>NC_090377.1:103876764-104187259 GCF_036365525.1 Heterodontus francisci
TTAACTGATGTGCACTTGCAAAGTATATGCTGCATGGCGGTTAGACCATATATACAAATCTTTCTCTCTCGCTCATATTCTCAAGATGTCCCAAAGCATTTCAAAATGAATTACTTCTGTAGCTAAGTGTGGCAACAATGAGTAAGGGCACTTTTTCCTTGGAAAAGTGATCCGAGGAAATCTTATGGTCTTTAAAATTATAAAGGGAATTGATAGGATGGTTGTAGAGAAAGTGTGCATCTGAGAATTCTTCAGTCTGATTGTTGGAGACACTCTGTTGCTTGCCCTGTTCACACAAGTTCCAAATCCCTGAGGGCAAAAATAGTTCCCCTTGTATCTTAAGTTTTGATCAAATCACTCATTAGCCTTCTAAATTGCTGAGAGTACAACCCTTGTTTGTATAATCTCTCATCATTTAACCTTTGGAGCCCAGATATTGTTCTAGTAAATCTATAAAGGCCAGCGTTTCTCTTTTGTTTCATTTCTATTTATTTTTTTTAATTTATTTTAACGATCTATGTACCTAGACCGTCAAGTCTTTTTGAACCCCTGCTGTCTCTAGCTTTTCACCATTTATAAAGTATCTATGCTTTGAGTCCAAAGCAGATGTCCTCGCTTTTGCCTTACATTAAAATTCATTTGCCACAATTTTGACCATTCACTTTATCTATATCTCTAATTTTATGTTTCCATCTACACTGCTTACAATGCCACTTTGTGCCAATATAGCTTTTTTAGACAAAAGCATTTTTCTTCATAATTAACCTAACAAAATTGCAAGACTTGTTTTTGTAATTGAAAAAGTGCACTTCTCTGAGAATTCTGTGAGGTACTAAGGCCAATCTCAGGCCGATCAGTTTCAGTTAACTCTTTGGGCTCTAGTTAACACTATCTCTGCTTTCAAGATGTATATCCAATGTAGCAAATCTTGTCCAGTGATCAGTGCCCAAAAATCCTGTTTGCAACATTGAGCAATTTTCAGAACTGTGAAACAAGCTCTAAACTCAGTAAAAGAGCTCATAATGATCATTGCTTATTACAAAATCTGCAAGCTCTTGATTCTTCCAAATATGAAGAGACTACATTCCAACTCTTCCATCTCCAATATGAAGCGAGGAAAAATTTAAGTGGGGTAGAGTGGTATCAGTGTTGAACAAAACTTAGCAGTTCACAAATGTTCTGCACTAATCCATATAGCAGGAATTAAAGGCCGGCTCGGGTCTGCAAATGAAACCCGACCCAAGCCCGACAGAACCACATCCGACCCGGCCCAAGTCCTTTCATTTTTTCCCGTGCCCGACCCGACCACCGGAATGTTCAGTTAAACCTAGCTTCCGTTTTTCGCTTTCTAAGCTTGTGCAGATAAGCAACAAAAACTGTAACTTGACTTGAAAGATTGTTTCAATTGCTACAATGTACGCAAGAACCATTTATTGATTAGTACACAGTAAGTTGAAACATCAGAGTAGGAAGCACACTTCCAGTGTTTCACCAACACAATTCTAATGCAAGGCTGTTAGTGTGTGTCTGACCCGACCTGACCTGAACCCGGAAGAGCGACTCGACCCGAACCTGACCCATGTCGTCGGGTCCCTTCAGGTTCCTGTCGGGTAGCCGTGCTCTAGCAGGAATATTATTTCAGCTCAGACAATTTCCTCCAGCATAATTGCAACTTTATTCAGCCTCAACGCTACAGCTGCTTTTGTCAACAAAATTAATTTAGAAAGTAAAGTGTGATCGTGGATGAGCAGGAGCTATTATGCACTGTCATGACACCAATCAATATTTAATTTGGTTGATACAGCTTGCAAGATAGGAAGAACAGTCTTCCGCTGACAAATTCTATGCTCCCAATTCAGGGAAGAAAGGCCGCAGCCAAGGTTCTCTGAAGACTTGGTGCTTGTTTTTCATCCATTTATTCTGGTACTGATGCATACTACTTAAGTTGCCATTTTTTTTAAACAATAGCATTACTCCCTCATGTAGCTTGAAGTAACATTTTTACAATTTCAAAAATTCCTTACTCATTGTAGTTTGAAGTTTTGAAGGCCATACACTTGTTAATTAATTTCTTTTAGTCTGTAGTCTCTATACTAAGACTACACTAATTTTGCTCTTCTCCAGCAGAACACTGCACATGAACTGAGCAGTCAGCTAATCTAATGGTGCAAATTACTGAACCGTTTTTGACTTTTAGTACACGAACTTGAGAAAAGTGCTTTTACGGTCTTAAGTCGAGGCAATTGCTTCCAATGAATTCCCTTTCTCTGCACTCTAATTGCAGAGCAAGCTTAATTGCCATGTTGGTCGCATCTGTTTATACTGTCATGGCTCTGTGACAGATCTTGACATAACTGCCATCTATAAACTTTGTTTCTTTTAATACTTTTCTTTATGAAACATAAACAACTCTACTTCCCATTCCAGTGGTCTTCCAACAAGTCATTTTTCTTTCTCAAAGTGTTAGATATCGAATCTGCCCCAGTAGAGTTGTTGTGAAATCAGTTAACAACTCCCGCTATCTTTTGGAGGAAAGATCATATGGGTTATGTCATGCTAATAGTCTTGACGGGCTTGTATCCTTCATGATTTTCTCTTGTCCCTTTTTACTGTTCATTGGAGTAAAATAACTTCCCATTACAAATATTTGAAATGCTACTACATGTGAAGGTGAGTAACTTCTTTCCCTAATTTTTACTAGATTGCATTATTAACTCTAATTATTTGTGTAGACCTTTGTGTTGTAACTTGTACCTCTGGCAATCTTAAATTTAGATTTATCTTGCCATTTCTTTCAGAGAAGAAAGAATATCAAGTCCTAAAAGATGTGACAAATGTGACTCCTAGCAAACACAATTGTCAGTCACAACTCACTGAAGGAAAACAAGAAGGGCTTCTCTGTTTACGCAACAAACGTCGAGCTACTGCAATATTAAATTATAAAGAACCACCACTGCACAGGTATGTGAAATAATTTTGTTAATCAATGTTTGCTGTTTCAAAAGCCGAATCCCCGCAGAATATTGGATCAAATATCCCGAACTTGGGAAATGTGTTTGTAAATCATTTTACACTAAGATTCCAACTCTGGTTGAAAATGAAGTGTATTTTACAAACCTATATCCAAGCAAAAAGTTCTCTTCTGTTCTGAACCTTATATTTAATCTTGTATTTACGGCCCCTTGTTCTAGCCCCTCAATTACTGGAAAAGTCTGTTTCTATCTATTCTGCCCATCCCATCATAATTTCAAACACCTCTACCAAATCGCCCTGCAATTTCCTCTGTTTTAATGTAAATTGTTCCAATTTTACACAGCCTTCATATTTATATTTCCTTGTGCATCCTAGTGAATCTATGCTGTACCCTTTTTATTGCCATCTTTCCAATGATAAGCTCAAAACTACACACAATAGTTTAATTGTGATCTTCTTATAGTTTCGTATAAATTTGTCCTTGCATCTGCAATTTATATTCCATACCTCTTGCTATAAAACCCAATTTTCCATTGGATTTTTATTATGGCCTTATTCGCTTGAGATGCTGCTTATGTCTTGTGAACCCCAAATCTTTGCTCTTGCATATCGTGTCGCCTTGCCCCATTCAAAGCATACTCAATACTTTTTTAAACCAAAATGTACTACAATACAGCTTAACTAACATTAAATTTCATTTTGCATTTTTAGTATTGTCTGAACATATAAGCACCATTAGAGAACAGAACCTTCACAACTCTGTTTTGAGACACAAGCAAAACAAATATTTCATGAAAATTTTCTATGTTGGCATCGTCTAGTGTGGTGTTATGTGATAAGACTATTGAAATAAGAATGACATAGAATGGGAGAAACTGTTTTTAAATAGAATAAATTGGATTAAATATATTGGACTGGGGAATTGTAAACAGTCTTTTTACATCTGCTATCAAAACAGGAGGCAGGGTAAATAAAAATGCATTCAGATCAGAAAGTTTTAGATCTTGTGTAACTGGACAGTTATAATTCAATGTCCATAGATTAGGAATTTAAGATATAAAATGTCAGAATATTTTTATCCAAATACTGATAGACTTTTAAAAGTGAATTGGATAGTTGTTTGAAAAAAGAATGTTAAAATATGTGGGGAGTGGCCAAGCCAGTGGGATTGACTATCTTGTATGGAGAAAAATCCTAACTCAGTCTTCATGGGCTAAATTAATTTTTTTTCTGTAACATTGACTTGTGGAATAAGTTACTGTGCAAGGCCACTGAGGCGTATAGCATAAATATGTTTGTGAATTTTCCATAGTGTTTTAGAAGGAAGAGTTTTTTTTTTTTGTTCATGGGATATGGCCGTGCTGATGAGGCCAGCATTTATTGCCCGTCCCTAATTGCCCTGAGAAGGTGGTGGTGAGCTGCCTTCTTGAACCGCTGCAGTCCATGTAGGGTAGGTAGACCCACAGTGCTGTTAGGAAGGGAGTTCCAGGATTTTGACCCAGCGACAATGAAGGAATGGCGATATAGTTCCAAGTTAGGATAGTGTGTGGCTTGGAGGGGAACTTGCAGGTGGTGGTGTTCCCATGCAACTACTGTCCTTTTAGTTGGTAGAGGTTGCGGGTTTAGAAGGTGCTAAGGAGCCTTGATGCGTTGCTGCAGTGCATTTTGTAGATGGTACACACTGCTGCCACTGTGCGCTGTTGATGAAGGGGGTGAATGTTTGTGGATGGGGTGCCAATCAAGCGGGCTGCTTTGTCCTGGATGGTGTCGAGCTTCTTGACTGTTGTTGGAGCTGCACCCATCCAGGCAAGTGGAGAGTATTCCATCACGCTCCTGACTTGTGTTAGATGGTGGACAGGCTTTGGGGAGTCAGGAGGTGAGTTACTTGCTGCAGGATTCCCAGCCTCTGACCTGCTCTTGTAGCCATATGAATACCGTGGCTACTCTAGTTCAGTTTTTGGTCAATGGTAACCCCCAGGATGTTAGTGGGGGTACAGTGATCGTAATGCCATTTGAATGTTAAGGGGAGATGGTTAGATTCTCTCTCGTTGAAGATGCTCGGTAGTGGTGCTGCCAAGCCACTCTTGGTGATGGACATTGAAGTCCCCCACCCAGAGTACGTTCTGCATCCTTGCCACCCTCAGTGCTTCCTCCAAGTGGTGTTCAACGTGGAGGAGTACTGATACATCAGCTGGGGGAGGGTGGGGTGTGGTAGGTGGTAATCAGCAGGAGGTAATCAGGAGGTTTCCTTGCCCATGTTTGACCTGATGCCATTAGGCTTCATGTGGTCCAGGGTCGATGGTGGGGTCCAGAGTCGATGTTGAGGACTCTCAGGGCAATTCCCTCTTGACGGCATACCACTGTGCCGCCACCTCTGCTGGGTTTGTCCTGGCAGTGGGACAGGACATACCCGGGCATGCTGATGGCAGTGTCTGGGACATTGTCTGTAAGGTATGATTCCATGAATATGACTGTCAGGCTGTTGCTTGACTCGTCTAGGGCAGCTCTCCAACTTTGGCACAAGTCCCCAGATGTTAGGAGGACTTTGCAGGGTTGACGGGGCTGGGTTTGCCGTTGTCGTTTGGTCCGTCCGGTTTCATTCCTTATTGACTTTGTAGCGGTTTGATATAACTGAGTGGCTTGCTAGGCCATTTCAGAGAGCATTAAGAGTCAACCACATTGCTGTCGGTCTGGAGTCACATGTAGGCCAGACCAGGTATGGACAGTGGATTTCCTTCCCTGAAGGACATTAGTGAACCAGATGAATTTTTATGATAATTGACTGGTTTCAATGGCCATCATTAGACTAGCTTTTAATTCCAGATTTATTAATTGAACTCAAATTCCACCTTCTGCCATGATGGGATTCGAACCCATGTCCCCAGAGCAATACCCTGGGCCTCTGGGTTACTAGTTCAGTGACAATACCACTATGCCACCACCTCTCCTAGAGATGAGTTCTTTTTATCGAGATTTGAGGGCTGGGCTCAGTGAACTTAACTGATTTTTTTTTTAAAATGATTAGGTAAAAAGCAGTGAGCCATTTGTAAGAAGGTTCCTAGAAGCAATCCTGAATTTACACTATTAGAGAAGCTGCATGGAATAGGAATAAATCTGCTGTCCTTTTGTAAACAAATGTATGAATTTCCTACTGGATATAATTCCCACAAAAAACATTTATAATTTGTAATACGAACACTATGCATGTGTTCAACAAGTTATGTAGTATATTTAGCACATATATCTACCACCAGATGGGACAGTAGTACCAGGATTTCAAATGCTGTATCCTCATAAAATGTTTACGTGGGAGGTTCATCTGCAGAAATCAATAGTGCTGACATGAGCTTTTTTTCTTTCTCTCTCATCTATATTATACATACACAGTAAAAAGATTAATTTTTCTTATGGAACCCAAATGTGTGAACTTTCCAAAATCAAATTGGGAGGCACCTTTTTCAAAATTTGAAGATATACAGGCAAGCCATCAATATTTCTGTTTAGGTTCCACAATACTATAAACAAAATGCAGTTCTCACTGAGCACAATTTCTATTTGGCTGCATTTGCTGACAGTGCTACCACTAGGTGGTGCTGCAGTGGCACATGTGCAAATGCAGCATGTGCCACTAAAACGTCACAGTCTGCGACTTCAGGCAGCTGCCAGGACTAAAGATGGCGCTGCTCAAATCATCATACAAAGGCAACCTAACCTAAACACATGGCAGCACACAATGGCGGGAGGGAGAGAGGGAGCAAGCGGGCCGGGGGTGGGGGGTGGGGAAGAGTAGAACGGAACAGCCGGAGAGAGCAGCGCGAGGGGCAGCGGAGCGGCCGAAAGAGTGAAATGGGAGGAGCGGAGCTTGACTCGTGTGAATTTCCATTGGTGTTGCATTGCTGTACGCATAAAGCGCATGCGCAGAGGCCAACCAGGCGTGTTGCCCAAAGATGCACACGTCATGCGATGACGTCATCGGCACATGCGCTAACCAGTTCTGACAAGTCGGAATGCAGCGCACGCGCAGAGAGCAGGAGCCCGTCTGTGCATGTGCACAGCCTGATGACGTCAGTGGCCAGCTGCGTTGTCAGGAATCACTTTGTTTCTATTTATATGGAATCTTTAACGTAGAAAACATCCCAAGGTTTCTTTTTTGAGATGGGAGAGGAGTTTTTTTTTAAAAAAAAAAGGAAAGGATGCTGAGTCATGGTGGGGAGTTAGAAAAGATGGTAGAAAATTGACCCAGAAGTCAGAAATTAGTGGATCCAAGTCCCACTCCAGAGACTTGAGCACATAAACCTGACTGTTGCTCCAGTGCAGTATTGAGGAATGCTGCTCTGTCATAAGGTGCCATCATTTGAATAAGACATTAACTGGAGGCCCCCTCTGCCATCTCAGGAGAATAAAAAAGATTCCATGGCACTATTGAAAGAGCAGGGAGTTCTCCTGGTCTCCTAGCCAATATTTATCCCTTAACTGATACCACTTTTTAAAAAAAAAATCTGCTTATTATAACAGTGCTGTTCATGGGACTTTTACCCTGCACAAAATGTTTCCTACCTTACAATATTGACTATGTCAACATTTCTTAATTGACTGTAAAATGCTTTGAGATTTACTGAGGTCATGAAATGCACTTAATAAATGCAAGTTTTTTTTTAAATTGATTTGAAAAAATGAATTCTTGATTTTTATTGTGAAGTGGATCAGTTTAGGGAGGTAATAGTGGAAAATAGGACTGAGGTGGGAGAAGGTTCCGTCACTAGTAATGAGGCAAAGCAAGTGTACAAAAACAGTGTTGGAGAACCAGATGTTACAGGAAGGTCTCGAAGGTTGGAGGAGGTTGCAAGATGGTGTGTGGTGAAATAGAGGAATTTACTTTTAAATTTATTGTGGCAGGAAGTCTATGTAAGTCATATCCCGGATGTCTTCAAACTTCACAATGAATTTCTTTAAGGTACAATGACAATTTTATAGGCAAATGTTGCAGCTCTTTGTGTACAGCAAGATCCTACAAACAGCAATGAGAAGAATGACTAGATTATCTGTTTTTTGGTGTTTGAGAGGAAGGTTGACTCGGACAAAACACTAATTACATTGATTCAGCAACAGATATGAGGAATGCAGGGATTAAGTCAGAACATTTTTCAGTCTTGTGCAGTTTCATATAGTCCTCTGAACTTAAAAATAGAAATGCATCATAGCATTGTCGTGGCATCCTTTTGGGTTAGGGGCCTAATATAAGGTTTAGTTCTACAAGGTTCCATTTCTGTTGCCTCATTTGGCTTTTTAGGTATAAATGGCTGTCGTCTTCCAGTCAGTAAATCATCATTTTCAATATTACTATGTCCTTGCATGGTGCACCACTAACGTTTGATTGTAGTATATTGCATTGTCATTGGTTTGCTCAACGGATTAGCAGTCACTTCTAATTCCTTTAACTTTTAATACTGGAGTGCTGCAGGACAACTTTTTAAAAATAAATTTTATATGCTGATGTATCCTTTTTTAGTGCTAAAATAACTCATGACAGATTGTACTATTGTGAAAACGTATTTATTCTTCTGCAGAAAACTGCGTCGAGGGGATGAGTTCACAGACTCCAAGTTTCTACGTTCACCTATATTTAAAACTGGAGAAAGAAAAAAGAAAAGATGCAGTGTACAAAAGAAAAGGCAACTTAGTTGACTTTTATAATTTCAATTCCCAACTAAAAGTTTAGATCAAGAAAAGTAGCACTTGCATTTCTCGTTGCATTTATCATTTCTCTGAAATTGTCATGACAATCCAGGTACAGAATGTATGTATGTGATAGTGTTATTGCTATGTAGATTATATAACTTGACTTGGCACAGAGGAGATACATAACTAATTCTGTATACAAGTTAGAATCTTAGAGGTGCATCATGGGATTTGACATATCTAATTGACAAGAGAGCAAATTGAGTTGCCATATTCATGATGGAAGTATCAACCGATGTAAAAATGCTAATATCAAAGCTACCAATTAATATACAATTGCAGTAAAAAGTTCATGCACACTGGATATAAATAATTCTGTACAGAAAGTGTTCTCAGTTGGGATAACAGTTGGATCCATGTCGGGCAAGAGGTAGCAGAGCTTGCCCAATGACCACTCGATTGTCGTGGGGGATGCCTGGTCTATTGAGGGGCAGTCTTCTGAGCATTAGGGCTGCGGACAGCAAATGTGGACCCTGCGGCAGGCAGGCTGAGAGTTCTGAGTCATTGCAATAATAGGCAGCCTCTTAGTATAAAGAAGTTAAGTCTTTGGCCCGGTGGAGTGGGGTGTGCGGATGACAACCTAGTGCAGCAGTGGACTAGGCTGGTTTTGTGAGCCTGGAGGAACATGCCTGTTCCTTCCAGCTTCAGTAAAGCTTACCTTTTAGGCTGTTATTCAATTACATCACCAGATGGTACTGGGCACATGCTCCAGCCAGTATTGTTTTTTTAATGGCAAACCAGTTACTATGAATGTCGTAGGATCCTGATTCACATCTTAAAAGGGCCTACTGCTCAACTCTTGCAGGTGCTCTGGCTGCTCAGCAGCAGACCCAGGGGAAGATTGTGGTAGCCATAATACAGCAGGAATGGGAATTTGATCATTCCCCACCATTTTCCTTGCAATAGTGCCCCATTTCCACCAGACACGGTGTCTCAATGACGCTTTGTCTCTAGTTGAATTGCTAACTTTTTGGAACAGGAGATAGCACATTACTAAAAATTGTTGCAATGCCTTTTCAATTCTGCCACTTAAGGTTCCCATAGCAGATATGCAGTATTCTTAAGTTTAGTATAATTGGGTAAATGTCCACTTATTTTAGATAGATGTGCATGTTTTCGTCAGTTTACTTACAATTGTTAATTGATCTTTTACACCATTCATGTCATTTTACCATTTATTGTCATGAATTTAAGTATGTACTTATATTGCATATTTCTGCTTTGAGAAGTAATAGTTGAAACCGAATAAAAACCTTTTTATGGCTGTATCGCTCGTAAGAGGAAATACATTGAATTACCGCTACAGTATTATATTTAAGATTGTTTCATACCAGCAATGTACAAGAAAGTTATGAAAACATTCACCCAAAATGAATTTTGAATTACAAACTTTTACTGTCTTAATTGGAATTCTTAACTGTCTTAATTTGTTTTGAAAACTTTAACTTTTCATACTCAACTGTAAATAATTTGCCCATCTCTAACTTTTACCATAATTATTTATATCTGCAGTAATTGGAGAGGATGAAATAATTTGTGAACAAACTATTTATGGTGGATTTTAAAATCTTTACTAGATGTAATTTGCAATCGAGAATTTATTAGCTTTCAAAAATGACATTTATGCCGTCTAAGAAATAGTTGAAAAATATCTGGTTCAGTCTGTGGTTCTTATAATCCTTACAGGGATTGCTGCAGGCCACCACACACAAAAAAAAAACTTACCTGAAGGTGAAGCCAGCAGGTGCAGTAAAGCTCTACATTAAAAGAGGCCTTGTCCTCACCACTTCCCTCCACCACCACCACCCCCCACTCCCTTCCAGTCACTCCTGGCTCCAAGTACCTACCGAAGAGCTTTTCAATGATCTAAAATTAAAATCTTTGCCAGTGAGCTGCCTGGGGATGCCCAACAGGTATGACCCCGAGCTTCTGGTTGCTTGCCATTTCAACATGCCCCCTGCTCTCATGCCCACATTTGTCCTTGGCCTACTGCAGTGTTCCAGTGAACATCAATGCAACCTCGAGGAGCAGCACCTGATCTTTCGATTAGGCACTCTACAGCCTTGTGGACTCAACCTTAAGTTCAACAATTTCAGAGCATGACTTTTTTTTAAAAAAATTAATTTTATTTTAACCATGTGCCTGTATTTTTTTTTATTTGGACGGCGCTGCTCATTATTCTCCAGGCGTCTCCAGGTCACCGGCATCACACGCGGGGCAGCCAATTAGCAGCCCCTCGGCATATTTGGGACTCGAAAGGACAGATGCGGGCGGGTTACTGAGCAGCATTGGAGGTGGGGCCACACCCGGAAAAGACTTCCAGAAATCAAAGGGACCAGTTGATTATGACGACATCCGATGAAGACATTTGGTTCTTACTGTGCAAAGTTTAGAGGAGGATACAAGGCTCTGTGCTTGCAAGGATTGAAGGAGGGCTGGCAGTGCCTAGGAGCAGGGAAGAAAGATAGAAAAAGATGCAGAACCAATCACCAGTAAGAGAGGGGAGAAGTTTCCGCATGGCCCCAGATTTTGAGGAATCACTGCAGGTCATCCGTCCTCCAGGTGGTAGAAGCGAGGCACGAGGTGCTCTTCAATGCAGATGGCAGAAGAAGACCTTCGCAAGTGATCAAGAGGGCCTGGCTGAAGGTCGCGGAGGACATAGCTCCAGTGCCGCAAGTGGATCAATGACCTCCTTCGCTCTGCCCGGGTCAGGGGCATTCCTCATTCATCGCATTGTTTGTGTCCTCACGCTGCAAGGTGGAAGCCCTCTATGATTGTTCCTT
Source organism: Heterodontus francisci (assembly GCF_036365525.1). NCBI lineage: Eukaryota > Metazoa > Chordata > Chondrichthyes > Heterodontiformes > Heterodontidae > Heterodontus > Heterodontus francisci. Next base: position 103,888,260 of record NC_090377.1, read on the forward strand.
GGATGCTGCCTTGCATTGGAACGCAAGATGCGCAAGTCTGAGATGCACGGTGATCCAGAAGTGCTCAACTTGGGCACTGCATTGGCATAGCAGTGAAATGCAACAACAATCCCTATGCGTAGGTGTGTGAGATACCAACTAATATGTCTAGACTAAGTATTTTTGTTTAAATAGGAAAAGAGGGCACATAATGCCCGAGAGAAGTCCTGGACCAGTGGTCGCATTGCCAATCAGGCATATCTTGCCAGAATAGAGGAGGATGCATTGATGCTAGCGGGGAGGACTGAGGACGCGCCTTAGCAGATGGCGAGGCCGGCAGACCTGGCCATGAGAGTGAGTGACCCAGTATGTGGTGTAAGGGTATATGGGGGGGGTGGGGGGCCTGTTGAGTGGTGGTTGTCTCGTGCACTGAAGTGTGCTCTCAAAAGTTGAATCACAGATGTGACCAAAATGCAGTAAATAACATGTCCTTATGTCTGGAGTGCTGGTCAAAATGATCAATATGATTTTCCCTGCAGGTGAAACACAGCAGCAGCCAGGAGGTGTCTCAGTGGCTCAACCATCCACCTTGGAGGATGAGGAGGGCGCCTCAGAGGGTTCACCATCATATCCTCACACCTCAACAAGCACCAGCGCAGAAATTTCCACCATGGTTGGGATTAGTGTATCCATAACAACGTATTCACATACAGGTGTAAGCACAGCACAGTTGCCAGGCCAGCCACCAGAGGCAGTACCAGCGGAGGATTGTGGTAGGCCAGGCTAGTGCAAAGCCGCAAGCTGATGACGAGCCTTTAAGAACATCCATTCGGTGGGAGATGTTGCAGGTGCAGCATGTGGCGCACGGACAGCTGGTGGAGTTGCCAGAGATGCTGCGAGCTATGACTTGTATTCTGGAAATGTCCATCCAGGGCACAAGTTCTGCAAACTCTCAGGCATTTGTCCATCTGGCATCCTCTGCTGAAAGATTGGCGGCTACAGTGGAGGGGCCAGTACTAGATGCGATTTGTGAGCTCAGAGAGTGTGGCCTTCCTGGACCAGAGCATCAGAGATCACGCTCCGATGCACAGGCGACAGGTCGAGGCTGCTCATCCCTCCTGGGTCACCATTGAGGACCAGCCGAGGGCAGCGGCAGATTGCATATGGGAGCTCCTCTCAGGGCACCCTTTATGCATCCTGCAACTCCTTGCTCCCTCTGCCAGTGACATGTGAACCGCAAACTCAGTGTCAGTTCCTGATAATTCTCATGATCACCCTGATATGCTGTGGCCTGCACGGCCGAAAGCGGGTAGAGGACGACTGCCAAAGTTATTGAGAGCAGGGCTGCAGCCTGATCAGCCACCTGCCCCTGGTGGGTTTGGCAGCAAGGGATCATCCACACGCGAGAGCACTCGCAAACGTACAAAGCAATCACTAACATCACATCTGGTTCAATATGAAATAAAAACAAGAAATGCTGGAAATACTCAGCAGGTCTGGCAGCATCCGTGGAGAGAGAAGCAGAGTTAACGTTTCAGGTCAGTGACCCTTCATCAGAACCCTTCACATCTAGTTCACTGGATAACTTTCCAATTATTTATTTGATTTGTTAATGAAAAAAATGTATTTAAATGTGTGAAATTAAACTTTAACATGTTGTTCGTCATCCATGAAGTTGCATCCAACATCGTAGTGCAATGCAAGGTCACACATTTGGGTTGGGATCATCATGATGTGAGGGTGTGCATCTTCAGATCATCTCTTCCCCCTGAAGGTGAGTGTATATGCTCTCAGCAGCTCAATGACCACTCTTATACCGCAATGTCAATTATTTGTATAAAGATTTTGTTGAGAAACGCCTGCCTATTAAAGCCTCCTGGGTCTCTCTCGCACTTAACTCCAAATGACATTCAGCTTCCTCTCCCCGACCATCATGTGACTGCTGTCCATCTTCCTCATCTGGCAACTCCACAACATGTCCGTGCACCACATGCTGCACCTGCAACATCTCCATCCAAAACTCCATTGTCATCTGATGACTCCTCGCGATGACCTTGATCATCCTTTAGGCCTCTCCCCTGTCCATTGTCAGGTTGTGCAAGACACAGCAAACGACAATAATTCTGGAAACCCTTGATGGTGCGTACTGCAGGGCTCCACCTGAGCAGTTGAGACACCTAAATCTCATTTTTAGTAGGCCAATAGTTTGTGCAGTGGTCACGCTAGTGGCCACATGGCTCTCATTGTAACGTTCCTCAGCGTGATCCCTTGGGATTCTCACCGGTGTCATTAGTCATGTCTTCAGAGGATAACCCCTGCCTCCAAGTATCCAACCCTACAAGCTGTCAGGCAGACTGAAAAATGCAGTGAACTGGGAGTTTCGGAGAGTGAATGAATCGTGACAACTCCCAGGGTAACATACGCACACCTGCATGATTCCCTTACGATGATTGAAGACGAGATGAACGTTCAGCGACTGGAAGCCCTTGCGGTTAATGAAGGTCCCTGACTGACCTGCTGGTGTTCTAATGGCCCCGAGTACAGTCTATCACCCTTGGGAACCCAGCTATTGTGCTGGAGCCTCTTGCTCTCTCAGCCTGACTGGTGGTGTCCGTCTTGAATGTGATGAAATTGTGTGCACGTCGAAACAATGCATCAGTCGCAATCTTTATGCAGTGATGCACTGTTGCATGGGAGACTCCGCACAAGTCTGCCGTTGAAGCCTGGAATGAGCCACAGGCATAGAAGTTAAGAGCTATGGAAACCTTTAGAGTGACCGGCATTGGATGGTCACCAAGGCAGTTCGAGGCTACATCCACTGCCGCATCTCAGAGATGTCGGTCTCCCGTGACAGTTGCAGTCGTCTTCTGCACTGGCATTCTGACAGCTGCAGGTAGCTCAGACGCGGGCAGTAGACCCTGCCTATTTGGGTAGGCTTGTTTCCTGACATTTGTTCACATCTGGCCCATTCTGCCACCTTCTCTCCCTCCCACATAACGAGGATGCACTGGGGCAGCTGGTTGCGCATTCCCCTGCCCAGTTGTCGTCCTGTCCCTACTTAGGGTAAAGTCCTCCTCCAGAGTGCACAATTCCCATTGTTGTACTGATCACCAGATGCAATGACCACAGTTATTAGCTTCCAGCTGTTAGGACAGGCACACACAACCCCCTTCCTTTCACCCCATTACTCAGGGCAGAAGGGGCCCGAGCAGCAGTGAGTAACACTCAGTTGAACCATTCTGCACAAGCTGCAAATAACACCAATTGTTATGACATACAAATATCAGACTTAATAAACAGCAAAAACAGTACCTCCAACTCCCTCACCGATTCACTGCCTGCCGCCCTTTTAAACTTGCCGGAATCCTGACACGCTCCACTACCCAATTTATGGCCATAAAATCAGACGGCCCACGTAAAATTGCTGGAAATTGGTTTTGCAATGACCTTAATGAGCTCTCAATTGCCGTTAGTCGAGGGGCGACTTGACCTCACCCGGCTTCCTAGGTTCGTGAAATGGTGTCTCTGCGTCTGGCTGGGGACCCGATCTGACATCATCACACGCCATTTTACCTCCTAGACGCCTCTGATGGGACCCGATTCCCGAAGGTGAAATTCCGGCCATTTACTCTGCTTTTCTTTCCACAGACGCTGCCGGACCTCCTGAACATTTCCAGCACTTTGTTTTTATACAAGGCATTTACAGCTCACTGGACTAATGTACACATGAAGCCTGCTATTGAGGCAGGTGTTGTCAGGCAAACTAAGTTTTTGAATAGCTTCCCTGATTTCTTTTTAAAATTCAATTAATTTGTGGATGTAAAATCTTCACTGAAGGTGAGGAAAGATACTGACAGCTGGTAGAAAATCTAAATTAAAATACAAGCTATCTTTGCTTCCAACTTCAACTTTTAAATGAACTTTCATTAGGATGAGTGTATATATATTATAATTACAGAATACTGTAATTGCCATACAATCAGTCAATTCTTTCCTTATGCTCAAACCCGTTTTAAAGAAAATATTTAATAAACTTGGCTGAAATAAAGCTTCTAAAATTTGTTCTCCAGCTTTTCAAATTTTAAACAACTGAGCATAAATCAGAAGCTGAAGAAAAATATTCCCAGTTTGGATGACTAAATAGTACTGATGCTTCCTGAGAAATTCAGTAACCTGTAGATGCTTAGACTATACCCTCTTCCTTCAGCTGACAGTGTCACAGCTCTGAGCAAAAATATCACGTCCGCATCCAACTTTTTGGGAGAGGTTGTGCCTTCAAGTAAAAACTTTAAGGCATGCCTGCCAATTTTATCTGCAATGTGAAATCTGTACTTGTTTAAAAATCAGATTTTAGTTGCTGAGAATTGACAATACCACCCAGTGGAATTCTGTAATTGTTAAATGTCTTTTATTATTGGAATTCCCATTCAAGCAATACTGAATTATAAGTATTAAAGATAAGTTCAGTGATGTTGACAGTTAGTATTTGGATACAGTAATATGAGCCAAGAATTTCAAAATGGATGGGCTACATTCTTTGTTACCATGTAACTGGATCATTTTACAAGCCCTTGGACAAATTTCTAATGATTGCCATCAATTACAAGAAATAACCCATGCATCATTGCAAAGCATGATATTTTGGATTTAGTTCTTTAAAAGAGGATGTGTCCCCTCTCCTCAAATGATTACTCAACTTTCAGGATTATGTGCAAGATGAATCAAAATTAACAAATATTAGGCAAGTAACTATATGTATTGGGGGGGGGGGGGGTGGGAAAGAGAGGAAGCGAATAACTGGATGACTTCCCTGATGTGATGGTTTAAGGAGCATTGTCCTTTTTGACTACCTCTATCTAGCTGAGTGGAACTAATGGTATCAGAAGAGGCATTTGCAACAGTCTGACAGACACCCTTTAAAGATAATACTCATATCTTTAACTAGATACTATCAAATGGTAGGAAACCGGAGTCATTTTACATCACTACTTGGTCATATGCACTTGAAATCCATGAACTTTTAGATATCCTGCCTCCAAAGTTGCCTCGAGGACAATTTGGCACATTAGAGCAATGCAATTCTAGACAATATTAGCTGAATAATTAGCATTCAGAACAATGGCAGGAGAAATTTGTTGACCATATAACCTCTAACTTACTAACAAATGTGCATACCACTGGGACTTGAATACCCAGGCTAGTTATTGACTCTGATGTGTTGGCACAATTCATCAACAAATAAATCGAATAGTTAATGGGCATAATCAAATCTGGTGGGAGTCAATTTGTTTTCAAATTCAATATCCAGTGTTTCTTTTGTGCTGCAATTGTGCAGATAGTTTCAAGTAATGCTATATATAATCCTGGTTGGTTGATCTGGAAACTTAAGTTTTTTTTTAATAACACTATCGTTACTGTTTCCATAAAACGAAGGGTGGCGCAGTGGTTAGCACCGCAGCCTCACAGCTCCAGCGACCTGGGTTCAATTCTGGGTACTGCCTGTGTGGAGTTTGCAAGTTCTCCGTGTCTGCGTGGGTTTCCTCCGGGTGCTCCAGTTTCCTCCCACAGCCAAAAGACTTGCAGGTTGATAGGTAAGTTGGCCATTATAAATTGCCCCTAGTATAGGTAGGTGGTAGGGGAATATAGGGACAGGTGAGGATGTGGTAGGAATATGGGATTAGTGTGGGATTAGTATAAATGGGTGGTTAATGGTCGGCACAGTCTCGGTGGGCCGAAGGGCTTGTTTCAGTGCTGTATCTCTAAATCTAAATCTAAATATAGTTTCTTGATTAAAATTTATCCTCTACATCGAATTCTTGTCCTTCCTCCCTTTGTTAATCTCCAATTAAATGCATATTAAGTTTCATTGAAGCTGTCTGGAGCAAAGCTGTTAATCAGTACAGCACAGTTGAGGGAAAAGATCAATATGTATACCATTCAACCCCATAGACCGTCATCAGTTCTCCACTGTTTGACAATGGGTTCATCCACCTGTCAAAGTCAAGAGTACCTTCCTTGTATGATCTTTAAGTGGCAGCTTTTTGTCAGAGGCAAAACACAAATTTACTCGAAGTTTTTAAGTAAAATTTATTTGAATAATAAATGTTCTAATAAGCAGAACTCATTAGATTAACATAGTAATTTATCTTTAGCAGTTTCACAAGGAAAGTGATTTAGTTGTTTTGCAAATGTGAAAATAGACCCATGTTATCAAAGTGAAAGTAAAGCCTTATGGAGAAAAAAGTTTATCCTTTGTTCAATTTTACACAAGAAACATTAGCCTCGAGAATTTTAATTGAATTCAAAAAAGTTTTGGTATTTCCATAGAGTTCCCATCAACATTCTGACAGAAGAGTGAGAATTGCTGCAGAAATTCCAGGCAAAAATCAACAGATCTTTTTTAGGCCACTCTGGTGATAGAAAATGGAGTACCCCATAGGCGAAAGCAGCGACTATGCATTTAAAAACTAGCCTGGAGGTATTCCAGAGCGTACTGACCTCATGCCCAAGCTACTGGCTGGGAATATAGCATTTTTATTTGCTACTAGGGTTTTCCAGGGTAGGCTTCAGTCTTCGTTGGTTCTTTTGGAGCTACACCCAAAATAGTATCACTGGAGTTGCTTCGTAACCAATGGCCAGAAAGATTTTTTTAATATAAAGTCAATCAAAATTCTGCCAAGCCTAATACTCTGTAAAAATGTGGGAGTGTATTCCCCACAGGCTTTCCTTCCCTTTTAGGTCTTAACAGAAGTATATAGTCAAAAAGACATTACATTCTTTAATACCTGAAGAAATTCAGATTTCTACAAATTCTGTGGCATTAAAAGTTAACTTGAAATGGTGCCTCTGGCAGGCTGTTGTGTACATACACCCTATCTTATCAAACGTAATGAAAGTGTCAGAATGTAAACTTTACTTAGAATTCATTGCCAAAAAATCACATGTAATCTCACAGGAAAACACAATCTGTAAAAAGTCATGATCAAAACCAGCAGCAACTTTTCCTACCTGCTAAGTACAGAGAACCCCCTCAATGCAACTTTAATATTCAGATTATGGCTTTCATCAATCAATATAAAAGCTAGATTTGACTGTCCAAGTGTTTTTTAAAAGAGATTCTACCATTCAGGACATTGAAAACACCATGTTTAATATTGTAGTGTGCTTTCTACAATGCATACTTGGCCAATTTTAAAGCTTATGTGATGATACCTGCTTCAATTTTAGATTTTCTGCAAGCTTGTCCATGAATTGAAAGGTGTTCAAATAATCAGAGCGTTGCACACTTCAAAAAAAAACAAAATTAGTGAATTTCAATCAAGAATTAAACTGGTAATAAGTAATGCTCAAGAAAGACAAAAGCTAGTTTGACATTTTTATAAAAGCTAGATCTTTTCCAAATTCAAATTTGACCACAATTATTGCTATTTTAAGTGTTTATACAACATTTTTACATCTGCATTTTAAACACAGCACAAAGTAAGGTGGTTGTGGTTGTTGGAGGCCAAACATCTCAGCCCCAGGACATCACTGCAGAAGTTCCTCAGGGCATCTTCAGCTGATTCATCAATGACCTTCTTCCCCACCCCCACCCCCACCCCCCCCAAAAATCATCAGGTCAGAAGTGGGGATGTTCGCTGATGATGCACAGGGTTAAGTACCATTTGAGACTCCTCAGATACTGAAGCAGTCTGTGCCTGCATGCAGCAAGACCTGGACAACATTCAGGCTTGGGCTAATAATCGGCAAGTAACATTTGTGCCATACAAGTGTCAGGCAATGATCATCTCCAATACAAGAGAATCTAGCCATCTCCCCCTGACATTCAACAGCATTGGCATTGCTGAATTCCCCCACCATCAACATCCTGGAGGTTACCATTGACTAGAAACTTAACTGGAGCAGCCATATAAATAATGTGGCTACAAGAGCAGGTCAGAGGATGGGAATTCTGTGGCAAGTAACTCACCTCCTGACTCCCCAAAGTCTGTCCACCATCTACAAGGCACAAGACTCAAGAGGCTCGACACCATCCAGGACAAAGCAGCCCACTTGATCGGCACTCCATTAAAACCGGCACACAGTGGCAGCATTGTGTACCATCTACAAGAAACACTACAGCAACTCGCCAAGCCTCCTTCAACGGCACCTTTCAAATCCATGATCTCTACCACCTAGAAGGGCGTGGGCAGCAGATGCATAGCCCACCACCTGCAATTTCCCCTCCAAGCACATACCATCCTGACTTGGAACAATATTGCCCTTCCTTCACTCGCTGGATCAAAACCTGGAACTCCCTTCCTAATAACACTGTGGGTGTACCTACACCACATGGACTGCAATGGTTCAGGAAGGTGGCTCACCACCACCTTCTTAATAGTAATTAGGGATGGCCAACAAATACTGGCCTTCCCAGTGACGCTCGCATCCCACAAAAAAATTTTAAAATTTTGACACTGAACAAAACAGTTAATTTTTTAGATATGGGCACGATACTTATTTATGAATTAATTTGGTATACTTTCCCAGATTATGTTTATATGGTATTAAGTTTTTACCCTGAATATTTTCTTGGGTTCAGTCCTATACGAACCGGAATGCCTTTTCCTGCCCAATATCAAGGTAAATGTAGCAATGACTAGGAGTCAAAGCAAACATCTTCATCTCTGTACTCCAGTTTACAGAATATATACATTATGATCCCTTAAAACTTCAATAGCAGGAAGAATGATACTAGACTGACTTTCAGACAATAAACCACTAGACAAATTTATTAAAAATAAACCCAGTAAAGAATACTCAATACACAAATATTTACAGTAACTGGACTAATCTAAATTTTAAAAAACAGACACGTCATCTGTGCCACCCTTCAACACAAGACTGACCCTCATTTCAAGGTCCCCTATTTCTTCTATGGTACTCACTGCCATGAAATCTTACCAAAGTCCTCAGACCCGAGTGACCTCAATCTGACCAGTGAACTGAATGCAGGAAACCGAAAAAAGACCTACAATTGCAACAGAATCATTCACCAAGGGTCAAAATAGAATCACCGTCTGCCCTCCTCACAAATCTGACTAGTCTCTGAAACAATCAAATCTTTTACTTAAAAAGAGATCCTCCACGGGATGACAATTACATAGAATGTTTGAATTGAATGGAATGGCTTACTTCTCAGAAACACGCTGATCTGTTTGTACCACTGTGTTTAACCTGTGATTTTATGACCATAACACCTGTCCAGTCAATTTAGGATACTTTTTGGGGCAGAATATGGTAATGGCTCCGAACTGAACAGACAATATATTTAACTACCTTTTGTCCCAGTAGGAACATGTTTGAACTACACACTGGTGCCATCATATCAGACCATAATGAATATCTGCCAATTTATTATTCACCACACAGAATTAATCATGTGTGTATTGTGACTAGCAGGAAAGAGGAAAACTAACAATCCAGAATAGACTTTTGACACAAAAAAAAAGTGAATAATAGATTTACAAGAAAAAAAACTCAGGATTATTTAAACTTAATGAGATTGTTAACCCCAGAGTTTATACTTACTTTGGTAGTCCTTTGATACATGCAGCCAAATCCTTAGTCATGAAACCAGATTCAATAGTTTCTATACAAACTTCTTCTAATAAGGTACAGAAGGTCTGCAGTGCAGAGTTATCATCCAGCTTTGCCCTATGGGATAGTCCTCGAGTCCAAGCAAAGATAGAAGCTTGAAACAGTGGGCAGGGGGATTGGGGAGGAAAATTTTGCATTAGAAACACTAATACATAAGGCAAGAGAAGTCCATTTAACCAAACGTAGCATTCAACAGACTGAATATAGTGCACCATTATTGTAACACCTTAAAGACAGAAAACCATCCTTAGTTGTCTCACAGCTCACAGAAGGAAGAAAATAAAAGAATGGATGCTGCACTACAGTGGGAGAGATGGTCACAAGCTCGGTGGAATGACAGGTTTTAACATTTTATAGGCAGAAGGGAAATAAAGAAGTTAATGATTTTAAGGAGAGAGTTATGGGTAATAAGGCTAAAGCAACTGCTGGCTTTACCAATCTTGATGGTTGAAGAGAGGGGCATGAACATAAAGACAGAGGGAACTATGCTGGGAGGGCATGGAAGAGGCATAAGGTTGGAGGAAGCTGCAAGATAAAATAAATGAGACCATGGAGGGGATTGAAGATGAAGGTGAGAAGTTTAAATTCAAACTATTAGGAATAGCTATCCAGAGTAATTCAATAATGTATAGATAGGTTTGGAATGTTTTGGGAGGATGGGAGACCAGCAAGGAAGATGTTGGAGAAATTAAGTCTAGGGGGTGTCCAAAGAATGGATAAGGATTTTCGTGGCAGTGAGAGTGAATTAATGGGACAAGCAATATAATGGAAGTGGAAGTAAGCTGTCTTTGTGATGGATAGGATGTGGCGTTGAAACTCAGCTCAAGCAGTAAGGAGAGATTTGTGATGAAGCTGGGAAAGTATTTGCCCAGGGTGAAGGACGAGGATAGTTGAGCTAAAAGAATTATGGGTTGTAAGGGAGATGAGGAAGTGGTCAGCGATCTGAGATGTGTCAATAGCCAGGTGAAATGGTAGTATATTTATAAAATTATAAAGGGCTTTGATAGAATGAATAAATAAAAGCTATTTCTTGGGAAGTCATCAATCTAAAATTTTTCACAAAAAGTGTGATAATGGTTAGGAGAAATTTCTTTAGTGGGTTGTTTTGGAGCTTGGAATGCTTAGCTACAGAGAATGGTTAAGACAGAGATCAATGAAGATTCTCAGGAAAAAGATATATTTGAAGTAGAGGAAGGGCTACGAGGAAAGAGCAAGGCCGTGAAATTAGTTTTGGACTGCTCCAACAAACAGATGACAGAGACACAAATGACCTCCTTCTGTGCTGTAAACTTCTATGGTTCTAAACATGAAAATTTCTATTACCTTACATTTCTTAAAATTAACAATTTGCAATTCACTTATCTGGTTATTAGCTGATTTCATGAATTTTATGCCTTTTTCTAAACTTTCCACAAAACTTGGTGTCCCCTACAAAGTTAAATAATCTTTAATTTCAAGATCATTATTTTGGGAGCAAAGTCCCTTTACACAGCCTGGAGCATTCTGTTGACTATACAACAGTGTAATGATTATGGTAAAAGAACCAGTAGTTCTGCTGTCCTGACTTTGAATCCTACCATGGCAAGTTATGAAACTGAATTCAATAAATTTGCTAATGTGTAGGCTAGTGCCAGGAAAACAGAATAACCATGAAAGATGCTGGATTTTTTTAAAGAATCCATCTAGTTCATTAATGCTCTTCAGGAAAGAGAATCTGTCATCTCTACCTGGTTTGGTCTACACATGACTCGAGTCCCAGATTATGTGGCTAACTACTCATTCCCACAGGGCAATAAATGCTGCTTTTCCAGCACTGCCCACATTCTGAAAACAAATAATCATTACTGTTTGTTTCCTGTTATATAACCAACTTATTATCCAGTCAACTAAGTCATCACAAACATTTAGTTGTAAATCTCATGAGACTTCATACAATTTCTTCTAAAAGCCTAAAGGATTGAATTTCTACAGAACTTCACCTACTTGTCCACCACAACCTTGGTGGATGAGCCATAAGAACCTTGGTACAATAATGTTGATACCATTTTCTCAGGGTTTCCACAGCTCCTCTGAAGTTACAGTGGATAAGTGGAAGAACCTCCATGGAAATTCACACCCTAAATATCAAAATTAGCAAATCTGCATAACCTGCCTTTCATAAGACAAAAATGATTTGGGATTATTGCTATAACTCCTATAATTTCTTCGATTTAAGAAACTTAAAATTTATCTGGTCAAACTATTCCACTTGCAATGGGGACTTTGGGTTTCTATTAAGGACTAATATCAAGTAATGTAATCTGGAATGTGTTTCAAGGCAATAATATATTTTGAGGCTGCCATAAGGAAGGCAAAATAAAATAATTTTACCAATTGGATTGGTTGAGGTTTCCTTGCCCTGCTGGTGCATTCGGTAATGGCGTGTCACAGTGCCATGGGCAGCCTCAGCTTCTACGGTCTTACCATCAGGGCAAACCAAAACACTTGTCATCATCCCCAGTGAGCCATATCCTGCACACAATTAGAAAAATATCTTAAAAAAACAGAAAACCAAAATAAAGAAACCATACTTCAGTACAGGACTGATTAGCTGAAAACAAAAGGGACTGGAGTAACAGCTTCTAATTTTCTGTCAAATAGAGGCACTGAGTCGAGACAAGAACTGGAAGCAATCGTCTCAATTCTTGAATTTTTCAGCAAATCTGATAATCTAATTCTTAAGCATTTTTTTTTTGATAATCGGGGTCGGGATTTCAAATCGGTGAGGATGGGAACAGGGACAGGCAGACCTTAAACCTACCCCTCAGGTAGCCATACTGGTTTCCTGCCGCAAAACTGGCATGCTCAGATTTTGAATTGTGCCAACAGAAGCCGAAAGAGGCAACATGCCTGCTCTGTGTAATTGGTCAATTAGGCATATCACGAGCTTGGTGGCAGCTCGTTTAAAGGGCCAGATTTGGATTTTGGTTCTAAGGGGCAGGTTTGGCGCACCATCAGAACCACGACAGGGAGGAAGAGGTGGTGACATAGCAGGGAGCGATGTGGAATGGCAGGACAGAGGCAAGAGGCTGTATTGAAGGAAGAAGACTGAGAGATGGCACTGATTCACAGGCAAACAATTGTGCTCAGTGATAAATATAACTTTTCACCCTTGAAAAGGGATTTTTTTTGGGGGGGGGGGGGGGGGGTGGGAAACAGGGCATTCAGATAGACTCCACAGTCCAATACCAACGAAGGAGGGGCAGAAGAAATGGGAACAAACTTTTCTGAGCTTGATCCGACTATTGATCAGTAGTAGTATCTGCTGGAGCAGAGGCAGACTTCTGGGCAGCAGGGGCACAGCAGAAAGGAAGGAGGGACAGGAAGGCTCCAGAGTCTGCACCTAACACAATCCTCACCAGCACACTCAATTGCTCTGCCAACCCTCACTTGCCATTCTGCATTTTGCCAACATGAAGTGGAAACACAGAAGTCAGCCTTAGTGCAACAACTTTCTCAGTGCTTTATTAATTATCAGTTAACTATTATTTACATAATGAACACCCAAGTGGCCCACAGTGACATTATTGACGCTCAGAATGAGGTGGAGGCAGGCTGCTTGTTTGTGCCTGTCTGGGACTGAGATGCCCCGGTGGTCATCTTTGGCGTGGAGGTGCTGGGAGGGTGGGGGGCACCTCCATAGGCAGCTGAACCAGCAATGCTAAGGGGGCAGTCTCTGTCACAGAGTGTGACTCCACAGATGCTTCATCTGTTGCAGGGGCCATGGGGTGCATGATGATGTTGGAGCCCCTTGAGGGGTGGCCCACTCATCACCATCTGTCACCTTCTCAGCCCTTTCATGATGCCCTTGATCGCTTGAGGGGACCACCAGCTGGGGCACAGCTGGCATCTACTTCATGCTTCTCTGCACCATTTGTGCCACTGACTGGTCAATGCTGCTGAGTCTGGCATGCATCCTGTGCTTGTCAGTGCACTGCTCCTGCATCCAATCTGAGTGATGCCCGACATGGCTCTCCAAGAGGTTGACCACCCTCTCAAAGGTTCACAGGTTCAAAGCACTGAGTCACTGCGGAGCACATGAGATGAATGGGCTACTCCATACTCTCTGCATGGCTCTGCAGAGCCTCAGGTAACTAACTTGTGGGCACACACTAGTTCTCCAGGTACAGACGCCTGTTTCGGGACTCCCGAGGCAATACAGCTCCAGCCTGCTGAGCAGGGCTGCGCTCGTCCTCCATCCTCAGAAAATACTGGCCACAACCAACTCTGCCTCTCCCGAATCCTCCTGCTCTGGAGCAATGTGTGCTTCACTCTGTGCCACCTTCTCTAATAAGGGGTGAGGACCCACCAAGGTGAGAGTGTCTGCGCTGGTGGAGCATGCGCTAGTTAAGATGTGACAGTGCAGGCTTTGCGGCCTCTTCTTCCTCTAGAACTTGTTCTCGGAGCATGGACACCTGCCCCTCTGCTGTTGGCCCTGTGAGAGATGTAAGAGAAGTAGTATCAAGGTAGAGTAACTACCTTGAATTCGGCCAGTGGTCAGGGAAAGGAGGGTGTGACTATGAGTGAGGCAGGCAGAGGGATCCAGGACGTAGTGTTGCAGGAGCCTCAGCCCTCGTCCGTGTCCAACAGGTTCGAGATTCTTGCTCTCTGTGTGGACGAGAGCAGGGACTGTAGGGAGCATGTGCAATCGGACCATCGCACCGTGACACAGGGAGCAATTCAAGTGGGGGGAGAAAAGAGAAATGTAGTCGTAAATCGGGGATAGTATAGTTAGGGGCATAGACACTGTTCTCTGTGGCCAAGATCGAGAGTCCCGAAGGCTGTGTTGCCAACCTGGTGCCCAGGGTTCAGGATATCTCATCTGGGCTGCAGAGGAACTTGGAGCGGGAGGGGAAAGATCCAGTTGTCATGGTCCACGTAGGTACCAATGATATAGGTAGAACGAGGATAAAGGTTCTGCTGAGGGAATATGAGCAGCTAGGGGCTAAATGAAAAAGCAGAACCAAAAAGGTAATAATCTCCGGGTTACTACCTGAGCCACGAGCTAATTGGCACAGGGTCAATAAGATTAAAGAGGTAAATGCGTGGCTCAAAGATTGGTACGGGAGAAATGGGTTCGAATTCATGGGACTTTGGCACCAGTACTAGGGAAGGAGAGAGCTGTTCCGATGGGATGGGCTCCACCTGAATCATGCTGGGACCAGAGTCTTGGTGAATCGCATAACTAGGGCTGTAGATAGGGCTTTAAACTAAATAGTTGGGGGGAGGGGGAAGGATTCAGTTGCATGGAAAATTAGGAAGTCTAAGTTAAAGGAGAAGGTTGGAATGCAGGTTAGTGATGAGGCTAATTGTTACCGGAAAATAAAAGGAAGGGACAGAACGTGTGAACGTCATATTGCACCAAGGAATCGTACAAGGGAAATTTGATAATAGAACAAACTTAAAGGCTTTGCATCTGATGAGGGATGAGGCAGTGGCGTAGTGGTAATGTCACTGATCTGGTAGTCCAGAGCCCAGCATAATGCTCTGTGGACATGGGTTCATATCTCACCACAACGGGTAGCAAATTTTTGGTTGTTTGCACTAGAGTGCTGACTTGGGTTGCATTAGAGTGCTATAGTGGAAGTTTGGTAACTGAGGAAGTTCAGTGAGGAGGGAGCGAGGAGCTCCTTTCATTTCCTACCTGTCCTCAGAGTGAGGGGAGCCAAGAGCTTCCAAAGAGCACAGCTGACTGGGAGAAGACTCGGAGGGCGGAGTTCCAGACCGGTAAGTATTAAAAACTTACCTCTGGTAAAAAAAACTGAGTGACGTCACAGGAAAGCTGTGACCTGATTGACTGGTAGGGAATTTTTACTGAATTTGAAAATAAAACATTGATAAAAATTAATTAATTAATTAGTAGAGTAACTAAACCAGAGGGAGGAGATTACTGTATTTAGTTAGCATTTAATATTTATAGTAGGAATCTAGCACTAGGGACCATATATTTTTATTTTATTTAGAGATACAGCACTGAAACAGGCCCTTCGGCCCACCGGGTCTGTGCCGACCATTAACCACCCATTTATACTAATCCTACACTAATCCCATATTCCTACCACATCCTCACCTGTCCCTATACTCCCCTACCACCTACCTATCTATACTAGGGGCAATTTATAATGGCCAATTTACCTATCAACCTGCAAGTCTTTTGGCTGTGGGAGGAAACCGGAGCACCCGGAGAAAACCCACGCAGACACAGGGAGAACTTGCAAACTCCACACAGGCAGTACCCAGAATTGAACCCAGGTCACTGGAGCTGTGAGACTGCGGTGCTAACCACTGCGCCACTGTGCCGCCCTTTTTTCTTCTCAACCTAGCCTACCACCTTCAAAGATTTGTGTACATCTGCAGGTCTGTCTTTTCCTTCACCTCTAACACCTTCCAGTTTTTTTTATTTAGAGAGACAGCACTGAAATATAGTTAATTATAACAATTTAGTAAGGATTTAATAAGTATTTATTTATTTTAAATTAATTTATTAATTCGTGCTAGAAATGTCAGTTAGGGGGTTAAGTGCTTCACCTGTGAGATGTGGGAGGTCTGTGACGCTTCCAGCTTTCAGGATGACTACATCTGCAGGAAGTGTACCCAGTTGCAGCTCCTCACAGACCGCATGGATCGGTTGGAGCGGCAACTGGATGCACTTAGGAGCATGCAGGTAGCAGAAAGCGTCATAGACAGGAGTTTTAGAGAAGTGGTTACACCCAAGGTGCAGGCAAATAGATGGGTGACCGCTAGAAGGGGCAGGCAGTCAGTGCAGGAATCCCCTGTGGCTATCCCCCTCTCTAACAAGTATACCGTCTTGGATACTGTTGGGGGGGGATGGCCTATCAGGGGAAAACAGCAGCAGCCAGAGCAGCAGCACCACGGCTGGCACTGTTGTTCAGCAGGGAGGGACAAAGCACAGAAGAGCAATAGTTATAGGGGACTCTATAGTCAGGGGCACAGATAGGCGCTTCAGTGGATGTGAGACTCCAGGATGGTATGTTGCCTCCTTGGTGCCAGGGTCAAGGATGTCTCTGAACGGATAGGGGGCATTCTGAAGGGGGAGGGTGAACAGCCAGAGGTTGTGGTACACATCGGTACCAACGAAATAGGCAGGAAGAGTGACGAAGTCCTGCAGGGGGAGTTTAGGGAGTTAGGTAGAAAGTTAAAAAACAGGACCTCTAGGGTTGTAATCTCGGGATTACTCCCTGTGCCACGTGCCAGTGAGGCTAGAAATAGGAAGATAGTGCAGCTAAACACGTAGCTGAACAGCTGGTGTAGAAAGGAGGGTTTCAGATATCTGGACCATTGGGATCTCTTCAGGGACAGATGGGACCTGTACAAGAAGGACGGGTTGCATCTAAACTGGAGAGGCACAAATATCCTGGCTGCAAGGTTTGCTAGTATCACTCGGGAGGATTTAAACTAGTGTGGCAGGGGGGTGGGAACCAGAGCAGTAGGACAGCAAATGAAATAAATGAGGGGGAACTAGTAAATAAGGCCAGTAAGACTAAGAGGAAGAGCAGGGTGGGAGATGTTGCGGAGCACAGTGGGACTGGTGGTCTGAAGTGCATTTGTTTCAATGCGAGAAGTATAACAGGTAAGGCAGATGAACTTAGAGCTTGGATTAGTACTTGGAACTATGATGTTGTTGCTATTACAGAGACTTGGTTGAGGGAAGGACAGGATTGGCAGCTAAATGTTCCGGGATTTAGAAGCTTCAGGCGGGATAGAGGGGGATGTAAAAGGGGTGGGGAGATGCATTACTGGTTAAGGAGAATATCACAGCTGTACTCCGGGAGGACACCTCGGAGGGATCATGCAGCGAGGCAATATGGGTAGAGCTCAGGAATAGGAAGGGTGCAGTCACTATGTTGGTGGTTTTCTACAGGCCTCCCAACAGCCAACGGGAGGTAGAGGAGCAGATATGTAGACAGATTTTGGAAAGATGTAAAGGTAACAGGGTTGTAGTGGTGGGTGATTTTAACTTCCCCGATATTGACTGGGACTCACTTAGTGCTCGTGGCTTGGAAGGGGCAGAATTTGTAAGGAGCATCCAGGAGGGCTTCTTGAAACAATATGTAGATAGTCCAACTAGGGATGGGGCCGTACTGGACCTGGTATTGGGGAATGAGCCCGGCCAGGTGGTCGAAGTCTCAGTAGGGAAGCATTTCGGGAACAGTGACCATAATTCCATAAGTTTTAAGGTACCAGTGGATAAGGATAAGAGTAGTCCTTGGGTGAAGGTGCTAAATTGGGGGAAGGCTAATTATAACAATATTAGGCAGGAACTGAAGAATTTAGATTGGGTGCGGCTGTTTGAGGGTAAATCAACATCTGACATGTGGGAGTCTTTCAAACGTCAGTTGATTAGAATCCAGGACCGGCATGTTCCTGTGAGGAAGAAGGATTAGTTTGGGAAGTTTCGGGAACCTTCAATAACGCGGGATATCGTGAGCCTAGTCAAAAAGAAAAAGGAAGCATTCGTAAGGGCTGGAAGGCTGCGAACAGACGAATCCCTGAGGAATATAAAGACAGTAGGAAGGAAGTTAAGCAAGGAGGGCTAAAAGGGGTCATGAAAAGTCATTGGCAAACAGGATTAAGGAAAATCCCAAGGCTTTTTATCCGTATATAAAGAGCAAGAGGATAACTAGGGAAAGGGTTGGCCCACTCAAGGACAGAGAAGGGAATCTATGTGTGGAGCCAGAGGAAATGGGCGAGGTACTAAATGAGTACTTTGCATCAGTATTCACCAAAGAGAAGGACTTGGTGGATGATGAGCCTAGGGAGGGGAGTGTAGATAGTCTCAGTCATCTCATTATCAAAAAGGAGGCAGTGTTGGGTGTCTTGCAAAGCATTAACGTAGGTAAGTCCCCAGGGCCTGATGGGATCTACCCCAGAATACTGAGGGAGGCCAGGGAAGAAATTGCTGGGCCGTGACAGAAATCTTTGCATCCTCATTGGTTACAGGTAAAGTCCCAGAGGACTGGAGAATAGCCAATGTTGTTCCTTTGTTTAAGAAGGGTAGCAAGGATAATCCAGGAAATTATAGGCCGGTGAGCCTTATGTCAGTGGTAGGGAAATTATTAGAGAAGATTCTTCGGGACAGGATTTACTCCCATTTGGAAACAAACGAACTTATTAGCGAGAGGCAGCATGGTTTTGTGAAGGGGAGGTCGTGTCTCACTAATTTGATTGAGTTTTTTGAGGAGGTGACAAAGATGATTGTTGAAGGAAGGGCAGTGGATGTTATCTATATGGACTTCAATAAAGCCTTTGACAAGGTTCCTCATGGCAGACTGGTACAAAAGGTGAAGTCACACGGGATCAGAGGTGAGCTGGCAAAATGGATACAGAACTGGCTCAGTCATAGAAGACAGAGGGTAGCAGTGGAAGGGTGCTTTTCTGAATGGAGGGATGTGACTAGTGGTGTTCCTCAGGGATCAGTGCTGGGACCTTTGCTGTTTGTAGTATATGTAAATGATTTGGAGGAAAATGTAGCTGGCCTGATTAGTAAGTTTGCGGACGACACAAAGGTTGGTGGAGTTGCGGATAATGATGAGGATTGTCAGAGGATACAGCAGGATATAGATCGGTTGGAGACTTGGGCGGAGAAATGGCAGATGGAGTTTAATCCGGACAAATGTGAGGTAATGCATTTTGGAAGGTCTAATGCAGGTGGGAGGTATACAGTAAATGGCAGAACCCTTAGGAGTATTGACAGGCAGAAAGGTCTGGGCGTACAGGTCAACAGGTCACTGAAAGTGGCAATGCAGGTGGATAAGGTAGTCAAGAAGGCATACGGCATGCTTGCCTTCATCGGTCGGAGCATAGAGTATAAAAATTGGCAAGTCATGCTGCAGCTGTACAGAACTTTAGTTAGGCCAGACTTAGAATATTGCGTGCAATTCTGGTTGCCACACTACCAGAAGGACGTGGAGGCTTTGGAGAGGGTACAGAAGAGGTTTACCAGGATGTTCCCTGGTCTGGAGGGCATTAGCTATGAGGAGAGGTTGGATAAACTCGGATTGTTTTCACTGGAACGACAGAGGTGGAGGGGCGACATGATAGAGGTTTACAAAGTTATGAGCGGCATGGACAGAGTGGATAGTCAGAAGCTTTTTCCCAGGGTGGAAGAGTCAGTTACAAGGGGACATAGGTTTAAGGTGAGAGGGGCAAAGTTTAGAGGGGATGTGCGAGGCAAGTTCTTTACACAGAGGGTGGTGAGTGCCTGGAACTTGCTGCCAGGGGAGGTGGTGGAAGCAGGTACGATAGCGACGTTTAAGAGGCATCTTGACAAATACATGAATAGGATGGGATTGGAGGGATACGGTCCCCGGAAGTGCAGAAGCTTTTAGTTTAGGCAGGCATCAAGATCGGCGCAGGCTTGGAGGGCCGAATGGCCTGTTCCCGTGCTGTACTGTTCTTTGTTGTTCTTTGAATGCACGAAGCATTCGGAATAAAATTAATGAGTTAACAGCGCAAATAGAGACGAATGGCTATGATTTAGTGGTGATTACTGAGATGTGGTTGCAGGGAAACCAGGTTTGGGAATTGAATATCCAAGGGTACTCAGTATTTCGGAAGGATAGGCAGAAAGCAAAAGGAGGTGGTGTAGCTTTGTTAGTAAAGGAAGAGATCAGTGCTGTAGTGAGAAATGATATAGGCACTGGAGATCAAGACGTAGAATCAGTCTGGGTAGAAATAAGAAATAGCAAGGGAAAGAAGTCCCTGGTGGGAGTAATCTATGGGTCCCCAAACAGTAGTTCCGCAGTGGGGCACAGTATTAACCAGGAAATACTGGGGGCTTGCAAGAAAGGTACGGCAATAATCATGGGTGATTTTAATATGCATATAGACTAGATTAGTCAAATTGGCAAGGGCAGCCTCGAGGGAGAGTTCATTGAATGTATTAGAGATTGTTTTTTGGAGCAATATGTTGTGGAACCAACTAGGGAGCAGGCTATTCTAGATTTGGTATTATGTAATGAGGTGGGGTTAATTAATGATCTCACAGTTCAGGATTCTCTGGGGAAGAGTGATCATAGCATGCTAGAATTTCAAATTCAGTTTGAGAGCAAGAAACTGGAGTCCCACACTAGTGTTCTGGAGTTAAAGGTAATTATAGAGGCATGAGGACAGATTTGGCCCTTGTGGTCTGGGCCAAATGCAGTTGACGAGCAGTGGCAGATATTTAAGGAGATATTCAATTCCTCCCAACTAAAATATATTCCAGAGAGGAAGAAAGATTGTAAGAGGGGGGGAAAACATTCATGGCTAAGCAAAGAAGTTAAGGATCACATAAAGACAAAAACTAAGGCATACCATATTGCAAAGGCCAGTGGCAGGCTGGAAGATTGGGAAACTTTTAAAGACCAACAAAGGGTTACTAAAAAGTAATAAAAAGAGCAAAGGTAAATTATGAAAGAAAACTAGCGCATAATACAAAAACGGATAGCAAAAGCTTCTATATGTATATAAATGGGAAGAGAGTAGCTAAAGTGAATGTTGGTCCCTTGGAAGATGTGACTGGGGAGTTAATTGTGGGGAACACAGCAATGGCGAGGGCACTAAAACAGTATTTTGCCTCAGTTTTCACGGCGGAGGACACTAGTACCATCTGGTACACTGGTAACAGGTAATGCAGAGGTTATAGAAAGGGAGGAACTTAGAACAATCATCACTAGGGAAAAAAGTACTGAGCAAACTATTGGGATTGAAGGCAGACAAGTCCCCAGGGCCTGATGGCCTACATCCGAGGGTCTTAAAGGAATGGGCAGCGGAGATAGTGGATCCATTGGTTATAATATTCCAAAATTCCCTGGATGCCGGAAAGGTTCCAGTGAATTGGAAAAATGCTAATATAATGCCCTTATTCAAAAAGGGAGGGAGGCAAAAAGTAGGAAACTACAGATCAGTTAGTTTAACATCTGTCGTTGGGAAATTGCTAGAATCCCTTATTAAGGAAGTAATAACAGGACATATAGAAAGTCAAAACGCAATCCATCAGAGTCAGCATGGTTTTATGAAGGGTAAATCGTGTTTGACTAAATTGCTAGAGTTCTTCGAAGATGTAACAAGTAAAGTGGATAATGAGGATCCTGTAGATGTTGAAGGCATTTGATAAGGTGCCGCACAAAAGGTTAATACGCAAGGTAAGATCACATGGGGTTAGGGGCAATTTATTAACTTGGATAGAGGATTGGCAAACCAACAGAAAACAGAGAATCAGGATAAATGGGCCCTTTTCTGGTTGGCAAGATGCAACTAATGGAGTGCCACAGGGTTCGGTCCTCGGACCCCAACTATTTACAATCTATATTAATGACTTGGATGCAGGGATGGAAGGTACTATAGCCAAATTTGCAGATGACACTAAAATAGGTGGGATAGTAAGTTGCAATAAAGAAATAAGAAATTTACAAATGGATATGGATAGGTTAGGTGAATGGGCCAAAATTTGGCAAATGGAGTTTAACGTGGATAAGTGTGAGGTTATCCATTTTGGTCAGAAGAATAGAAAGGCAAATTATTTAAATGGAGAGAAACTTCAGGGTGCTTTGGTGTAGAGGGATCTGGGTGTCCTCGTGCATGAATAGCAGAAAACCAGTATGCAGGTGCAGCAGGTAATATGGAAGACAAATGGAATTTTAGCATTTATTGCTAAAGGGAGAGTATAAAAGTAGGGAAGTATTGCTGCAACTGTACAAGGCATTAGTGAGACCGCACCTGGAGTATTGCATAGAGTGTTGGTCCCCTTACTTGAGGAGGGATGTAGTTGCATTGGCGGCAGTTCAGAGCAGGTTCACTAGATTGATTCCAGTGATGAGGGGTTAGTCTTATGAAGAGAGATTGAGCAGTTTACGCCTCTACTCTCTGGAGTTTAGAAGAATGAGAGGAGATCTAATTGAGGTATATAAGATGATTAAGGGGATTAACAAAGTAGATGTAGAGAGGATGTTTCCTCTTGTGGGGCAATCTAAATCGAGAGATTATAGTTTTAGGATAAGGGGTAGCTGATTTAAAACAGAGATGAGGAGAAATTACTTCTCTCAAAGGGTCGTGAGTCTGTGGAATTCACTACCCCAGAGGGCAGTGGATGCCAGGACATTGAGTAAATTTAAGGAGGAGATAGACAGATTTTTAATTAGTAATGGGTTGAAGGGTTATGGAGAACGGGCAGGAAAGTGGAGTTGAAGCTGAGATGAGATCAGCCATGATCGTATTGAATGGCGGAGCAGGCTCGAGGGCTGAATTGCCTACTCCTGCCTCTAGTTCTTATGTTCTTAATAGAAGATGATGATGAGAGATCTGGACAGTCAACAAATATTTTTGCTTCTGAAAATAATAAGATGACAGCTTATGCTTTGACAATTTGTGACACAAGGAGCGCTGCCATGCATCCCCTGAACATGGAGATGTTGAGATCTTTTCACCCTGTCTGCGGCAGTCTCCTGCTTCTCAGTCCCCGTGTCCCTGTGGCTGGACACTCTGGCCACATCAAGAGCCTGCTTCTCGAATTGCATCAGTACTGTAAGCGTGCCCTCTCGTTCGTTCGCCCAAGCATTCAACTCCCTTTTGACCTACAAGGGGAAGAACAATGCTGTTAGGACTCCGTCTCCACATACAGCTTCTCATTCGCAGTCTGCATTCCAGCCTCCTGAGCAGCGGCACTAGGGTTCTGATTTATTCTTATGGGTCAGCAAGGCACATGAGCACACCCCTCTCCCATGGGGAGGGGAACACCATGCGCCCACAGGATGCTCCTCTCTTTTGCACTCTGGTGACTGCAGACCAAGAGACACACCATCTGGTCTCACTTAGCCACTCACCTTGCCAGACCCAAGAAGGTCACTGAAGCATTTCTAGCACTGCACCCAATTCCTACTCACCATTCCTCTGTTGCTGACCTCATGCGCTACCTCCAGCCATGCTCTCTTGGTGTATCTTGCAGATCCTCTGTTGCCACTGGCAGGAAAGAGAATGCTCCTGCAGGCAGCCACCACCCCCAGCAGCACCTTCAGTGAGTTGTCAGCAAAACAGGGGGCTGCCCAGGCAAGGGGACCCTTCTTGTCCACTGCCCTCTGCTCACGTTGTTCTTCCATTTTTTGGGTGAATAGCAGCCTCAGCAATGGCTGCCGCCCGCCCTTTAAATCGGGCCCGCTGCTGCCTCAGTCCCGCCTCTTTCCCACATCTGCCACTGCTAATTAGGCAGTGAACGTGACTCCAGGCCAATTAAGCTCTTGCTGATTAAAAATATTGACACATGCGCGGTTCCGCGTCGACATGGGGTCAGGATCCGGAAGTCATCGCAATGTCGGAGTTCCAACCCATGATTTGAAATCCCGCCCAGGAAGTCTGGTATTGCAAGAACATTTCTGAATTTGCAAAATATTTTGCAAGTTATTCTGATAAAGAAATGTCGGGTCAAACTGTGCAATATAATCTAGAAATTCATCAGTAGAATAAGCTGTTTACTACATATTATAAAGCACATCCTAACATAGATAAATGTAGTTGCTACTGGCACAATTACCTTGTGCAATAGAGTCAGATTGCACATCACCGTCATAATTCTTACAGGCCCAGATGAAGCCTCCCTCAGATTTTAGTGCTTGAGCTACCATGTCATCAATTAGTCTGTGTTCATACCAGATTCCTTTGGCCTCAAACTGTGCTTTGTATTGTCTGCAAGAGAAAGCAATTGTTGGTTTGCAAAAAATATTTTCATGGTCTAAAACAAAGATGTACCATTAGCCTTCTCACCTCAACATAAAGTCAAGCTCTCCAAATGTTTACATTTACACTGTCCTTTTTTTTTTAGGTACCCAAATGTTGTCTCCTGCCACTATGTTTCTTCCTTCGGTTGGGAGGACTAGTCAGTTTGGTCCACAGGCTCACTGCCATAGTAATCACATCTCTTGTTCACTAATCAAGAAATGACATGAGCAAGTAATCCTCAGCCCAAAGTGCCCATCCTCTTTTGCAATTGAAGGAGCTTCAAAACAGTAAGATTTCTTGCAGGGAAGTAAAATAATGAAGTGAGAGATAAATGAGTGTGGCAGGGAAGGAAAGAAAAACATTTCTGAAATGGTTATTTTAAAAATGTTACTTTTCATAGATTTCCTGGAATATGTCCTTGAATCGTCCATCGTATCTCTTCAGTATGGTATTCTTTGTGCTCATGTATAATGGCCAACCTTTAGCAAGAGCTTGTTGGAAGGAGCTATGAGCGAAGTCCCTAATAGAGGAGTCAGTGTTATACATTCCTAAAGCAACTCCTCCCCCATCTGTAACAGAAAACAGTTGCAGTGACATTTTTTACAAAGCTACATATGCCAAAGCTAGCATTTGTATTTATCATAATTGCTTTTGGATCTTACACCTATTATCAAAAGTACCCCTCAATTCCTAGATCCTCTTTCATTCCACTCCTTTCCCGCTTCCAAGTGCAAATGAACCCAACTTATATTCACATACCAGTGCTGAATTTTCTTTCCATTCCTCCAGGACATTGGTAACTTAACAATAAACTTAAATTTATTTTCATGAGCTCTTCTCAATTGTATGCATTTATTTCTTGCTTGCTACATATATCCTAACCTAACCTAAAAAGTGTGAATTGAAACTCTCCTATACCATTCTATAAGCCTAGTCTATACAGCCAGTAGATTCTTCCAAAACATAAAAACTACACTGCACATAGGAAATGGTGCTGTCAGTGTAAGCTGCTTGATGTAAGCATGTACAGGTGTTAGTGAACATGTCTCAATGTTATTGACCAGTTAAGCAGTTTAGCTGCAAAGTTGTGATCTAACACAATCTACTCAAAGAATCACTTACATGTTACATGCAGAATACGCAAAACTACAGATTTACTAAAGCACGCATCTTCACATCATGCAAACCTTACCTGTAAAATTATGAACAGCATAGGTGACAGGCTCACCACCATGCTCGGGTATGTATTTAATTTCAACTGTACCAGGACCAGGCACAACAAAGTCTGTAGCTCTGTACTGTGGACAAAAAATACATTTATTACTAAACTTAGTAAATAAAGTTCATCAGCCAAAATCCAGATGTAAAACAAACAACTAGGTAAGCTCTTTACAAGTAGTAATGATAGTCAAAATAGCATTATACTATATTTTTATTTGCCCTATTTCTATTCAGTTTACTTCCCTCCGAAGGCATTAACTCCCTGTTGGAGTGCAGTTCCATGGTGTCAGTTATCGTCTGGGATCTCACCCATGTGACCATTATTTATGTGTGAGCTTTAACAATGAATGTCAACAGACTTTTCAATTACAAGGACAATCACAGCTGAGGCCAATTCCATCATCACCTAATATTCACACATGCACTTGTATTCCAAGTCTACTATCAAAATTGAAAATTATCAGTGAGTAACTAAGAGAACATTCCCAATTCAAACTAACATTTTATGATCCTAATTCAATTGTGCATAGTATTAATATTTTGAAAGCCAATTTAAAATCTTCATTAATGACCCAGCTTTTGACATCAAAAAGGACATTTTCTTCACTGGTGCCAGCTACAAAAACTCTCCAATTGAAAGATGACTAGTGACCTCATGATTGCAGGTATAAATACAAAAAGATAGAATTGCAGCCCAGGCATGCGCCATGGAGAGGTCACTCCATAGTTGCCTCACAGCGACTGACACCACTGACCACCTCTAGGCGCTTACCCATTGTCTCTCGAGACAAGGAGGCCAAAGAAGAAGAAGAAACAAATAATGTATGATTTTCAGCCCTGAAAAGACCATGTCAAGTCTGTTTAGAAAATGAACAATTATGTTATGTTCCACTTAATAAGAGTTGTAGATATTCGGCTAATAGCTCATTGTTATTCTATTGTTTCATGAAGAATATCTTAATTCATCATGATCTTAACATGTGAAGCATTTTCAATCTACCTTTAATGAAATCACTTACAGAAATACATCTAGTTGTTTTTTCAATTCATTTCTACCATATGCATCCAGTAATATATTCTGTATATTATCTTTTGTGCATCTCCACGGGACAATTCTCAACACAAGAAAAACATGTGTAAACCCACATTCTAGCATTATCTTGCAGGCTGTTGTATGCTGGTGCATCAGCATAGTGCACCTCCTTAAGGTTTTTTTTAAGTCTCCTTTCTGATCTCCCTTCTCTCTGTGGCATTTCTTAGTAAGCATTTTTCTCAAAAAGAATTACACTATTATAGAAATGTTTATCTGCAGCGTATAGTACTGTTGAAATTCACATGAAAAGGTATATTTGACTGACTAGTGGAACTGATCATCCAGGTATAGAGTTGTGCGCTCTCTTCTGCAAAGAGAGAAAGCAGAGAGTTGTGAGTGTGAGAAATGGAATGTGTGGAGAGGATGGAATGACAACATTTGTGAAGGGTGCCTGCAAGGGATGGGTGAGTATAAGCATTGTGTGTCATAAAACCCACCTGGTTCACTGATGTCCTTTAGGGAAGGAAATCTGCCGTCCTTACCTGGTCTGGCCTACATGTGACTCCAGTACCACAGCAATGTGGTTGACTCTTTATGAGATGAGCACTTGAAACGCCATAGCATACAAGGCAAGAAGAAAAAAGGGCGGCACAGTGGCGCAGTGGTTAGCACCGCAGCCTCACAGCTCCAGCGACCCGGGTTCAATTCCGGGTACTGCCTGTGTGGAGTTTTCAAGTTCTCCCTGTGTCTGCGTGGGTTTCCTCCGGGTGCTCTGGTTTCCTCCCACATGCCAAAGACTTGCAGGTTGATAGGTAAATTGGCCATTATAAATTACCCCTAGGATAGGTAGGTGGTAGGGAAATATAGGGACTGGTGGGGATGTGGTAGGAATATGGAATTAGTATAGGATTAGTATAAATGGGTGGTTGATGGTCGGCACAGACTCGGTGGGCCGAAGGGCCTGTTTCAGTGCTGTATCTCTTTAAAAAAAAGCTACGGGCCAAGTGCTGGAAAATGGGATTAGCATAGTTAGGTGCTTGATAGCTGGCACAGACACAATGGGCTGAAGGGCCTGTTTCTGTGCTGTATAACTCTATGACTTTATATTCATGAGTGCCGAAACAGGCCAGTACAAAAACATTATCTTTGTATTACAAAGATAGGTTTGGGTGAAGACCTTTCAATCCATTTGGTCTCATCGTTCTAGAATACTTAACCATCTTTCCATGAAAGTATCACATGGTTTCTTAAATGAGTCAGTGTTTTAACCTCAACCTTCCTTCATAACAAACATTTCCAACTAATGACCATAAAAGGAACAACAACTTGCATTTATATAGTGTCTTTAGAGTAGGAAAATGTCTTAATATGCTTCACAAGAACATAATAGGATGAAAACTGACACCAAGCCAAAGAAGATCATTTTATGAGAGATGACTAAAACCTTGGTGTTATCACCTCCTTTTAAGCCTTACTACCCAATTTCCTTCCTTTCATCTCTACTTACTAGGGAGTAAAGATAAGATGGAGATTGGGCTTGCTTTCTGCTCTAATACTGAATCTGCCTAGCTGGGCTCCCCTCCCAGTATTTTTACAGCTCCATGTGTAACTCTCAATAATGTTTTTACAGGTCTTCTCACATGCATGCTGCATTATGCCCTTCATTGACTTTTTTTGTGCACACTGTTAAGTGTTGCTTATGCAAATATGATCTCCGGCCTGACCTCAGGGAAAGTAAATTACACATTAAGAATGAGGAAAAAGAAAAAAGGGTAAGAAATGAGCCGAGCAAAAATGTGAAGACAAAGAAGCAGGGTGAGTAAAAGGAAAAATAAAATGATGCAATACAGAAATGAGGAAACGGAGAAAAAATAAAATACATGAGGAAAATACAGGGTGATGCAAATTATGGGAAAAACCGGGAAATAGGTTAGAGTGGGAAAGAAGCATTTTAAAAATGAGTATTTCTTCCAAGTACACTAAACTAAAAGTTGTGCAGTAATTTAAAATAATGTGTAAGATCTGCTGAAATTAGACTTGCATAAGGACTAGGATGCACACAGTTATATACAACTGACATCAATCATTGGATATGTTATCCTGTTCCCCTCAAATCTGATGGCACGTGATGAATTTACAACATTGCTTTGCAATGCAAAGTTCACATTTGGTTTTATCATTCTTTGGACACACTAGGATCACGTGTATACTGACTTTGGAGTTGCAACATAGTTTGCAGATTCTGCACAAATCTTAATATTTGCTGAGAGCGTTCAACTTTTGGTTTAAATGCTACCATTAAATTGTGCCACTCTGTACTTTTACCAAAAGATTCCAATAGTAGAGAGAAACATACCATCAGATGAATTTTGCTCTTTGTCTCAGATACATTTTTCATACATTACCTGCTAAATTATAAATTTACTTTAATTTTTGCACAGGTATTCCTATTCCCTGTACACAGACAAAGACCATGGACCAGATATCCATTCCACACCATCAAAAGTTAAAACAAAAGGTGCAAAATGTTTATCAGTGATTTACAGTGGGCGGCACAGTGGCGCAGTGGTTAGCACCGCAGCCTCACAGCTCCAGGGACCCGGGTTCGATTCTGGGTACTGCCTGTGCGGAGTTTGCAAGTTCTCCCTGTGTCTGCGTGGGTTTCCTCCGGGTGCTCCGGTTTCCTCCCACATGCCAAAGACTTGCAGGTTAATTGGCTATTATAAATTGCCCCTAGTATAGGTAGGTGGTAGGGAAATATATAGGGACAGGTGGGGATGTGATAGGAATATGGGATTAGTGTAGGATTAGTATAAATGGGTGGTTGATGGTCGGCACAGACTCGGTGGGCCGAAGGGCCTGTTTCAGTGCTGTATCTCTAAACTGAACTAAACAAAGCAGATATTAATTACCCTTAATTGGCAACTTCCAAAACGTAATAAGTACAAAGAGTGGCCTCCAGTTTTCAAACTTTATCCAAAACATGGTACTTTAAATATATCAGAAAAATGCAATGATCATACACCCTTAAAAAGGACAGCACATGGAAAGTGAGGATGCAAAGGGTAAAGAGGAATGCTTTCAATATAAAGCATCCCCGCTGCTCTTTTCATTTAATAAGGGAAGAGATTTTAACGCATATGTCTTATCAATCTTTTTGTGAGAAAATTACAATTTCATTTCCCTTCCTTTGGAAAACCATCATGTTGGCTGCCCTCATAGTTCCATTGATTAACCCCGAAGGCAATGTTTCAGGCTGTCCCAGTTGTCAATCTGGAAGTATCCAAAGCAAGAAAAGCAAATGCCAGTTTAATTTTTTTTTAAAGTTGGTTGCCTCCAGATTTACATCTATGCCAGTCCAAAGCACTGTATTTTCAGTTAGTCAATGAAAGTATATAGAATGCTCCCATAATCCAGGTCATTACTGCAGCACCAGCTAGCTGAGAAGAATCAAAACGGTAGGTTTCCATGGGCAGGTAGGTACCCCTCCTCCATTCAAATCAAGGAAGACACATGTCATGTCTTGAGAAACTTGGATAAAATCCATTATTGTATGCATTAACTGGTTAATTTCTTATTTCGATTCTAATTTATTACCAAGTAAAGAGAAAAAGAAAACAATTACTGGGAACAGACCTATTTACACTGGAGTTTGGAACTCACATTTGAGTATTTATTTAGTTACAGCAGTGATATTTGTACTCGCCATTATTCGAAATAAAAATGTTGGATTAAAGGTTTTGCAGATTAGTGTGATCCATATTACCTTGTTACAACCCAAATCTTGCTCCAAATACATCAATGACAGTAATCACAACTTTAGTTCCAGCACAGTAAATGAGACAGTATTGCTGCCTTTCTAAGATCCAGGACCCAAGAGGTACTTTTTGTGATACTCTAACGGGAATGTTATGCTTTCCCCCACTGTGGGTTTGGAGGCAGGAGGGTGGCATGGCTGGGGGGTGGAGTTCCCGCCTTGCCAAAATTTAGTCCAGGGCAGGAAAGCCTGTGAATGGCCTTCTTGCCCCACTGCCAATTGAGGCCCTTAACTGGACAGTTAAGCCCCAATTAAGGGCCTCTTCCTGCCGCAGCCATAATTAGTTGTATGGCGGGCAGCCCTGTTGCTGCATGGGAAGCAGCCATGAAAATTGTGCTGGTTGCTTCCTGGCTCCGGGGGCAGGGGGGATCCCTCGTAAAAAGGCACTTAGTGCCTGAACGAGGGACCGGGCATCAGCAGTGGTAGGGAGGGGCACTGATGGCCACCCCCCCTGCCCCTGCTGCTGAACCCCCTCCACCACCACCCCCCTCCACCGTAAGACCCCTCTCGCCCTGACCTACCTGAGGCCTGGTTCCAGTGACGCTCCTCGGCCTCTGGTAGGTGCAGCTGCAGCCACCGCCTCTGCTCAAAGGAACTCAAAGGAGCTGTGAGATAAAGCCCCCGGGCACTGGAAGCTGTGATGGGCCCAGCATGCCCCAAACCCAAAGCCCCGAACCTAGCGACATGCCCAGCAAACCTCAGCTCCAGGACACCGAGAGCAATGACACGTCTGGCGCACTCCAGCTCCGGGAAGCCGGGAGCAGTGATGTTTTCGAGGAGGAACAGAGGGGAAATATATCAACAGAGGACAGCCCCATCCTTGAAGCCTACAAGACCGCACCCCCCCCCCCCCGATGTCACCCCAGCGGAACAAACCCTGCATGAGAAACCAGGAGGGGTTTCTGAGCCTAACGAATGTGAAACAGCTTGTGTACATCATGGGTATGCAGGAACATACCAAAGGACTAGGACTAGCAATAGCTAACTTAAAAATGGGTATAAGGATTGCTTCAATTAACGTGCTTAGCATTAAATCCACTACGCAATGTGTTTCAACCTTGGACTACCTCGCCAAGGTCAAAGCCGACCTACTGTTTCTGCACGAGTATGGAATACCACACCTCAGCACCTACAGGCAATGGTTGCGATGGTGGTCCCACGGGCTGTCGATCTGGTCAGGGGGTAATGATTCCCGTTCCTCCGGCCTGGGGGAGGTAACTTCACCATCTCCGAAGTTAAGAAGGTGGTGGGCAGTCGCCTCCTCCTAGCAGATGTAACGTACAACAATGCTCCACACCGGTTGATCAACGTGTACGCCCCGGTTCAATGCAGTGAGTGGCTGACCATCTTCCAGCAGCTCCCACTGCTGCTGGCGACGTCCAGGCCGGTCATTCTAGGCGGTGACTTCAACTGCATCATTGACGCAGCTGGACGATCCAACAGTGACGACAGCAAACTGGACGCTACATCCAGATTCCTGATGGAAACAGTAAAAGATGCCAAGCTGCATGACGTCTTCAGCAGACGTAGCGCAGCGTAGATACACCTGGTCAAGATCAGGCAGGTCTGCCCGTTCCAGGATTGACTTCCTGTTTGTGTCCCATGCTGTCACGATCAGATCCACCGATGTCAAGCCGGTGTTCTTCTCCGACCATTGCCTCTTACTGGCCAACTGTCACTTACAGGATGACCAGCAGGTTGGCAGGGGGACATGGAAGCTCAATGCTACACTGCTAACCCCAGAGAACATTGAGGAATTCAAAAGGGATTACAAAGGTTGGAGAACCGTGAAACCACTCTTTGAGTCTCCAGTTCATTGGTGGGAGGCAATCAAGGAGAGCATCAAGAGGTTCTTTATCTTCAAAGGTGTTCAGAGAGCGAGAGAGAGAGAAACAGAGGGAAATGTCCTGACTCCAGAGAAGAATGCAAAATCTGCTCCGGCTGCAGTCGATGAGGGGGGCGGTCGAGGTCAAGGAGGACCTCCATGAGGTGAAGAGCCAGCAGGCCTCGCTCTTTGCTAGGGAGGCCTCCAAGATCATCTTCAGTCCAGAGTCCGCTCCATTGAGCAGGATGAGACGTGCTCGCGTTACTTCTTCCAAAAGGTACACAGAAAGAACTCTGTGATCAGCAGCCTGAAGGAAGAGGATGGGTCGGTAACGTCTTCGCTGTCCGACATACTAAGGATCAGCAAATCCTTTTATGCTGGGCTATACGAAGTGAAGCCCACAGACAGCAGAACCTCCCAGTCCTTCCTGTCATCTATTACAGAGGTCTTAGATGACAGCATGAGGCAGAGAGTGGACAAGCCGCTAACTCTGGACGAGCTGACAAAGGCTGTCAAGTCCTTTGAGATGAGTAAAACTCCCAGAAGCGATTACTTACCAGTTGAGTTGTATTCGGTCCTGTGGGACTGGGTCGGCCCAGACCTGCTGGAAGTATACGAGAGAATGCTTCTGGCCGACAGCATGTCAGAATCCATGAGGAAAGGCATCATCACCCTCATCTACAAGCGGAATGGGGAGGGGGCAAAAATCAAAAATTGGCAGCCCATCTCACTGCTTAATGTTGACTACAAGATTCTGTCCAAAGTCATCATCAGTCGAGTCAAGTCTGCTCTGGAGTTGGTGATTCACCCTGACCAGACCTGCACTGTACCCGGCAGGAAGATCTTTGCTCTTTAGTCAGGGATACGATCGCCTATATATGGGACAGGAGGGTGGACACCTGCCTCATCAGCCTGGACCAGGAGAAGGCTTTTGACAGGATATTGCACACCTACATGATGGACGTGCTTTCCTAAATGGGGTTTGGGGAGGGAATCTGCAATTGGATCAAACTTCTCTACACAAATATCAGTAGCGCAGTCTCAATCAATGGGTGGGAATCAGAAAGTTTCCCGATCCAATCTGGAGTCAGACAGGGCTGTCCTCTCTCCCCTGTCTTGTTTGTTTGCTGTATTGAACCCTTTGCTGAGTCTATTAGGAAGGATGCGAGCATAAAAGGGGTGACAATCCCAGGCAGCGGAGGCACTCAGGTCAAAACCTCCCTATACATGGATGACGTCGCCGTCTTCTGCTCGGATCCGCTGTCCGTTCGCAGACTGATGAGCATCTGCGACCAGTTCGAACTGGCCTTGGGAGGCAAAGTTAACCACAGCAAGAGCGAGGCCACGTTCTTTGGGAACTGGGCTGACCGATCCTTTGTCCCCTCCACCGTCAGGTCAGACTACCTGAAGGTGCTGGGAATATGGTTCGGAAGGGTCGGGGCGTGCACCAAAACCTGGAGGGAGCGAATAGCCAGGGTACACCATAAGCTGAGCATGTGGGAGCAGCGATCTCTCTCTCCATTGTGGGTAAGAACCTGGTCATCAGGTGCGATGCGCTCACATTGTTGCTGTACGTGGCACAGGTCTGGCCAAAACCCCACTCCTGTGCCACGGTGGTCACCCAAGCCATTTTCCGCTTCATCTGGAAAAGGAGATGGTGGATCCTGTCGGATGGTTCCCCGAGCAGACTGCCAAAGTCATTTGGCAGAATGCCTCATCGCCAGAACTTTCAAACAAGCACCAAGATGTAGCTTGGCTGGTGGCGAGAAGAGCCCTCCCCGTCAGATCCTTTCTGCATGCCCGAAGTCTCACCCCCTCCGCACAATGCCCTCGAGGTGGCTGTGGTGGGGAAGAGACGGTTGCCCACCTCCTTCTAGAATGTGTCTTTGCAAAGCAGGTGTGGAAAGAGATGCACTGGTTTTTGTCGAGTTTCATCCCAAGCAGCTCTGTAACACAGGAGTCTGTGCTCTACGGACTGTTCCCAGGGACGCACACCGAGATAAACATCAACTTCTGCTGGAGGACTATCAATTCGGTGAAATACGCTCTTTGGTCTGCCCAAAACATGCTGATATTCCAGCGCAAAGAGTTGTCCACAACCGAGTGTTGCAGACTGGCACATTCCAAGGTCCAGGACTACGTGCTGAGGGACGCACTAAAGCTTGGGGCAGCCACGGCAAAGGCTCAATGGTGAACTGAGGGGCTGGATCCATGGAAAACCCCTCGGGCTGTATCCAGAAAATATGGGTTTGCTGCAAAATGTACATGGCATGTAAAATGAAATGGAAGGGTTGTGAGGCAACTCACTCCTGTATTGAAGGAAACTGATCTCCCTTGCACTCTTTGTATTGTTGACTTGGTGCTGTTCAGAACTGTTTTGTAATGTATTTTTCACAGATTTTTATGGATAAAGTATATTTTGGGGAAAAAAAGCTGCCAGCCTCTGATTTGCTGGCAGCTCTGCAAGGCCGGGACTTCCGGTGACGGGGTCCTTGATCGGTGGAAGGCCCGCTGCTGTCCACTTAAGTACCTGATTGGCACTAAATTCAGCGAGCCTTCCAGAGAAGGGCGACGCAGGGATCTCGGCATCAATTTCTCCAGACATTGAGACCCCTGCTGTCAGGATAAAATTTGTCCCTCTGGTTTTGTTGTTACAGAACATATTGACACTGAAAGCAAAGGCCACCGTGCTTTCTGACCACTAAAAGGTTGAATGGCTCCTTGAAGCAGTAATGTATATAGGCCAGAGGAGGAAATGAAGGAAGAAAACAAAAAGTTTGGATTGGTTTTCAATCACTAGTTACAATGAAGCATTGATAGAAATTCTGCAGCAAATGTTGCACATTCTTCAACCAACGATTTCAAAATATAAAATCGCGGGGGGGGGGGGGGTACCAATTAATATATATTCAGTTAAGGTCATCAAGGTCTTAAAAAACATAAAATAAGCTTAAAAGATTTTTCCTCTTTCAAAGATTCTCAAAATAACTTACTGGGATGAAATTCTTTTAGAAAGAAATTTAAGAGCACTATAAAATAAACTGTTATTTCAGCTTACTTGGTCACCATATGCATGACGCCCAATGATGATTGGCTTGATCCAACCGGATACCAGCCTAGGAATGTTCTCACAGATGATCGCTTCTCGAAACACCGTGCCACCAAGTATGTTACGGATGGTCCCATTGGGTGATTTCCACATTTGCTTGAGCTTGAATTCCTCCACTCTGTTCTCATCAGGAGTAATGGTAGCACATTTTATTCCTACATTATATTTTTTAATGGCTTCCGCAGCGTCGATGGTCACTTGGTCATTAGTAGCATCACGGCACTCAATTCCCAAGTCATAGCTTAAATGAAAAGAAAGTTTATTCAAGATTCAATTTTAAATAAGATCTGTTTGAAACATATTTTATACTGATGTTAACATTTTCTAAGAGAATATTTCTATATTTCCCCTTTGAATGTCCACAGAAGATTGTTACTACTTCACTAAATCATATGCAGGACTGTTATGAATCCATGAAAGAGAATGATTGAATGATTGATTTATTATAAACATTGAATTTGTTTATACTATACTGCTAAAATAAATTCCATAGCACAAAAAAATTCAGGATTTTTTGTATGTGAAAACAGGATAGCAAAAAACCCTGAAACCAGAAATTTTGTACTAGTTATTTTAAAATTACCCTTTTCTTCTGTAAATTTCTCATAAAAGTATAAAATTTAATAACTGGGCTACTGCTAGTCTGTCACAGGGTTGCCTCTAAACATTTGATTTGCACTCACACTGTAAAAGCATGAATGCAGTTTCTGTTATTTTCACTTTCTTGCACATTCAACTTCAAATATGCCCTTTTGCTTTCTCTTATCAAGAACAATTTTATTTTTTCACTATCCGACACATATTAACTTACTTACAGCATACAAAATACTGCTTCATCTGCTTAACTTTTATATAAATGGAAACTGCATATCTTATCTGACCAGTCATCTCCTTCTCACAGAGATACATCATTTCAGGCTACTGCTTGTATCCAGAGTCACTATGGCAATGTATGCTATGGCAGCCTTCTGCAGTGGCTCCATTCCTTTCAATGGTCATCATATGCTTAAACCAGCCTGCAGACTGATCCAGAGGTTATCAAACCACTAAACAATTAGTTAACAGATATCATCTTATTCTTTATTTTTAAAAAAGGCAGGAAAGGTGCAATTTGCATTGAAATTGCTCCCTTACCCTTTCCTCTCCTTTTGTTTGAAAGAATAATGGTAAAATGGTGGGATAAAAGTAATTTCCAAAATAAATCAAGAAAAACATTAAACTAAAAAGAGATAATAACAAAACTTAATGCTCTGTTACTCCAAGCCATATTTTTTATGCATGCAAAGGATGGATGCAGAAAGGCTCAATTTTCTACTTTTCAGGGTACTGTAATTTCCTTATTACATGGGTAGGAAGAGGGATAAATAGGAAAAATTTACACTTAATATTGAAGTTTTTGTAAGGGCAAACATCAGCAAACCTAAACAGCTGTGCATAATTTGGAAAATGAAGAAATTATAGCATACACCAACTTCAACAGAAAATACTATTACTCTTTCTCTCATTCAAAAAAGACAAGCATAAGAGGGTAGATACAGAACAACTTCTCCAGAAATTCATCTAACCACAATTCCTGCAGCATTAAAAGGCAGCACTGGGTTATGTAATCTCTCCATCTTTAAAAGTTTTGCCCATTTCCAACCTCTCCCCCCAAAAAGCCAAATTCTTTTTGAGATTAGAATGTTCTTATCTATGCTCTACTATGGCAGTAAGCACTCAAAATAAAAAAAGCAAAATAACATATTACAAATATTTCTACCATAAGAACTCATTTATGTTGCGTTTTACATTGTTATCTTAGCTGGGCTGAAAAATTCAAGGCTGAATATGCAAGTACCAAGGATTCTAATTTCATTCCATCTATAATTAGCTGCCTAACTGACCAGCATTACAAAGTTTAGTCTCCTCTTATTTTCATTGGCTATAGGCGATTCAAAAAAAAAGACTTGCTTTTGTATAGTGCTTTTCACGACCACCGGGTGTGTCAAATCACTTCACAGCCAATTAAGTACTTCTGAAATGCAGTCACTATTTTAATATATGAAATGCTGTAGGATTCAGTTCAGAGACAGGTTAAACCCAAATTCTCAAAAATACATAGTAATTCCGTAACACTCAAATTACCAATAACCTACATGATGGTAAATGGCACAAATTTCTATTTAAAAAGCCTTTCTTTTTCAATTTTACGTTCTGGATTTCCAAAGTGTTTAAGTACTTTAATAAAATGAGTGTGCATCATCATTATCATTTTTTTCAATAAAGTCCAACAGCTGCAAAGAATCATTAACGCACATTTGCTAAACTTTTCCGTGAAACGCAAATTAGTTATAATGATTGATGGAAGCCATTTATTTGCTTGTAAGGAAATTATAAAGCTTTCTACTTACCAGTTAATAATTTAATGCACCTACCAAGTCAACTGATATGGTATTGGGCTATATATACCCACATCTGATCCTTTGTTTGTTTGGAGTTAGTCAATGTTAACCAGGATAGTGTGAGGTGGGCGGGGGAAGGAACAGACATTGCATTTAATCTTAATGGGGCCAAGTTAGCCATAATCTACTACTGATT
The DNA here is from genome assembly GCF_036365525.1 of Heterodontus francisci. Lineage (NCBI taxonomy): Eukaryota > Metazoa > Chordata > Chondrichthyes > Heterodontiformes > Heterodontidae > Heterodontus > Heterodontus francisci. The sequence continues at coordinate 103,926,211 of NC_090377.1, forward strand.
CCTTTCCTGTAACCCCAACTGGAAGTGTGCAATGTGTGGATGTCAGGGGAGAACAGGAATGAGGCTCAGCTGTAATACCAACAGTAATAGTTCCTGAAAATACCATCTGGCATGGCTCATACAAAAAGCTTGTCAAAAGCTTTGAGGCAACCTTTTTGGCTCTACACTTAATGGAGAGTGGCGAATACTGCTGGGTATGGTTCCCTAGTACTAGTTGCCTCAAAGCTACTGACAAACAGGTACCTGGGAACCATACCCAGAAGTATTCACCACTCTCAGGACAAGTGTAGAGCCAAAAATAAAAAAAAACAATGTTTTATTTAAGTACATCTATCCTGTATTTTTTGTTATTTTGTACATACTTGAAGAGCTCTGGAAACACTGCAAGGCAACTTAACATGTTGAAAAGGTAAACATGACAACGTTTAATATTTATTGAATTACTCTTGTTAAATTTAATTTTGTTTGGAACAATTACTGAACCATACAACAAAATAGAATTGCAGCACCAATAAAGTAAATATTTTCAATAACTCAGTGATTCAGCAATTTTTTCAAATTTTAATTTTGTATGTTAACTCAAGTGCCTCACCCAGACTGTGAATTGTGCAATCAGCATTCTCTGTTTTATGAGGCAGACATAAAAAAGGACTGGCTGAAAATACAGCTATGATATTCATTTTAGTTAAGTCAAAAATGTAAATATGGGGGAATAGAAGAATTACATTTGAAGCAAAATGTGGATTTTATTCATTTTTTGTTGAGCCAATAAAAACAAGTTCAATTAATAAAGGCGACATGTTTTAATGTTCTTTAAATTACAACCTGTGTAGGTCTATCTCCATATAGGGGAAGAGGAGTTTCTCTTTGATCAGTTCCCATATAACTCTGGTCATCTCATCTCCTTTCATTTCCACCACAGAACCAACCTGGATCTTTTTGGGTGACATTGTTTTGTTTAATTTCTGTAAAGAAAAAAATAGCTATTGATGACAAAATAATCCATTTAGAGTATTTTTTTCTAACAGTAACATACATGGACACGAATCTTTGTGTTAATCCCTAAATCTAGGTCCTGTACTAGCCTTGTAAGATGATCCTTGACAATTAAGATCTCAAATTTCAATTGCAGTTTGCGTCCCGTCACTTATCACATGTTCATCTGTCAGTGATTCTTGATGGCTACATGAAAAAAGACCATCTGAATCATCAGTTGATTTATTTTTATTTTATTTATTTATTTAGAGATACAGCACTGAAACAGGCCCTTCAGCCCACCGAGTCTGCGCCGACCATCAACCACCCATTTATACTAATCCTACATTAATCCCATTACCCTCTCACATCGCCACCGTCCCTCAATTCCCCTACCACCTACCTATACTAGGGGCAATTTATAATGGCCAATTTACCTATCAACCTGCAAGTCTTTGGCTGTGGGAGGAAACCGGAGCACCCGGAGAAAACCCACACGGTCACAGGGAGAACTTGCAAACTCCACACAGACTCCACACAGGCAGTACCCAGAATCGAACCTGGGTTGCTGGAGCTATGAGGCTGCGGTGCTAACCACTGCGCCACTGTGCAGGAAGTATGACTGAGAAAAGGGCTGTAGAATAGCCTCCACCTTTTGCAGCCACTGCAATTTTCCCAGCTATAAAGTGTACTGTGTCCAGTCTTTTTCTGGGAGTCTGGAGCTCGGGATCACAATCTCAATCACAGAATAAGGGGCCATTTAGGATTGAGATGAGCAGTTTCTTCAAAGGGTTGTAAATATTTGGAATTCTCGAACACAGAGCTGTGGATGTTCATCATTGAGTATATTCAAGACAGAAATCGATAGATTTTTGGTCACTGAGTGAATTGAGGGTTATGGAGATAGTGTGGGAGGGTGTAGCTGAGTTAGATCAGCCGTGATCTGACTGAGTGGCTTGAAGGGCCAAATGGTTGATTGCTGCTCCTATTTCTTACATTCTTATTTAAACAGCCAAGTGACAGGCAAACGGCCAAAGATGCAAAAAAAAATCACGCTGGCCCAAAGATACTCTGAGAAAACAAACCTACATTATTTTCTGTCCAATTGCAGAATTTTAGATACAAACATCTCTTTGCCTGTCGCCACTTGTTTAACTGATCTTGCATTTCGCAACACTGAGACGTCCCCCATTGCAATGCTACGTGCGTCCCTCGGGTGTGACTGGGAAAACACACCTAGAAATCATTGACTGGGATCGGACGGGAGAGGGGGAGGAACTCGATCACAACAAACAGCACAAGTCAAGGTCAAATCACAGAAGACGAGAGTCGTTTAACTTAAATGCCCACATGAATCATGAGAAAAATAAGGAAGCTACTTCTGGGCATCAGCAGCTGTGCTTCCCCCGGCTAGCACAAAGGCGTCAACTCATCTTCTCAAGTTTCGACCTACTTGAAGTCACATTGTTTGCAAATGGCATGGCATCGAAAGGGGCGCAGAAGATTGAGAAGAGCTTGGAGAAAAATCCCTCACCTGTTTAAAGCAATGTCGAGGAAGAGATTACCTCCTGCAACTTCCAGCCGCGCTTACTCCAATGTGACAGCTCGAGCCCGGCGCCGCAACCCAGCCGCCACGGCCCTCACGTGACTACGGCACCGCCCAATCAGCGGGACGCAAGGCGGGATAGTAGCGGTTTGCCCAATGGGGACGCACCACATCGGATCAGCGTTGGAGCCGCGAGCCTTAGCAACGGTTGGTGCGGGCTCGAGTCCGGGGATTGCTCTCTCATTTTCTCAGTCTGGGGCTGCGAGCCGACACGATGGGAGCCAGAAACAGTGCACACTTTGCTCTTATGCAGAATTTGTTGGGAGTGTATCTTGAGCTCCAAAGTTTAGCTGTGAGGAAAATATTTGTCAAACACCCCTGAGAGAAGTAATGAGTGGGATAGGCCGTATTTGTGTAATATCAGCTTTTAAATATAATGCTGTAGATAGAGCTAGCCATGGGTTCTGCTATACAGAAGTCCTCCCATGGTGTTTTTGCATTGTAATAAATACTATTCTCATGAGGGGCTTCTGCGTTTTGTGGGGTTTTGCTTCTGAGCCTCCCTCCCCCCCCCCCCCCCATGTTATAATTCTGTCAAGATCTGGAGGAATCTTCATTCAGCGCAGGCGTATATCATGGCCCGGTACCTCATTTTCATTGATATCATTGCTGAAAATCCAGCTTCGCATAAGTAAATTGTGCTAAATGGGACCAACACTTTCAATGCTGCAGAAGAAGGAGTGCTGAACGCATCGGAGCCTTCACACCAAAATGTCCCCAAGGGCATTTCACTGACCTTGGTTCTGAGGGAGCTATCTGATGAAATGTCAATGAGCTCTGCTAATAGCTTGGATGGGACAGAGGGTGGCAGTTTTACTTCAATTATCTTACTCAAGAGATTTGGAGCCCACAGGTGTGTAGCAGGTTGTTCTGCCATGAGTTATGGGAAATAAGCATTACATTTGTTGCATAGACCAGAGAGATGTGCAACAAAGTGTGGTTTCATTTCGTCAAAGTCATTGTTTTTTTTCTTGAATGAAAGCATGTAAGAGCTCAAACATATCCGTAGTCCTCGCATAGACAAGAACTTTCCAGATTTGCAGTTTCCTTTGGAATGCGCCAATTCTTTCATGCTGGGCAAAAGATTGAATTCTCCCACCTTGCATAGTTTTATTCATCTGATTAATTTCACTGACTATATGAGGTAATCCAGTTTAGCTAGCCACATGTCATCATTCAGCACCTCAACAAGTTCAGATTTCTTGTCTGCTAAGAAAGTACATACCTCTTCCCTGATATGAAATATACAGGTAAGCATTCAGCCTTGATAGCCATCTTACCTCTATGCATGAACACGGAATTTGCTCTGCATCCACTTCCTCACAAAGTGCAGCAAAACACCTGGAGTTTGTTGCTCTGGATTTAATAAGCTTAACGAATGTTATGGCTGTGTTGGTAACACAAAGACCTGGTTCAATATCTTTTAGAGCAAGCGCCTCTCAGTATAAAAAGCAAAGTGCCCAAATAGTATGAGATGCTGCAGCTTTTAGTTTTTTTGCAACACCAGAATGCTTTCAGGTCTTTGCTGCAGCTCTGTCAATGCAGACCCCAGTGCAATTCGTCCGGTGGATTTCTGCTGAAATCATGAAATCATCCAAAAATTGTTGTCTTGAGCCCTTTGCCAAACAAAAGGTCCTCTCATTTCCCTATTCCACACATACCTAGCAACTAAATCGAATATTTTAGAAATGTGTATAGATGATGTAGCAAAGTCTTTGCTGTGCAGTTGATCAATGCACTGCAAACCTAAGTCTTCTGACATTAAATCAGTCTGTCGTTTGACTTTGGTATTTTTTTCCAGTTATGGCCTTCTGCTCTCCAAACATTTTCCTTATGATTTCAAAGGCACATGGAATTATCAACGCCTCAGCAATCGTACGTGATTTTTTTGCTTTAGCAATTTTCTGTGCCACAATGTAGTATGAGACTACGATCTAAAGGCCTACTCGGGTTTGCAAATGAAATCCGACCTGGCCCGAGTCCTTATTATTATCCTCATTATTGAAGAGGTTGTATTCTACCTTGAATGGAATCGCTGACTGCAGACTAGTGCGGAGTGTTTTTCCCCCCTTGACGTCCTGGCTGTCACTGTGTCCAATCAAGCCCGACCCGACCCGAGCCCGAATGCCGGACCCAGACACGTCGTCAGGTCCCCTCGGGTCGGGTAACCGTACTCTACTACTAGCTTTTTATCAGCAGTAGTTGTGGATTTTCATGACTGCTTTAGTACGTGCATGTTCTTTACTCTTTTGCTCAAAAAACGAATGTTGCTTGGCCATATAAATTTCATTCTTGGTAATTAAGTATCTCTGGAGGGTTTCAAAGATTCATTGGACAGTCTTTGGCCACAAATGGCACAGTGGAAATTTCTACTCATTCAATCCTGGATGTCAACAAGCAGCCAGACAAGTTAGAGACTGCGCTAATTGCTGGTATTTTTAACTATATGTTAAGAATATATTTGATGGATTGTAGCAGGCCCTTGGGCAGCAAATGGACAGATACTGTAAATTTAGGACTTAATAAGTTCTTCTTTATAATAGGGACTATTTAAATGGGAGCAAGAAAAATTACAAAGAATCATTGTAAAAGCACACAATACATATCAGATATGGATACATTTTAAAATGTGACTAACAACTTCAAAACAACAAAACCCACAGAGCGATGATGCAGAAATTCCTTCAATGAGTTCAAGGGGTGAAGAACATTGAGGAGGAGAAAGTGTGAGTAAAAAATATAAAGCCGCCATTGTCTTTGATCCCTGCCACAAACTCAATTCTCTTGCCAGTGGCTCCATCCCTCTACCTGGCAACTGTCTGAAGCTGAACAAGATTGTTCACAACATTGATGTTATATCTGAGCCCTAGATGAGTTTCCTACTACACATTCACAACATCCGTAAGACTGCCTATTTCTACCTCCTTAAAATTGCCGACTTCATCCTTTTCTCACATCTTCTGCTGAAACCCTCATCTATTCCTTTGTTACCTGTAGCTTTGATTATTCCAATGCACTCCTGGCCGGCCTTCCATGTTCTATCCCATGCAAACTTGAGGTCAATCAAAACCTCTGCTGCCCATGTCCTAACGCACACCAAGTCCTGCTTACCCATTTCCCCTGTGCGTGCTGATGTATATCAGCTCCAGGTCAAGTAACACCTCGATTTTAAAATGATCATTGTTGTTTTCAAATCCCTCCATGGCCTCAACCCACCCTATCTTTGTAATTTTCTTCAGCCCTACAATCCCGTAGATTTCTGCACAGTGCCAATTTTGGCCTGCTGAGCATTCCCCATTTCAATCACCACCACTGGCGGTTGTGCCTTCAGCCGTCTAGACCCTAAGCTGTGAAATTCCCTCCTTAAATCTCTGCCTCTCTACCTCGCTTTTCTCCTTTAAAACCTTGAAGCCCCTGTTTCCTCTTATCTCCTTACTAAACCCGAATTGCAACCTGATTGTAGGCTCAGAGTCTGGAAAGTCTCTATCTTTCCACCTCCCCTTCCCTTCCCACCCTCAAGCTAATGGGGTGTACGCCTCCTCCCTGTCTTAAACACCAGTTAAATCAGAGGGAAAAACAGTCTCTTTTAAAATGCACGAGGAAAAGGATTGAAAGGAAGGTTTATGTTACCTTGGTCCAAGCAAGACACCAGACTAAATTGTGGACCCCCCCCCCCCCCCCCTTCCTCTGCCAACCCCCTCACTCAGGTTTTATTAAGTTAGAACTCACATTATTTTATTTCTCAGAAGCTGTGAGTGGGTTATCAACGTGGAAATGATCAAAACAAAAACTTCGCAGGATACATCCATAGAAATCCATGATACACAAAACAGCTTGTCCAGCCACGTGCAATTGGTGTCCAACAGGAAGAACCTGTGCATGGTACATTCTTTATATCGCTGAGACTATTCCACTCTTTTCAATAGAGAAGACTACTGATAGGACAAACTAACTCACGATTACTGACACACTGATGTGACAAGTCAACTTGTGGACTATTTGAAATCTTCCCGCAGCCCCTTCGGGGTCCGTGAGCAGGTTTCAAGCGGTTCGACAAATTTTCAGATTGTTTCTATAATGATTTCCTATTGCTTTATATTCGATGATCATTGTGGGTATGCTGTCAATGACGCAGTACCCCAGAACTGATTATCTTCCTGTAGACAGACGCAGGTTCAAAGGATTGATAGTGGTTACAGAGAGATTCACAGACAGATTTGAGCACGTATATATAGAAGAGATGAAGAAGTTGTTTGGCAGAGGCAGCCTGCTGTCTGAGTGGGTGAAGGATCGTGCTGCCTTTCAACACCCGTGATGCAGTGAATGCCACTCTGTCATCAGCTTTTTAAATGAAATGATTATTTCCTGAATGTGTCAGAGCGATGCAAAGGGAATCATCAAGCATCTTATTCTGACCAGTGCCGTGATGATTTTTTAATGTGTTTTTGCAACACTTTTCAATTCAATTCTACACACAATCCTAATGCCCATGAAATGATTTGCCAGTTAGCCCGTGCAATGCGGCAGTGAGCTGCCTGGCTTTAAATGGGATTGATTTTGTGGGATAGCTTGACAGACAGTGGAGTGCAATCTGATGTCCCTCTGGAGATGCAGCTGATGTAAAACTATGTTTCATCTAAAATAATGGCATCGTATTTCTTAATATTATGATCATTAATTCTGGTTAAATAAACAACAGGCTGAAAACTATAGACTATAATTAAACTATAATTTTCTGCTATGAAGCCACAAAGCTGCCTCCTCAAATGGCCAATCCTACTTTTGTATTGTCCTGTTCAGTCCTCATGCTAGTGATGTTTCTGGGTGTCACATTTCTATTTTATTGAGATATCTGGCGAGCTGGGGTGGGGTTTCTGTGCATTTGTACCAAAGTTATACACCAGCACTTTATAAATGGGTGCATGATATTGTTCGAAGAAGTACTGAGGACGTCTTTCTTCCAGGTGAACAGTTTGAATGATGATACCATTTGTATTCAGACTGGACAAAATTGATGCAGAACCTTTCATAGAATAAGGAGGAGGCGAAAAGTCCATCATGGCTGTGTAGGATCTTTAATTGTGTAACAAACTTTTATACAGAAAAAATACTTGTGCTATTTTACAGGGAGTTCTGTGGAATTTTTATAACGTGGGGTGGAGAGTACTTAGAAGCAAGAAGGCTGAGGACCCCTGATCTGAACATTTACATTTTTAGCATCATGATTATTATCATAGAATCATAGAGTGGTTATAACACCAAAAGAGGCCATTTGGCCCCTTGAGCCTATGCTGGCTCTCTGCAAGAACAATTTAGCTAGTCCCACTCCCCCACCCCTTCCCCAAAGCCCTGCAATTTTATTCCCATCAGGTGGCCAATTCTTTTTGAAAGCTGCGAATGAATCTGCCTCCATCACCCTTTCAAAGAGTGCAGTCCAGATCATAACCAGTTGCTGCATAAAAAACTTCTTCCTCATGTCGCCTTTGATTCTTTCACCAATCACTTTAAATCTATGTCCTTTAGTTCTCAAACCTTCCACCAATGGAAATAGTTTCTCTCTATTCTGTATAGAAACCTCATGATTTTGAACACAAATCTCCTCTCAACCTACTCTTTTCTAAGGAGAACAATCCCAGCTTCTCCGATCTATCCACATAACTAAAGTCCCTCGTCCCTGGAACCATTCTTGTAAATCCTTTCTGCACTCTCTTTAAAGCCTTTACATCCTTCCTAAAGTGCGATACCCAGAATTAGACACAATACTCCAGTTGAGGTCAAACCAGTGTTTTGTAAAGGTTCGTCATAATTTCCTTGCTTTTGAACTCTATGCTTCTACTTATGAAGCCCAGGATTCCATAAGCCTTTTTTAAACACCTTCTCAACCTGCCCTGCCACCTTCAATGATTTGTGCACATAGGTGCCCAGGTTTCTCTGTTCCTGCACCCTCTTTAGAATTGTACCCTTTATATTGCCTTTCCTCTTTCTTCCTAGCAAAATGTATCACTGCGCACTTCTCTGCATTAAATTTCATCTGCTATTTGTCTGCCCATTCCACCAGCCTCTTTGCATACTCTTGAGTTTATCACTATACTACTCACATTTCCCTACACTTCCAAGTTCTGCGTCATCTGCATATGTTGAAACTGTGTCCTCTACACCCAAGTCTAAGTCATTAATATATATCAAGAAAAGCAGTGTTCCTAATACTGACCCATGGGGAACACCACTGTATACCTTTTTCCAGTCCAAAAAACAACTCTTCACCACTACTCTTTGTTTCCTATCATTCAGCCAACTTTGCATCCATGCTGCAACTGTCCCTTTTATTCCATGGGCTTCAACTTTGCTGGCAAGCCGATTGTATGATGCTTTAGCAAATGCCTTTTGTAAGTCCACATACACAACATCAACTGCATTACCCTTATCAATCCCCTCTGCTACCTCATCAAAAAACTCAAGTTAGTGAAACATGATGTGCCTTTAACAAATCCGTACTGGCTTTCCTTAATTAATCCACACTTATCTAAGTCACTTTTAATTTTGCCCCAAATTATCGTTTCTAAAAGCTTTCTCACCACCAAGGTTAAACTGACTGGCCTGCAGTTGCTGAGCTTATCCTCACACCTTTTTTGATGAAGGGTGTAACATTTGCAATTCTGCAGTCCTTTGGCATCACTCCTCTATCGAAGGAGGATTGGAATATTTTGGCCAGTACCTCCACAATTTCCTCCCCTCAGCATCTTTGGTATGCATCCCATCTAGTCCTGATGACTTATCAACTTTAAGAACAGCCTGGCTTTCTAGAACCTCATCTTTATCAATTTTAACCCATCCAGTATCTCACTACCTCCTCTTTCATTCTGACTTTGTTAATGAGAGATGCAAAGTACTCATTTAGTATCCTGTCTATACCCACTGCCTCCATGCTTAGGTTTCCTTTTTGGTCCCTAATTGTCCCCTCCCCTAATCTTACTACCCTTTTGCCATTGGCTGTGTTTGGTGATGCCGCAACTGAAGAGAGTGCAATTCCCATACATACGCAGTTGCAGTGCCTGTGATGTCAAAGCCAATGACGTCTGAAGCAGCTGTCTGCATCAAAGATGGTACAGATCATCACAGAGTTCTCCCAGGCCAGAACAAAGGAGCTCAGGGGACTGAAAGGGGAGGGCACCTCTTGATGGTGTACTTTCGTTGGGGCAGCCAGGAGGTGGGCACGGCAAAGTAGAAAGCCCAGATCTCAGTCTTCTTTATTCTGTGGATCACTCTGCAGATTTGCATTAGTTGCTGATAGACCAGAGAAAAAGTTGGTAATTGGGAACATCTAGTGAGGCAAGACATTAAAAGCTTTACAAGATCTTGGTAGGTGAAAGTTGACAATAGCGGCTATGGAGGAGAGATGACACAGCGGTGCGGTGACTTTGGCATGCTTTGAAGGTCAGCTCTCTGCTTTGACAACAGCAACAGAATTCAAATGGTTGCACTTACTTCAAGAGATGATTTACCCAGAGTCTAACCAAGGCAGCAGCACAGCCAGTAGAGGATGTCACCTATCTCCTGGTTGGGGGACGAGTCCATATTCATTGCCAGCAAGGTAAATTGGAGCAGTTTATGGTCATATACAACTGGTTGGGGGATGCATCATCCTCTTAGAAAATACAGCAAACCTGAAATCCCTGGTTCTGGAAGGGCCTAGAGCAGGATTTTCACCTCTGTAAGGCCAAGAATTTCCAATGTGCTGATTTACACCGCGATTTTCCTGGAGCATCAACCCCTTTGGGTTTGGAGATGGCTGATGAAATGTCTGTCTCACAGCAGCATGCAATTGATGGAGTTAGAACAGGACTTCTTCCTTTGTCAGCTGTCTCTGACAACCTGCACCACTGTTTTAAAGGCACAGGTTGCCAGGCCAATTCACCATGTGAGAAGTACTTTATTAAGGGACACTGCTCACTGAGATTACTTGGAAGATGTTTGACCATATCTTCCACACAGAAAGATTCCCCTACAGTCTGTATTACCAATCAAAAGCATTCTATTTGAAACAAATTACCTAGCTAGACTCCAAGGTACCTCTGTTCCTCCACACTTCTTAGTAACCTGCCATTTATTGTGTAATCCCTTGCCTTGTTAGCCTTCCCCAAATGCATTACCTCACAATCCTCTGGATTGAACTCCATTTGCCATTGTTTCGGCCACCCGACTGGTCCGTTGGTATCTTCCTGCAGTCTACAGCTTTCTTCTTCATTATCAACTACATGGCCAATTTTTGTATTGTCTGAAGCCTTCTTAATCATACCCCCTACAATCAAGTCCAAATCATTGAATTATACAAAAAAAAAGCAAAGGACCTAAAACTGAACCCTGCAGAAGCCCACTGGAAACAGCCTTCCAGTGACAAAAACACTCATTGACCAGTACCCTTAGCTTCCGCCTCTGAGCCAATTTTGGATCCAACTTGCCACTTTGCCTTGGATCCCGCAGGTTTTTACTTTCACGACCAGTCTGCCATGTAGGACCTTATCAAAACCTCCCTAAAATCCATAGACTATATCAAATACACTACCCTTATCAACTCTCCTTGTTACCTTCTCAAAAGATTCAGTCATGTTAGTCAGACATCTATCTTTGATTAATCTGTGCCTTTCTAAATAAAGATTTACCCTGTCCCTCAGAATTTTTTCCACCACCAAGGTTAGGCTGACTGACCTGTAATTACTCAATCTAAGTCACCTATGCCTTCTTTGCCAAGGCAGTTTAATTGAGATGATTGTATAGTGCTCCCATCTAGATGACTGAGAGGGTCATCAAAGTTTCTAGGATTGTTGGATTATTGGGACGATTAATTTTCTTTTTAATAAGAGCAAAATACTGCAGATGCTGGAACTCTGAAATGAGAACAGAAAGTGCTGGAAATATTCAGCAGGTCTGGCAGCATATGTAGAGAGAGAAACAAAAGCTGGAATTTTACCGTATCGGCGGCTCCAAGTTCGGGGAGGCAGAAGTGGGTGAAGACCTTGCTCCCGCTCCGCGCCTTGCTGCCGCCGCGATTGTGCACAAGGTAGCCAATTAAAGGGCCCGTGGCATACGTCCGAATGAGAAGGGTGCGCGCAGGCGGGAGGCTGAGCGTCGGCAGGGGCAGGGCGAGAGCCGGAAGAGGTTGCTGAAAGCCATTTAAAAGGGTTTAGAGCAACCTCTGTAGCTCCGAGAGGCTTACCTGCAGCGAGGAGGACATTGGGAGGAGCAACTGCTGCAAAGGAAAAACAAGAGACTGAGGGTGAAAGGACTGGAGGAGGACTTAAAGTGCCCTCCAATCCAAAAATTGAAAATAAAACAGAACTCCATTAGAACCTGCCTGCAGCAATGGAAGGGAGAAGAGCCGCATGGCCCCCCGCTTCTCAGAAGACTCCTTACATGTCCTCCTCCAGGTGGCTGAGGCAAGGCGGGAGGTCTTCTTCCCATCCGACGGAAGGAGGAGACCTCCCCAGCTCACTAAGGTGACGTGGCTGGAGGTGGCGGAGGAGGTCAGCAGCTGTGGAGTAGTTAGGAGGACATGACTCCATAGCCGGAAGTGGGTGTGACCTTCTGCGCTCTGCCAGGGTAAGGGGCACTCCGCAGTCATCTCATCTTTTATATGACACGGGAGGGTCAATGGGTGCTGATGCTCCAAGGTCGAGGCCATCAATGGTCAGTGATTGGCTGCAGCCATGCCTTTGGCCGTATAATGGGCACATCTGTGACGCACAGTGGTCCAGATGTGTTCCATCCGTGCACCTCACTGGTATTTGTTTGAGATGCAGCACTCAGCCCAAGGGGAGAGTGGGTGATCTTTCAAGTAATACATCTTAACTAATTGCTTTGTGTCTACACAGAAGAGGGCACATAATGCCCATGAGAGGTCACGCACCGGTCGCGGCGTGGCCAACCTGGCATATTTGAGCAGACTGGAGGAGGATGCATTAATGCTAGCAGGGGAGGACGGAGGGCATGCTATAGCTGATGGTGAGGCTGGCGCACCTGGCCAAGGAGTGAGTTCCCAGCATGTGGTCGGGGGTGGGGGTAAGTGTGGTGCGGCAATTGTTTCTGGTATTGAAGGGTGTCCTCAAACTTAAAATCACACAGAAATGCTCACAATGCATCTATAACATGTCCTCCAGTCAGGACCGCTGATCACAACTGATCATTCTTTTTCCCTTGCAGGTGAAACACAGCAGCAGCCAAGAAGAGTCTCTGGGGCTCATCCGTCCACCTCTGAGGAGGAGGAGTGGACCTTGGAGGGTGCAGCGTCACATCCTCACTCCACACCAAGCACCAACTCAGAGATGCATGCCTGCTTGGATTCATGGTTACAACATGGTGTTAGCACCATACAATTGCCAGAGGCAGTACCGGTCGATGCCTCTGACAATCGGAAGACTGTCAGAGGCCAGGCCAGTGCTGAGCCACAAGCTCACGACGAGCCTTTGCTGACATCCATTCGGTGGGAGATGCTGCAAGTGCAGCGTGCGGTGTGTGGAGATCTGGCAGAGTTACCAGAGACTTTGCGTGCTATGACTCAGACTTTGGAGATGTCTATCCAGGGCTTGAGTTCCACACATTCTCTGTTATCTGGCTTCCTCCATTAGCAGATTGGTGGCTGCAGTAGAGGCCATGCATAACCTCAGAGAGAGAGTGGGCTCCATGGACCAGAGCATTAGAGATCTGACTCTAATGCTCAGGCGACAGTTAGAAGCTGTCATCCCTCTGAGGATAGCAGACAGGACCAATTGAGCCTCGAGAGGGCACAGGGGCAGCAGCGGATTTCATATGGGAGCTCTTCTCAGGGCATTTCTGATGCATCCTGTAGCTCCTTGTCCCCTCTGTCAGTGACATCAGGACCTCATACTCAGAGGATATTCCTGAGACTTCTCAGGGTCACCTTGACATGCTGTGGCCTGCACAGTCTCGGCAGTCAGAGGATGCCTGCCAAAGTCATCCAGAGCAACGTGACAGCCTGATCAGCCACCTGACTCTGGTGTGGCTGGGGGCGAGGGATTGTTCACACATGTGAGCACTCGCAAACGTTTCAAAAAATCAGAGTAACAGCACTCCGGGGTCACTGATGCAATTTGTAAATATTTATTTGACGTATAAATGCACTAAAATTTATTAAATTTTTCATTTTCATTTGTCACAAGTCATTGCTGATGTTGTAGGTGAGCTGATTGATCTGCATGAGAAGCATTATTTGAGAGGTGACACATTTGGGCAGTGTGGTGTTTGAAGGAAAGGTGGCCCGTATCAACTGAGTTTTCCCCCTGAAGGTGAGTGCCTCTGCACTTCCAGCTCCTGTTAATGCCTCATCTCAGACTGCCATGTAAATGTCTGGTTGCTGAGTCTATTCAGGAGAAACGCCTGAGTATTAGAGCCTCCCGGGTCTCCCTTGCACTTAACTCCCCCAGACCTCCAGCTCCCTCTCCCCGCCATTCAGGTGGCTGCAGACCCTCTTCCTCATCCATATCACCATCCTTGTCTAAGGATGCCGTGCGCTGAGCTAGCTCATCCTCCAAGGCCTCTCCCCTCTCCATCGCCAGGTATGTAAGGCACAGCAGACAACAATAATTCTAGAAACCCTTGCTGGCGAGTACTGGAGGGCTCCACCTGAGCGATCGAGACACCTAAATCTCATTTTTAGAAGACCTATTGTCTGCTCCATGGTCAATCTGGTGGTCGCATGGCTCTCATTGTAACGTTCCTCTGCCTCATTCCTTGGGCTCCTTGCCAGTGTCATCAGCCATGTCTTCAGCAGATAACCCCTGTCGCCAAGTATCCATCCTTGCAGGCATTCAGGAGAGCTGAATAATGCTGGCACCTGGGAGTTCCAGAAATTGAATGCATCGTGACTGCTTCCAGGATAACGGGCACACACCTGCAATATACCCTTACAGTGGTCACAGACAATTTGAACATTCATTGAGTGGAATCCCTTGTGATTAATGAAGGTCCCTGACTGGCCTGTAGGTCCTCGAATGGCCACGAGTGCAATCTATTATGCCCTGGACCAGGCGGAACCCAGCCTTGGTGCTGAAGTCTCTGGCTCTCTTGGCCTGACTGGTGGCGTCCATCTTGAACTTGATGAATTGATTGGCGCGCCTGAGTATGGCATCAGTCACAACTTTAATGCAGTGATCCGCTGATGCTTGGGAGACTCCGCATATGTCTGCCGATGAAGCCTGGAAATTTATTGCTACTGTTAGTTTCAGTGCGACCGGCATTGAATGGCCACCATCGCAGTTGGAAGTGATCTCCACTGCCAGCATCTCACACAGAGATGCGACAGGCTGCCACGACAGACGGAGTCTTCTTCGGCACTGGCGCTCTGACATTTGTAGGAAGCTCAAACGTGGACGGTAGAACCTGCCTGCTGGGTAGGCTCGTCTCCTGACATGTGGCAGCATCTGGGCCACTCTGTCACCTTCTCCCCCTCCCCCATTATAAGGCTGCACTGGGCCAGCAGGTCGTGGGTTCCCCTGGCCAGTTGTCCTGCTGTCCCTCCTTGGGGCGTAGTCCTCCTCATTCGATGAGTCACCTCCAGTGAGCACAATTCCCATTGATGCTATGTTCCAGAGATGCAATTAGTTCAGGTATTACCAGCCTGTTGTAAGGACAGGCACATACTACCCCTCCCCTTCACCCAATAATCAATACTGCTGGGGCACGACCAGGAATGACTAACACTCAGATGCCCCTGCTAAACAAGTAGAAACCACCCCAAACTTTAAAGACACGCAAAGAAATATCAATGAACAAAGAACTAAAAAAAATACCTCCAATTCCTTCATGGAGAGATACTGCCTGCCGCTCTTTTAAAGCTGCCAGGTTCCCGACATGTCTTTCGATTCATCTTACTGCCATAAAATCTGACAGCCGACGTAAAATGTCAATTGGTTTATTAACGACCTCAATTGGCCTTTAATTGACTGTTAACGGACGGCGAGCGGCGCCTCAATCTCACCCACCGTCCGACCAGAGTAAAATGGCGTTTGGGCGTCATGATGTCGGGGACCCGATCCAACCTCATCGCCCGCCATTTTACGTCTCGGCCACCTTGGAGGACTCCCACTTTTATACGGTAAAATTCTGGCCAGAGTTAACGTTTCAGGTCTGCGACCCTTCATCAGAACATCTGATCATCAAATGAAGGGTCGCAGACCTGAAACTTTAACTCTGTTTCTCTCTCAACAGATGCTGCTGGACCTACTGAGCATTTCCGGCACTTTCCGTTCTCATTAATTTTCTTTTTATTCATTCACGGAACACGGTGACGCTGGCAAGGCCACCATTTGTTGCCCATCCCTAATTGCCCTTGAGAAGGTGGTGGTGAGCTGCCTTCTTGAACCTTTGCAGTCCTCTGGTGCGGGTACACCCACAGTGCTGTTAGGGAGGAATTCCAGGATTTTGATCTTGCATCAGTGAAGGAATGGCAATATATTTCCAAGTCAGGATGGGGTGTGGCTTGGAGGGGAACTTGCAGGCGGTGGAGTTCCCGCGTGTATGCTGCCCTAGTCCTTCTAGGTGGAAGAGGTTGCAGCTTTGGAAGGTGCTGTCGAAGGAGGTGTGGTGAGTTGCTGCACTGTATATTGTAGATGGTACATATTGCTGCCACTGTGCATCGGTGGTGGAGAGAGTGAATGCTTAAGGTGGTGGATAGGGTGCCGATCAAGCAGGCTGATTTGTCCTGGATGAAGTCGAGCTTCCTGAGTGTT
This sequence comes from Heterodontus francisci, assembly GCF_036365525.1. Taxonomy (NCBI): domain Eukaryota; kingdom Metazoa; phylum Chordata; class Chondrichthyes; order Heterodontiformes; family Heterodontidae; genus Heterodontus; species Heterodontus francisci. The sequence continues at coordinate 103,942,534 of NC_090377.1, forward strand.
ATTGGAGCCGCACCCATCCAGGTAAGTGGAGAGTATTCCATCACAATCCTGACTTGCATCTTGTCACAGAGATATACAGCACAGAAACAGGCCCTTCGGCCCATGGTGTCTGTGCTGGCCATCAAGCACCTATCTATTCTAATCCCATTTCCCAGCACTTGGCCCATAGCCTTGTATGCTATGGCGTTTCAAGTGCTCATCTAAATACCTCTTAAATGTTGTGAGGGTTCCTGCCTCTACCACCTCTTCAGGCAGTGTGTTCCAGATTCCTGGTTTATCTCTGCTCCCCTTCTTGAATAATGGTACCACATTCGCTGTCCTCCAATCCTCTGGTACCTCTCCTGTGGCCAGAGAGGATTTGAAAATTTGCGTCAGAGTCCCTGCTATCTCCTCCCTTGCCTCACATAACAGCCTGGGATACATCTCATCTGGGCCTGGGGATTTATCCACTTTTAAGCCCGCTAAAACATAATACTTCCTCCCTTTCAATGCTAATTTGTTCAAATATATCACAATTCCCCTCCCTGATCTCTACACCTACATTATCCTTCTCCATAGTGAACACAGCTAAAAAGTAATCATTTAAAACCTCACCTATGTCCTCCAGCTCCACACACAGATTGCCCCTTTGGTCCCTAATGGGCCCTACTCTTTCCCTGGTTATCCTCTTGCCCTTAATATACTTATAAAGCGCCTTGGGATTTTCCTTTATCTTGCCTGTCACTGTTTTTTCATGTCCCCTCTTTGCTCTCCTAATTAATTTTTAAGTAACCCCCTACACTTTCTATACTCCACAGGGCCTCCACTGTTTTCAGCACTTTGAATCTGCAATAAGCCTAATTTTTTTCTCTTTATCCAATCCTCTATATCCCTTGACATCTAGTGTTCCCTGGACTTGTTGGTCCTACCCTTCACCTTTACGGGAACATGTTGGCCCTGAACTCCCACTATTTCCTTTTTGAATGACTCCCACTGGTTTGATGTACTTTCCTACAAGTAGCTGCTCCCAGCCCACTTTGGCCAGATCCTGTTTTATCATATTGAAATTGGCCTTCCCTCAATTCAGTACTTTTATTTCCTGTCCCTTTTTGTCCTTTTCCATAACTACCTTAAATCTTAGAGTTATGGTCACTATCCCCCAAATGCTCCCCCACTGACACATCTACCACTTGTCCAGCTTCATTTCTAGGATTAGGTCCAGTACCGCCCCTTGTCTTGTAGGACTTTCTATGCGCTGGCTCAAAAAGCTCTCCTGTATACACTTTAAGAATTCTGCCCCTTTTAAGCCTTTTGCACTAAGACTATCCCAGTTGATAGTAGGGAAGTTGAAATCCCCTACTATTATTACCCTATTATTTTTATCTCTGAGATTTGCCTACATATCTGCTCCTCTATCTCTCCCTGACTGTTTGGAGGCCTGTAATACACTCCCAGCCAAGTGATTGCCCCCTCTGTTTTTAAGTTCTACCCACATGGCCTCATTTGAGGAACATTCTAAGATATCATCCCTCCTTACTGCAGTAGTCGACTCCTTGATCAACAGTGCAATGCCACCTCCTCATTTACACCCTCCCCTGTCCCGCCTGAAGATTCTATACCCTGGAATATTGAGCTGCCAGTCCTGCCCTTCCCTCAACCATGTTTCTGTGATAGCAATAATATCATATACCCATGTTTTAATCAATGCCCTCAATTCATCTGCCTTACTAGTAAGACTCCTTGCGTTAAAATAGATGCAATCCAGCCTTGCATTATTCGCTTGTCCCTTAACAGGTCTATATTTGCTTTGCCTCCCAGACTGACTCAGTTTCTCTTCTATATTTGTCTGTGCATCACTCCCTACTGTACTCCTGCTCTGTATCCCATCCCCCTGCCAAATTAGTTTAAATCCCCCCCCAACAGCACTAGCAAAGCTCCCAGCAAGGATGTTGGTCCCGTTCCATTTAAGGTGCAACCTGTCCAACTTGTACAAATCCCACCTTCGCCAGAAACAGACCCAGTAATCCAGGAAACTAAAGCCCTCCCTCCTGCACCATCTCCTCAGCCACGCATTCATCTGCTCTATCCTCCTATTCCTATACTCACTAGCACATGGCACCGGGAGTAATCCAGTTTTTACAACCTTTGAGGTCCTGCTTCTTAATCTGCTACATAGCTCCCTAAATTCTTGTTGCAGGACCTCATCCCTCTTTGTACCTGTCATTGGTACCAATGTGTACCACGACCTCTGACTGTTCACCCTCCCTCTTCAGAATGTCCTGTAGCCACTCCATGACATCCTTGCCCCTCGCATCAGGGAGGCAACATACTATCCTGGAGTCACATTTGTGGCCACAGAAACACCTATCTGTACCTCTTACGATAGAATTCCCTATCACTATAGCTCTCCCATTCTTTTTTCTCCCCTCCTGTAGCTGAGCCACCCATGGTGCCACAGACTTGGCTCTTGCTGCATTTGCCTGAGAAGCTATCTCCCCCAACAGCATCCAAAGTGGAAAATCTATTAGATAGGGAGATGGGCCCAGGGGACTCCTGCACTACCCGCCTAGTTCTTCTACTCTGTCTGGCGGTCACCCATTCCCTTTCTGCCTGAGCAGTCTTTACCTGCGGTGTGACCACTTCCCTGTACGTGCTATCCACGATGATCTCAGACTCGCGGATGCTCCACAGTGTCTCCAGCCGTCGCTCCAGAGCCGAACGCAGATTTCGAGTAGCTGCAGCTGGAGACACTTCTTGCACATGTGTTTGTCCTGGACACTGGAAGTGTCCCTGACTTCCCACATTGCCGAGCTGCCCTGCCATGACTTCCCCTTAATTTACTCCCTTAAATTACCCAAAAATTAAATTATACTAGGGACGTTGAATCCCTAAAAAAAAAACTACCTGCTATATTTTAAAAAACTGTAGACCATTCTCTTTATTTTGGTCACTTACCCAGCTATTTAGAGTTATCCCCTAACAGCAGTTACTCACCAACCAATCATCTTGCAGCTTTCCTGTGATGTCACGACTTTTTTTCGTTTTTTTCAGGTGCGCCTGGACTCCTCTCCACTCTGCTCCCAGAAGGTAAGTGTCTAGGCCACGATTCACGGGCTGTATTTATCCGCTCCTCGCTCGGCGTTCTCCCTGCAGGTCCTGGAAGGTAGATGGTGGACAGGTTTTGGGGAACCAAAAGGTGGGTTACTCACTACAGAATTCCCAGCCTCTGACCTGCTCTTGTAGCCACAGGATTTATGTGGCTTCTCCAGTTCAGCTTCTGGTCAGTGGTAATCTCCCAGGATGTTGCTAGCGAGGGATTCAGCGATGGTAAAGCCATTGAACGTCAAGGGGAGATGGTTAGATTTTCTTTTATTGGAGATCATCATTGCCTGGCACTTGTGTGGTGCAAATGTTACTTGATACTTATCAGCCCAAACCTGAATGTTGTCCAGGTCTAGCTGCATATGGACACAGATTGCTTCCTTATCTGAGGAGTTGAGAATGATACTGAACATTGTACAATCATCAGCGGACATCTCCACTTCTGACCTTATGATGAAGGGAAGGTCATTGATGAAGTATCTGAAGATGGTTGGGCCTAAGACACTACCCTGAGGAACTCCTGCAGCAATATCCTGGGGCTGAGATAATTGGCTTCCAACAACCACAACCATTTTCCTTTGTGCTAGGTATCACTACAACCAGTGGAGAGTTTTCCCCTTGATTCCCATTGACTTCAGCTTGGCTAGGGTTCCTTGATGCCATACTCGGTCAAATGCTGCCTTGATATTCAGGGTAATCACTCTCACCTCACCTCAAGTTCAGCTCTTTAGTCCACATTTGGACCAAGGCTGTAATGAGGTCAGGAACCGAGTGGCCCTGACAGAACCCAAACTGAGCATCAGCGAGCAGGTTATTGCTGTTTAAGTGCCGCTTGATAGCACAATTGATGACACCATCCATCACTTTACTGATGATCGAGAGTAGACCGATGGGATGGTAACTGGCCGGATTGAATTTGTCCTGCTTTTTGTGGATAGGACATACCTGGGCAATTTTTCACATTGTTGGGTAGATGCCAGTGTTGTAGCTGTGCTGGAACAGCTTGGCTAGGGGAGCAGCTAATTCTGGAGCACAAGTCTTCAGTACAACAGCCGGATGTTGTCAGCTCCCATAGCCTTTGCTGTATCCAGTGCCTTCAAGCCATTTCTTGGTATCACGTCGAGTGAATCGGATTGGCTGAAGACTGGCATTTGTGACGCTGGGGACCTCATGAGAAGACTGAGATGGATCATCCACTTGGCATTTCTGGCTGAAAATGATTGCGAATGCTTCAACCTTTTCTTTTGCACTGATGTGCTGGGCTCCCCCATCATTCAGGATGGGGTTATTTGTGGAGCCTCCTCCTGTTAGTTGTTTTATTGTCCACCACCATTCATGACTGGATGTGGCAGGACTGCAAAGCTTAGATCTGATCCGTTGGTTGTGGAATTGCTTATCTCTATCTACTGCATGCTGCTTCCGCTGTTTGCAGCCTGATTGAAAGCGGTCAGCAAAGCAATCACCCAATCAGTGTTTGGTCTTCCTTTAGGCCCTCCAGCTTCTGCCATCCTTAATTGGACAGCGAGTAAACTCCTTGGCCACTAATTGGCCATTCCTACAGAAATCATGTCAGGCGTCTGATACTGACACAACCCAGGGTCGGGACCTGAAAATTCTTCAGCCTCAGCTGGAATATTGCGTCCAGTTCTGGGCACCGCACCTTAGGAAATACATGAGGGCATTGGAGAGAGTACAGAAAACATTCATGAGAATTGTTCCAGGGATGAGAAATTTCAGTATTGAAGATAGATTGGATAAGTTAGAACTGATTTCCTTGGAAAAGGCTGAGAGGTGATTTGATAGGGCTATTCAAAATCATGAGGGGTCTGGACAGAGTAGATAGAGATAAACTGTTCCCACTTGTGAAAGGATCGAGAACGAGAGGGCACAGATTTAAAGTATTTGGTAATAGAAGCAAAAGTGACATGAGGAACAAAATTTTCACGCAGCGAGTGGTTAAGGTCTGGAATGCGCTACCTGAGAACGTAGTACAGGCAGGTTCAATTGAAGCATTCAAGAGGGAATTAGACAGTTATTTGAAAAGGAAGAATGTGCAAGGTTATGGGGAGAAGGCAGGGGAATGGAACAGAGGGAATTGCTCTTTTGGAAAGTCGGTACAGACACAATGCGTCAAATGGCCTCCTTCTGCACTGTAACGATTCTGTTATTCTGATTCTGTGATTCTCCTGGCACTGGGGTTCCAACCCAAAAACATAAATCCAGCCCAGTGTTTACTATTTATATACCTAAAGAAGACTTTTGGATTGCCTTTCATGTTAGCTGCCCAGTCTCTTCTCATACTCTCTTTGCCCCTCATTTTCCTTTTCACTTCCCCTTTGAACTTTCTATATTCAGCTCTTGTATTATCAATCTGATTTCTGTTACATGCACCCCTTTTTTGTTTCATGTTGCTGCCTATCTCTTTGCAATACCCATTTGAATAATGCATGAAAAATGCCAATATTGAATTTTTACCTTCTTATTGGATAACAACTGCCATGCATACCAAAATAAAAATGTTATTTATATATTAAAATCCTGTGTTTTTAACTTATGTTTTGGTTTCAAATTTTTATAATTCCTAAATTTGATAGTTTGCAATGGTACATCATCAAAAAGCCGATATTTTCCAGTACCAGCCGGACCGTCCCTTGTGACAAAAGCCTTCTAAGGAAGGCCTTTGAATCAACCGCTGGCCCAGGCCGACCATTTTTTAGCATAGTTAAGCCTCTTCCCCCGCCTCCCTATGAAATACACCCAACCCTTCGACCAAAGTCTTCCGGTCCCCAACATAAATTACCCCGAGACGGAAAGCGGAATGAAAGCGACACAACATCTGCTTGCCTGAACTGAGGCAGCGCATGCTCGCGGCTACGGGCATTGGGGAGGCCGGGGAGGACGGGCACGCCGGGCAGCGGGGAGGCGGGAGGACGCGCACGCCGGGCAGCGGGGAGGCGGGTGGACGCGCACGCCGGGCAGCGGAGAGGCGGGAGGACGCGCACGCCGGGCAGCGGGGAAGCGGGTGGACGCGCACGCCGACGCCTGCCTGTCATTGGTTGGAGCAGTTGATGTCGATGTGAGGAGGGAGTGGTGCGGAGGTTGTGATGTTGTGAATCAGCTGCCCAGGGGATCGGGGAGGTGAATAGCGACCGCTGTGTCGGTCGGCGGGTGTGGGCTGTGTGAGAGGTGAGTGCCGCCGGTTTCGGTTGGTGAGTGAAATAGTCGCGGGCTGAGTTGAGGCCGCTCAGGCCCTGGGAGCGGCGGTGTGGGATGTCGAAGCTTGTTGTTATCACACATCCTGCGGTGTCTTCATCTCCAGCCTTTGTTTTATTAGCTTCTTGTGTGTTTCCCGGCGGAGACAGGAGAAGGAGGCGGCAGTTGGAGGAGAGTTTGGCTGCTACTCTTCATTCACCTCTGGTTTGCAGGCGATCCAGAGCTGCACCTATAATGGCTGGGTTTGGGGGATGGGCAGAGTCCACCCGCACCTTTCCATATAAATAATAGATATAAAATAATTTGTTGACACGGTAGAGCTTGGAGTCTGTGGTATTGGTTATACTTCATGTGCTGAGGGTGATGTGACTGCGGCCGGTCTCATGATCTTCCTGTTGCCAGTAGTGATTTTTAAAGGCGGGTAAATAATACTGCAGTTCTGTTTATAACTTGAATTTGGCTTATTACCTACTATTTCTGAAATGTAGTTGTGGCAATTGACCACTTGATTAGTTTCAACATTCAACATCAATTCAAAATATATTGTCAAGGAATAAAAAGGTTTCAAGCTTTCGGTATTCACCGGTCACTTGGGTGTTTACTATAAAGTGTCGTCTTAAATCCAAAGTTCTATTCATTTGTATATACAGTATCACAAGCTGCCTATGCTAATACATCTCTCAGTTTTTAAGTTTAGGATATATTAGCCAGAGACAGAACAGTAAAACAGCCCTTTCTAAACCCCCAAACCCACGAAATTCGAACAGTAATAACCTGAAAGGTATATCTGTACAAATAGAACTTCCTTGCTTGGAGTTTGTGGGCTAGATCGCCAAGATTCATGGCATAGCCCACAGGCTTTCGTTTTTGATACCCTTGTTGTAGTGTATGCTATTTCTAGTTGGTATTCCCCCAAGAAAAAAAAATTGTTTATGGCAACTTTTGGCTCGTAATGGAGGTAGTTTGTGTTGCAGATGAAACAGTTGACTTTCAGAGAAAGTTTCCTCCTGAAGTGTTTTTACTGCAGCAATTTATTAAGAATTACAACAGTGACTACACTTCAAAAATCTTCATTGGCTATCAAGCGCTTTGAGACGTTCGGTTGTCGTGAAATGCAAGTCTAAATAATTGGGAAGTAAGGTAATTCCAGGATTTAGAATAGGGATAAGGAGAGATGACCATACCAAAAATATTTATGGGAAGGGGGCCACATCCCTCACATTAACTCCATCTTCTAACACCCCTGACCTCCCAAAGTCATTGCACCTATATGTGGACAGTAATAATGCCCAAAACTTGCAGAAAACCATTGATTAAGTTTGCTACACAAATTTAAAATGGTGGGAATTTAAGGTAAAGACCGGAATTGGGTAAGCAACTGTCAAAAGGAAAGGACGCAGCAGCCAACTGATAGCTGATAGAGGAGTGCTGTTGGAGTGTCGGCATGGACTCAGTGGGCAGAATGGCCTCCTTGAGTGCTGAAATGACTCTGACTGAGGGTAGAAGTAATGAGTTGAGTGCTTCAGGGATTGGTGCTAGGACTATTACTGTTTTGAATTTACATCAACTACTTAGATTTGTAAATTCATCCCATAACAGACAAATTTGCATGTATTTCTAAATTGTGGGGGCTCACAGTTGAGTCTATTGAGGGCCAGAGGCCCTGAAAAAAAAAGTTAGGTGGATAAAATCCATGTTGGCAGCTGAAACAAAAATGGGTGCTATATATGGTGTTGGACTGGTTAAGGGTGATGTTAAAAGAAATGTTGATGCTTAAACCTTCCATGACTGATGCTTATCAGGAAACATGCAGTATTTGATTTATATGGATAATGTGATTTAGCCTCTGTAAGGTTGTCTTAGTTCAACTGAACTTCATATTCAGTTTGTTGTATTCATGGTACTTCCTTAGATGAGGGGTGCATTGTAGAGCTGGTTCTTTGCTTAATGACACTGGGACAACTCAGTGCTGCTTTTGCTGGTCTAATCAAGATAGGCATATCCAGTTACTGTGGATCAGCAATCAGCAAAGCAAATACAATGGTGAAATATATTAATTTAGTAGAATATAAATTTGGAGGATGACATGCTGTATCCATCTAACATTCGGGTCAGATTGCAGATTAAATATTGTATCCACTTTTGGTCACCATTCAAGATACTTGGATGCTCTGATAGTGTGTCTGTACTAATAAGGTAAAATCGTCATTTTAGTCCATATTTAACTAATAGTTTGAAATTTCAGCCCTGGTTTGTTAATTCCTACTGTAAGTGATGAAGTGACTAAAAAATCTTAGGAATGAAATGGTCATCTAATTTATTTTCCATCCAGAGAGAATCCAAGTGTCTAATGCCTTACAATTTATTAAGTTGGAAATTAAATTTACTTGGTAAAGTAGACAGTTTATGAAATTTATAAACTCATTATAAACTTTGTGAAGCTCAAATTGTGGTGCTGGTGTAAATATTACATCTCTGACTTTAAAAATGCTTTTATGTATCAAATATCATACTGAAAGAGTTCTTGAATAACATGACAGTAACTATCACTATTTCCAACAACTATTAATGCTGTGAATATCACTTGCTGTGATTGTTTTGCCAACGGAGCGAGTGCTGAAATTTTGTCAAATTCCCGAATAACCAAATACTTGGGTTTGCATCCTTCCATCTACACAAGATGACTGACACGCAGCAAACAATCCATTTAGGTGGGGCGTCTTCTCCTGGTGCGCCTTTGCTGATGGCTGTGAAGGCCAATCCTTGAGAGACAAGTTGTGCCAAAAGTACAGCACGTGAAGCTGCCAAGTGATGCTTTGAGTTGTTTTTGATGTTGGTGTCTATAGATAAATACATCAAATGAAGTGAGATGAATCTCTGTTGGAATATTTTGAGTCATAAATACCCTAATCCTTGCCTCGATAATATTGAGCATCAATTGATAAAGCACTCTTTTGGCCACCTTTCCTGCCTCATCATGTACAAATTACAACTCATTTAGACTTCTGTGGCCGTGTCCTCACCCATACTGTGTCCAGCACTCCCAAGTGTGTTATGATCCTGTTAGGAACCAGTAAACTTAAAAAGAAATGTGAACTCCCAGTCATTCCTGGAAGAGTTATGCCACAAGATTTCACGTTTTTTAAAACAAAAATCTTTACAAGAGTTAAACAAAGTAAGCTCTATTAATAACGCTACAATTTGAAATCACATATTTGTTTAAAAAAATCTTAACAGAACATGAAGACATACACACACTCTAAACCTAACAGAAAATTCCCCATTTGCCAATATCCAGGCTTGGGCTGATAAGTGGCAAGTAGCATTCGTGCCACACAAGTGCCAGGCAATGACCATCTCCAACAAGAGAGAATCTGACTATCTCCCCTTGACATTCAATGGCATTACAATTGCTAAATCCCCCACTATCAACATCCTAGGGGTTAGCAGTGACCAGAAACTGAACTGGAGCAGACATATAAATACTGTGGCTACAAGAACAGGTCAGAGGCTAGGAATCCTGCGGCAGTAACTCGCCTCCTGACTCCTCAAGGCTTGTCCACTATCTACAAGGCACAAGTCAGGAGTGTGATGGAATACTCTCCACTTGCCTGGATGGGTGCAGCTCCAACAACACTCAAGAAGCTCGACACCATCCAAGACAAAGTAGCCCGTTTGGCACCCGATCCACAAACATTCACTCCCTCCACTACTGACACACAGTGGCAGCAGTGTGTACCATCTACAAGATGCACTGCAGCAATACACCAAGGCTCCTTAGACAGCACCTTCCAAACCCACGACCTTCACCAACTAGAAGGACAAGGGCAACAAATGCCTGGGAACATCACCACCTGCAAGTTCCCCTCCAAGTCACACATCATCCTGACTTGGAACTATATCACTGTTCCTTCACAGTCACTGGGTCAAAATCCTGGAACTCCCTTCCTAACAGCACTGTGGGTGTCCCTACCTCACATGGACTGCAGAGGTTCAAGAAGGCAGCTCACCATCACCTTCTCGAGGGCAGTTAGGGATGGGCAATAAATGCTGGCTTGGCCAGCGCACCCACATCCCATGAATGAGTTAAAAAAATAGACTTTTACTTCCACCCAGAGTTTCCTTATACTTTACAGGATCTTGGTTCGTTCTCTTCTGGGACCAATCCAAAGTGTTCCACAACTCTTAGAAATTCACTTCAATTTTCCTTCTTTCTCAGCTATCTTTCGAGGAATGCGATTTCCTGGGGATTCTCCCTTTAGCATTTGGCTAGGCAACCCTCCAGCTCTTCTTCAACACCTCACGAATCTGGATTTCCACAGACTGAGCATGGGCCCCACTCAAATCAGAAACACTCCGAGCTCATGAGTCCAGCTGCTCCCAAAACCAACTGCTTTTGTGAGCACAACACAGAGATAAAACACCTGATGAACAAGCATCTCTCTGCATAGCATGTGGTGCATCGTAATTTAAGCTAATTAATTCCAACTCCAAAACATCCCTTTGATTTTGGACGCCTACATGAATAATTAATACTGGTATCAATAACAGGACAATTCTGTCCAGACTGTACTGGCTTCAGTTCCCAACCAAAGGAGCTCACCAATTTTATGGCTCTCACCTCTCTAACTCTGTGTCTTGTAAGTAAACACTGGAAAGATCTTTGAAATACAGTTTCTTGGGTGGTCCTGCAACCTTTTTAAATTCCAGAATTTCAATGATCTTACACCTACACATTTAATTTCCCCCAAGCTAAAAGTGACCTCAAAATGTTCATACAAACCATGAACTAGATGTTCACAACAATATCCATGTACTTACTCAGCTCTACTGACTCTGTTTCTTCAAATTAACTTCAAATTTCTCAAAGTTCTCAGCTTATCCTGAATAAAAAGCAAAAAAGAAACCTAGCAAATTCTGGAAATTTGAAACAAAAACAGAAAATACTGGGGAAACAGCATCTGTGGAGGGAGCAGATTGATTGACCTGTTGTATGTTTCCAGGAGTTCTTGACCGAACCTACATCGGTAACCTTCAGCCATATATCCCTGCAAGCAGTCTGCTCCACAGTCAGTGGTTTAGTGCATGCTTCAGGCTCTGCTGTACTACCAGTAGCTGCTCCTTGAGTTACAATGTCCTTGATCACTTGAACTATCTTGCCATACCAGTTTCATCATTGCTTTCAAAAACCTAAAAACACGTCACTTTAATCAGCTTTTTGTTTTATCCTCTAGCTTGCAGAGTTCTGAGACATCTTTGTATATAGGCAGTACAATAGAAAAGGAAGTGGTTTGTGTGTGTGTGTATTGAACTGCATGTAATAACTGCTGTGTAAATTGTTACTATAAACTGTGGCTAACTACATTACATATCTCCAAAGTTCTGAATTTTATAAGTTGAATTAATTAACTGTCTGGGATCAGTAAAAATCCTTAATCAGTATATTTGCTTGGAACAGGAGGCTGTCCATGGGTGGGAGGAAATGATAGTTGTAGGGCATTCAATATGTAGGGTGGGAGGTAGTATCCTTTGTAAAAAGGATTGAGAGACCCACATTGTAATTGCCTTCCTAGTGCAGGGGGGGAGGGACACCTCAAATCCGCTTGAAAGGGTATTGGAAAAGGAGGGGGTAGGATCCCGTCGTTGTGATCCATGTAGGGGTCAACAACATAGGGAAGAGTAGGCAAGAGATACTTTTTAGAGAGTATCAGGAACTGAATTAAAGAACAGGACCTCAAGGGTTTTTTTAAATTTGTTCATGGGATTTTATTTGTTTGTGGGATGTGGGTGATGCTGCATTTATTGTCCACTCCAGTTGTCCTTGAGGTGGTGAACCGCCACCTTGAAGTGCTGCGGACCGGATGGTAAAGGCTGGCCACCCGACGGGACCTGACGACGTGTTGGGTTTAGGTCAGGTTGCTTTTCGGATCTGGCTTTCGGGCTCACGTCTGGTCGGGTCGGACACACACAGTACTACCTTTTGCTCTGCTGGGAGGAAAAAGGAAGTTGAGTAAATGAGCGTCAAAATTTGAAAATAAAAGCAAAATACTGCGGATGCTGGAAATCTGAAATAAAAACGAGAAATGCTGGAACCACTCAGCAGGTCTGGCAGCATCTGTGGAAAGAGAAGCAGAGTTAGCGTTTTGGGTCAGTGACCCTTCTTTGGAACTGACAAATATTAAAAATGTCACAGGTTATAAGCAAGTGAGGTGGGGGTGGGGCAAGAGATAACAAAGGAGAAGGTGTAGATTGGACAAGGCCACATAGCTGACCAAAAGGTCATGGAGCAAAGATAAACAATATGTTAATGGTGTGTTGAAACAAGTGAGGTGGGCGTGGGGCAAGAGATAACATTAACATATTGTTTGCCTTTGCTCCATGACCTTTTGGTTAGCTATGTGGCCTTGTCCAATCTACACCTTCTCCTTTGTTATCTCTTGCCCCACCCCCACCTCACTTGCTTATAACCTGTGACATTTTTAATATTTGTCTAATGGCAGGCAGTGACTAGTGGGGTACCCCAGGGATCGGTGCTTGGACCCCTGTTATTCACAATATATATTAATGATTTAGATGAGGGAACTAAATGTAATATCTCCAAATTTGCAGATGACACAAAACTGGGTGGGAGGGTGAGTTGTGAGGAGGATGCAGAGAGGCTTCAGGGTGATTTGGACAAGTTGAGTGAGTGGGCTAATGCATGGCAGATGCAGTATAATATGGATAAATGTGAGATTATCCACTTTGGTAGCAAAAACAGGAAGGCAGATTATTATCTGAACGGCTGTAAACTGAGAGAGGGGAATATGCAGCGAGACCTGGGTGTTCTCGTACACCTGTCGCTGAAGCTAAGCATGCAGGTGCAATAGGCGATAAAAAAGGCAAATGGTATGTTGACCTTCGTAGCGAGAGGATTCGAGTACAGGAGCAGGGATGTCTTGCTGCAATTATACAGGGCCTTGGTGAGGCCACACCTGGAATACTGTGTGCAGTTCTGGTCTCCTTATCTGAGGAAGGATGTTCTTGTTATAGAGGGAGCGCAGCGAAGGTTTACCAGACTGGTTCTTGGGATGGCGGGACTGATGTATGAGGAGAGATTGAGTCAGTTAGGATTATATTCGCTGGAGTTCAGAAGAGTGAGGGGGGATCTCCTAGAAACCTATAAAATTTTAACAGGACTTGACAGGGTAGATGCAGGAAGGATGTTCTCGATGGTGGGGGAGTCCAGAACCAGGGGTCGTAGTCTAAGGATACGGGGTAAACCTTTCAGGACTGAGTTGAGGAGAAATTTCTTTACCCACAGAGTGGTGAGCCTGTGGAATTCGCTACCACAGAATGCAGTTGAGGCCAAAACATTGTATGTTTTCAAGAAGGAGCTAGATATAGCTCTTGGGTCTAAAGGGATCAAAGGGTGTGGGGAGAAAGCGGGAACAGGTTACTGAGTTAGATGATCAGCCATGATCATAATGAATGGCAGAGCGGGCTTGAAGGGTCGAATGGCCTACTCCTGCTCCTATTTTCTATGTTTCTATGTTTACCGTGTGGTGTAGGTACAACCGTAGTGTTGTTAGGGAAGGTGTCCCAGGATTTTGACCCAGCAACAGTGAACAGCGATATATTTCCAAGTCAGGATAGTGTGCATCTTGGAAAGAAGCTTGAAGGTGGTGATCGTCCTATGTGCCTGCTGCCCTTGTTCTTTTAGGTGGTAGAGGTCACGGGATTGGAAGCTGCTGTTGAAGTAGCCTTGTTGAGTTGCTGCAGTGCATCTTGCAGATGGTACACACCAATGCCCCATTTAAATTTAAGTGCTGCACAGGCCCCTTGAATTTTTTTTTCGTAAGCGCAGTAGCTTAAAGGGGCTGACTTGTGCGCAGCCTGCGGGGGATCTTTCGGGTTGCTGTGCACTTGCGCAGCTTAGAGGGAACACTGGTCCACACTGCTGCTGTGGTCCGGTGGTGGAGGGAGTGAATGTTTAAGGTGGTGGATGGGATGACAATTAAGTGGGTTGCTTTGTCCTGGATGGCGTCGAGCTTCTTCGGTGTTGTTGGAGCAACGCTTATCCAAGCAAGTGGAGAGTATTCCATCACACTCCTGACTTGTACCTTGTAGATGTTGGACAGGCTTTGGGGAGCCAGGAGGTGAGTTACTCACCACAGAATTCCCAGCCTCTGACCTGCTTTTGTAGCCACAGTATTTATATGGCTGGTCCAGTGTGACCACCCACCCCACCCTGGACTTTGGTGGGGATTCAGCAATGGTAATGCTGTTGAATATCAGGGGGTGGTGGTTAGATTCTCTCTTGTTTGAGATGGTCATTGCCTGGCATTTGTGTGACACAGATGTTATTTGCCACTTATCAGCCCAAGCCTGAATGTTGTCCAGGTATTACTGTATGCAAGCACAGACTGCTTCATTATCTGAGTGATTGCGAATGGAACTAAACACTACAATCATCAACAAACATCCCCACTTCTGACATGATGGAGGGGAGGTCATTGATGAAGCTGAAGATGGTTGAACCTGGGACATCACCCTGAGAAACTCCTGCAGTGATATCCTGACTGAAATGATTGTCCTACAATGACCACAACCATCTTCCTTTGTATGACTCCAGCCATTGGAGACTTTTCCTCAGATTCCCTTTGACTTCAATTTTACTAGGGCTCCTTGATGTCAAGAGCAGTTACTCTCATCTCCAGAATTGAGCTCTTTTTATCCATGTTTGGAATTAGACTGTAATTAGGTCTGGAGTCAAATGACGCTGGCGAAACCCAAACTGAGCACCGTTGAGCAGGTTAGTGGTGAGTAAGTGCCGCTTGACAGCACTGTTGATGACACCTTCTATCACTGGCTGATGATTGGGGTAGACTGATTGGCTGGTAATTGGCCTGATTTGATATGCCCTTTTTGTGAATAGGACATACCTAGGCAATTTTCCACATTGTTCAGTTGCCTGTGTTATAGCTGTACTGGAACAGCTTGGCTAGAGACGTGGCTAGTTCTGGAGCACAAGTCTTCACTATAGCCGAGATGTTATCAGGACCCAGTGCATTCACTGTATCCAGCATTCTCAGGTATTTCTTTATTACATGGAGTGAATCGAGTTGACTGAAGACTGTAATTCTGGGGATCTCAGGAGTTGAGGAAGAAATTTAGTGAGTAATTGAACTATTATTTGCTATCTTACTGTAGAGTAAAGGGAGATTGAGAAATTAGTTCTGGTTTTTGTATTTTAGTGTCTCTTATCCAGTGCCACCACTTATCTTTAGAGTGAAGAACAATTCCCCTGTCCCATTTGTGAATGTAACTGAAAAGATACCAATTTTAAACAAAACAGCGGTAGCTCAAACAAGTCATGTTCTTTAGGTCATTCGCAAAAAATCAATGTTGAATGTTAAAACTTTGTTTGTAGCTTGTGCCAATATTTTTCTAAACCTAAAATTCTAAATTTCAAAAAATATTTCCACTTGAAACTGCAACCATATATTAGGTTTACATGATGAATTAAGAGTTATCATAGCACTGGCTAAATCACATGCTGACCTGAACTCGTTTGATCCTGGTTCTGAGCACATTTATAATTAAGAAGTTTGTTGTAGAAATGTTTATATTGACTGCAGAAGGCAATAAGTGAACTGCCTGGTATTGTACTGAACCATACAAAGATGAATTTAAAGTTTGATCCTTGGTTCAGGCCAAGTTTGCCAATCTTGAGTGTAATAATGGAATTATACAGTTGGCTTCAGCATCTACAGGTCAGTGGCAAAAATTGGTCAAGGTTCCACTTAGGATTGTTTTACAGTAATCCTGCTGATGATACAAAAGCGCATAGCGAGTGATGGCAGGATACAATCTGTCATTCTCAAGTTGTGACTAGTGGGGTACCCCAAGGATCAGTGCTTCGGGCCCCAGCTATTCACAATCTATATCAGTGATTTGGATGTGGGGACCAAATGTAATATTTCCAAGTTTGCAGATGAAACAAAACCAGGTGGGAATGTGAGTTGTGAGGAGGATGCAAAGCAGCTTCAAGGGGATTTAGACAGGCTAAGTGAGTGGACAAGAACATAACAGATGGAATATAACGTGGAAAAATGTGGTTATCCACTTTGGTAGGAAAAACAGAAATGCAGAGTATTTCTTAAATGGTGAGAGATTGGGAAGTGTTGATGTCCAAAGGGAAGTGGGTGTCCTTGTTCATGAGTCACTGGAAGCTAACATGCAGGTGAAGCAAGCAATTAGGCAAATGGTATGTTGGCCTTTATTGCAAGAGGATTTGAGTACAGGAGTAAAGAAGTCTTACTGCAATTGTATAGAGCCTTGGTGAGACTGCACCTGGAGTCTTGTGTACAGTTTTGATCTTACCTAAGGAAGGAGATACTTGCCATGGAGGGAGTGCAACAAAGGTTCACCAGACTAATTCCTGGGATGGCAGGAATGTTTTAAGAGGAGAGATTGAGGAGGCTGGGCCTGTATTCTCTAGAGATTAGAAGAATGAGAGGTGATCTCATTGAAACATACAACATTCTTACAGGGCTTGACAGAGTAGATGCAGGAAGGATGTTTTCCCTGGCTTTTGGGGGGGGGGGGTGGTGGGGTGTGGAGTGAGGTGGTCTAGAATCTGGGGACATTCTTTTGGGCCTCCTTATCTCGAGAGACAATGGATACGCGCCTGGAGGTGGTCAGTGGTTTGTGAAGCAGCGCCTGGAGTGGCTATAAAGGCCAATTCTGGAGTAACAGGCTCTTCCACAGGTGCTGCAGAGAAATTTGTTTGTTGGGGCTGTTGCACAGTTGGCTCTCCCCTTGCGCCTCTGTCTTTTTTCCTGCCAACTACTAAGTCTCTTCGACTCGCCACAATTTAGCCCTGTCTTTATGGCTGCCCGCCAGCTCTGGCGAATGCTGGCAACTGACTCCCACGACTTGTGATCAATGTCACACGATTTCATGTCGCGTTTGCAGACGTCTTTATAACGGAGACATGGACGGCCGGTGGGTCTGATACCAGTGGCGAGCTCGCTGTACAATGTGTCTTTGGGGATCCTGCCATCTTCCATGCGGCTCACATGGCCAAGCCATCTCAAGCGCCGCTGACTCAGTAGTGTGTATAAGCTGGGGATGTTGGCCGCTTCAAGGACTTCTGTGTTGGAGATATAGTCCTGCCACCTGATGCCAAGTATTCTCCGAAGGCAGCGAAGATGGAATGAATTGAGACGTCGCTCTTGGCTGGCATACGTTGTCCAGGCCTCGCTGCCGTAGAGCAAGGTGCTGAGGACACAGGCCTGATACACTCGGACTTTTGTGTTCCGTGTCAGTGCGCCATTTTCCCACACTCTCTTGGCCAGTCTGAACATAGCAGTGGAAGCCTTGCCCATGCGCTTGTTGATTTCTGCATCTAGAGACAGGTTACTGGTGATAGTTGAGCCTAGGTAGGTGAACTCTTGAACCACTTCCAGAGCGTGGTCGCCAATATTGATGGATGGAGCATTTCTGACATCCTGCCCCATGATGTTCGTTTTCTTGAGGCTGATGGTTAGGCCAAATTCATTGCAGGCAGACGCAAACCTGTCGATGAGACTCTGCAGGCATTCTTCAGTGTGAGATGTTAAAGCAGCATCGTCAGCAAAGAGGAGTTCTCTGATGAGGACTTTCCGTACTTTGGACTTCGCTCTTAGACGGGCAAGGTTGAACAACCTGCCCCCTGATCTTGTGTGGAGGAAAATTCCTTCTTCAGAGGATTTGAACGCATGTGAAAGCAGCAGGGAGAAGAAAATCCCAAAAAGTGTGGGTGCGAGAACACAGCCCTGTTTCACACCACTCAGGATAGGAAAGGGTTCACCAGACTAATTCCTGGGATGGCAGGAATGTTTTAAGAGGAGAGATTGAGGAGGCTGGGCCTGTATTCTCTAGAGATTAGAAGAATGAGAGGTGATCTCATTGAAACATACAACATTCTTACAGGGCTTGACAGAGTAGATGCAGGAAGGATGTTTTCCCTGGCTTTTGGGGGGGGGGGGTGGTGGGGTGTGGAGTGAGGTGGTCTAGAATCTGGGGACATAGTCTCAGATTAAGGAGTAGGCCATTTAGGACTGAGATAAGGAAGGATTTCTTCACTCAGAGGTTGGTGAATCTTTGGAATTCTCTACCCCGGAGGGCTGTGGAGGCTCAGTCATTGAGAATGTTCAGGACAGAGATGGATAGATTTCTAAATATTAAAGGTATCAAGGGATATGGGGATAGTGCGGGAAAATGGCGTTGAGTTAGAAGATCAGCCAAGATTTAGTTGAATAGAGGAGCAGGCTCGAGGGGCCGAATGACCACCACCTGCTCGTATTTCCTATGTTCCTGTTATTTGTGCAATCCTTTGAAATTCAATGTTCAGGTTTGCCCTTGAACAATGTACACCTGGACAGGATACTAGTGCGTTGCCAGTGATTGTGGTACTCTAACTTGTTCTATCTGAGTTTTTAACTGTGTTAAATAAGCCATCAAGTACAGTGTGGGGAGGTGAAGTAATCTACCTTAAGGGTGGAGAACCTAACAGACACTGAGTCATCTCTCCTGCTTTGTTGCAGACTGTTATTTATACTGGCTGCAAAGAAATTTGCAACCTGACTGTACCGGTTTATTGGTGAAAGTAGCAGCGCATTCCAGGTCATTACCACTCACTGTTTTTAAAAAAAAAAGGTTCTTCCTCACAGCCCTGCTGCATCTCTTGCTCAGAACCTTAAATCTGTCCCCCCCTGGTCCTTGTACCATTGGTTAATGGGGATAGCTTTTCTTTGTCTACCTTATCTAAACCGGTCATAATCTTGTACAGCTCTATCAGGTGCTACATCGAAGGTTATTGCAGAAAATAAAAGCTCATGGTGTAGAGGGTAACATGTTGGCATGGATAGAAGATTGGTTAACTAACAGGAAACAGAGAGTAGGCATAAATGGGTCATTTTCTGGTTGGCAAGATGCAACGAGTGGTGTCCTACAGGGATCTGTGCTGGGGCCTCAACTTTTTACAATTTATATAACTGACTTAGATGAAGGGACTGAAGGTATGGTTGCTAAATTTGCTGATGACACAAAAATAAGTAGGAAAGTAACTTGTGAAGAGGACATAAGGAGGGCTACAAAGGGATATTAGATAGGGTAAGTGAGTGGGCAAAGACCTGGCAAATGGAGTATTATGTGGGAAAGTGTGAAATCGTCCAGTTTGGCAGGAAGAATAAAAAAGAAGCATATTATCTAAATGGTGAGAGATTGCAGAGCTCTGAGATGCAGAGGGATCTGGGTGTCCTAGTGCATGAATCGCAAAAGGTTAGTATGCAGGTACAGCATGATTAGGAAAACTAAATGTTATCGTTTATCGCGAGGGGAATTGAAAACAAAAGTAGGGAAGTTATGCTTCTGCTATACAGGGCATTGGTGAGATGACATCTGGAGTATACTGGTCTCCTTATTTAAGGAAGGATGTAAATGTGTTGGAGGCAGTACAGAGAAGGTTTACTAGACCAATACCTGGAATGGGCAGCCTGTCTTACGAGGGAAGATTGGAAAGGCTAGGCTTGTATCCACTGGAATTTAGAAGAGTAAAAGGCGACTTGATTGAAACATATAACATCTTGAGGGGTTTTGACAGGGTGGATGTGGAAAGGATGTTTCCCTTTGTGGGAGAATCTAGAACTAGGGGTCACTGTTTAAAAGTAAGGGGTCGCCCATTTAAAATAGAGATGAGGAGAAATCTTTTTCTGAGGGTCATGAGTCTTTGGAATTCTCTTCCTCAAAAGGCGGTGGAAGCAGAGTCTTTGAATATTTTGAAGGCAGAGGTAGATAGATTCTTGATGAGCAAGGGGAAGGTTACCGGGGGTAAGTGGAAATGTGGAGTAATCAGTTCAGCCATGAACATATTGAATGGCGGAGCAGGCTCGAGGGGTCGAGTGGCCTACTCCTCCTAATTCGTATGTTCGTATCATAACTCCCTTCAATCTTGTTTGCTCCAAAAAGAACAACCTTAGCTTCTCCAACCTGTCCTTGTCGCTAGGATCCCTTGTCCCTGGATTCTGCTAAATCTCCTCTGCACCCTCTCAAGGATCTTCACAAGCTTTCTAAAGTGTGGTGACCAGAACTGGATGCAATACTCTAGTTGTGGCCTGACCAGAGCTTTATAAAGGTTCAGCATAATTTCCCTGCTTTTGTACTTAATACCTCTATTTATGAAGCACAAGATCCCATATGCTTTGCTAATTACGCTCTCAATATGTCCAACCACCTTCAAAGATCTATGCACATTTATTTTATTCATTTGTGGGATGTGGGCGTCGCTGGCTTGGCCTGCATTTATTGCCCATCCCTAATTGCCCTTGAACTGAGTGGCTTGCTAGGCCATTTTAGAGGGCAGTTAAGACTGAGCCACATTGCTGTGGGTCTGGAGTCACGTAGACCAAACCAGGTAAGGAGAGCAGATTTCCTTCCCTAAGGGACATGAGTGAACCAAAATGAACCCCTCGGTCCCTGCACACTCTTTAGAACTGTGCCATTTAGTCTATAGTGCCTCTCCCTATCCCTTCTGCCAAAATGCATTACCTCATACTTCTCTATTAAATTCCATTTGCCACTTTTTCCATTTTGCGAGCCTATCTGTGTCCTGTTGCAGTCACTTGGTATCATCCTCGCATTTTGCCACACCTCCAAGTGTGGTATCTTGATAAATTTTGAAATTTTACTTTGTATTCCAATATCTAAGTCATTAATCAAATAAACAATGAGCCTAGCACTGACCCTTGGGGAGCACCCAGTCTCAAAAACAACCATTTACCACGAATTGTTGTTTTATGTCATTAAGTCAATGTTTTATCCAAGCTGACAGTGACCCTGCTATTCCAGGGGCCTCAATTTTGTTAACCAGCCTTTTTGTTAATTGTATATCAAATGTGGCTAATCATATGCATTTGGAAGGGATTAATTGGGGTTTCACTTGAACGTGTATAAAGAGACAATGAAACTGTGGTGTGGTTGTGTTGGCAGGTGTATTTTTTTGTAATGTTTCACTCTAAATGTTAGACTGAGTAAGGATCGGCTCCAGTACTATCCTTCACCAACTGACTTTCTGGAGTATAATACTTTCATGTGGTGCTTTGTCAAACATTTCTTAAATTCCATATAGACAGCATCCTTTGCTGTCCCTTCATTGACCTTCTCTGTTACTTCACCAGACAAATCAATTAGATTAGTTTGACACCATCTGCCTTTTACAAATCCATGCTTGCTCTTGATAACTCAAACCTCTCCAAGTGCCTATTGATTTTTTTTTCCCGTTTATTATTTCTAAAACCTTAGCCACCACTGATGTTAAACTGACTGGCCTGTGGTTACAAGGAACGTCCTTACACCCTTTCTTGAATAAGGGTGTCACATTTGCCACACTCTAATCCTCTAGCACCTCCCCCATATCTAGAGAAGATTGAAAAATTGTGGAAAACCCTTCCACTATTTGGATCCTCACTTCCTTTTGCAATCTGGGGATGCAAACCATCTGGACCAGGTGACTTATGCACTCTACGCATAGCCTTTCCAGTTCATCTGCTTATCAATTTTCACCCTATCTATTACCAGCACCATTTCCACTTTTACTGATTATTTTGTCAGCATCCTCTTCTTGGTAAATACAGATATAAAGTATTCATTAAGTCTTCCATCCTTGCCTTGCACCTCTGAGCACTCTTCTCCAATTGGTCCCACCCAACCTCTTACTACTCGCTTATTATTTACATAACAGTCCAAGCTTTTTGGGTTCCCTTTTATGTTAACTGCCATTCTATTCTCATATTCTCTCTCTCAGTCTTACTTTCTTTATTTGCTAATTGATCCCAGCTGTTTAATTCTGAATTAGGGACTTTTAATGTATTACAGCCATGTCATGTGATATGGGTGGTTCCCGGTGTTCAACTTCCCACCTGACTGCAGTAAGTGTATTTGTATTGAGTTTAGTCTCTTAGGCTTTTATTTTTTCAAAAAAACAGAGAGCGACAGGTTTTCTTGTAGGTTTTAAAAAAACAAAGCCATTTGTTTATTGACCAATATGCCCTTGTATCCCAAAATTGGCACCAGCTCATTCACTTGCACATACACACACAAGAAGAAGCAGATAGAGAAGGGAAAGAGGTAGGTGGGTATTAGTGGGGGAGAATGGTTATGATAAACCTGGTAAATTTTCTTGAGATTCAAGTTCCAGATAGTTGCAGGCCTGAGATGATTGTAGATTTTTCTCTTGATTAAAGATTCTGTTGAAGATAGTGGGTCACTTCCAGCTCTCTCTGCTGTATTATGTAAATGTCAGATTTTCCAGCAGGACAGGTGCTTTCTGGCTTGCTGGAATGCCAGCTGTTACAAGTAGCTTCACCTGGGTCAGTGTCTCTCTGCCCATTTTGGACCATTCTTCACTTTTTTAAATAAAAGTTAATTTTGTGACTGCAAAGATCGTTGCTTCATATCTCTTCAGCGTTAGTTTATGTATGTTGTATCATTGCATTTCCGGTGTGCATGACAGTATGAATTTCATCAACATATAATGTCAGACTGATGAGCGGTTTTGTTGCGCTCATATGTTAATATTGGCTAACTTGTAGGAATGAAGGTGGTCATGGACTATCCTAAAGCTATGAAGTATTATTCCATTGTTTTCTCATTTAGTAATATATCTTTTAACGTTTGAATTTCAATTTGAATACATACTCATTACCCTTGCTAACCAATTCCCCATCCAAGCCAGTAAGATTCCTCCACTTCCAGGTACTCTCACTTTTGTTAATTCCCTAATGTGGAACCTCGTTGATTGCCTTCTGGAAGTCCAGATTAATAAATTCTGTTGACACTCCCTTATCTACCACATTAATTACCCACTCAAAATTCAGCTAGGTTTGCTGGACATGACTTGCCTTTACAAAACCTTACTGGCTTGCTCTGATCAGTTCATATTTGTCCCAAACAACAGATTCTAATAATTTCCTCATAGGCCTATAATTTCCTAGTTTATCTTTCCTCCCCTTCTTTAAATAATAGGGTGGCATTGGCAGTTTTCCACAACATGGTGTCATAGCGTGTGTTTTGGAAGATCATGACTAATGCATTATAAGAAATAGGTGCCTGCTCTGCCATTCAATATGATCATGGCTGATCTTCTACCTCAACTTCTTTCCTGCTAACTTTCTATAATCTCTTGATTCCCTTGAGAGATCAAAATTCTATTAGTCTCAGGCTTGAATATATTCAACAATGGAACATCCACAGCCCTCCTGGGTAGAGAATTCCAAAGATTCACACCCTTTGAGTGAAGACATTTCTCCTCATATCAGTCCTAAATGATTGGCCCCTTATCCTGAGTCTCTTTTCCCCCCCCCCCCCCCCCCCCCCCCTCCATGTTCTAGATTCCATAGCCAGGGAGAACAACCTCTGTGTCTACCCTCTCAAGCCCCTTCAGAATCTTGTATGTTTCAATGCAATCACCTTTCATTCATCTAAACTCCAGATTCACTCAACCTGTCATCACAGGGCAACCCTCTCAACCCATGAACCAATCTAGTGCGCCTTCGCTAAACCATCTCCAAAGCAAGTATATCCTCCTTTTAGATATGGAGACCAAAACTGTGCACAGTACTCCTGCTGTGGTCTCACTAAACCCTGCATAATTGTAACAAGATTTCCTTATTCTTGTGCTTCAGTCACCTTGCAATAAAAGCCAACATGCCATTTGCCTTCTTAATTGCTTGGTGTACCTGCAGGCTAACTTTCTGTGTTCTTTGTATGAGTACAGCCAAGTTTCTGAAGATCAACATTTTCTTCACCTACTTTTAATACCCTGGGGTGGAAACATCGGGTCCTGGAGATTTGTCTGTCTTTAATCTCATTAGTTTCTCGATCACCATTTTTTAACTTGTATTAAATCTAGTTCCTTCCTTCCCTTGTCTTATTTTTAGTTTTCTTAATAATCAACTTAATTACTAGCTAAGCTGTCACTGCTGTCCAGGCAACTCTAGCATTTTATGTTTTTATTTGTTTTATTATGATTGAGTGCAACAATTCTATGTGTATTAAACATTTATGCTTCTATTTGAGTGACCAGAAACAGTAGTGGTAAATGGTTGTTTTTTTTGGACAGGAGGAAGGTATATAGTGGGGTTCCCCAGGGGTCAGTATTAGGACCACTGCTTTTCTTGACCTATATTAATGACCTACACTTGGTTGTACAGGGCATAATTTCAAAATTTGTGAATGACACAAAACTTGAAATTATTGTGAACTGTGAGGAAATTAGTGATAAACTTCAAGAGGACATAGACAGGCTGGTGGAATGGGTGGACAAGTGGCAGGTGAAATTTAATGCAGGGAAGCGTCAAGTGATTCATTTCGGTAAGAAGAAAGAGAGAGGCAATATAAACTAAAGGGTACAATTCTGAAGAGGGTGTAGGAGCAGTGGGACCTGAGAGTATACGTGTACAAATCATTGAAGGTGGCAGGGCAGGTTGAGAAAGCGAGTGATTAGGCATATGAAATCCTGGACTTTGTACATAGAGTGAAAAGCAAGGTGGTTATGGTGAATCTGAATAAAACACTGTTTCGGCCTCAACAAGAGTATTGTGTTCATTTCTGGGAATCACACTTCAGGAAGGATGTGAAGGCATTAGAGAGGCTGCCGTAAAGATTTCTAAGAATGGTTCTTGGGTGAGTGACTTAAGTTACAAGGACAAATTGGAGAAGCTTGGGCTCTTAAGAAAAGAAAGACATGCATTTATATAGCGCCTTTCATGATCACTCAATGTTTCAAAGCACTTTACAGCTAATGAAGTACTTTTTTTGAGGTGTAGTCACTGTTGTATTACAAACTCTCGCAAGCATGTGATAATGACTGGATAATCTGTCTTTGTGATGTTGATTGAGGGATAAATATTGGCCAGGGCACCGGGGATAACTCCCCTGCTCCTCTTCGAAATAGTGCCATGGGATCTTTGACATCCACCCGAGCAAGCAGATGGGGCCTCGGTTTAACGTCTCATCCGAAAGGTAGCACCTCAGACTGTGCAGCGCTGCCTCAGTACTGTATGGGTGTCAGCCTTGATTTTTGTGCATCAGCTCTGGAGTGGGACTTGAACCCGGAACCTTGTGACTCAGGCATGAGCACTACCAACTGAGCCACAGCTGATACTAACTTAGTGAAGTGAAGGTTGAGGGAAGATTTGATGGAGAGTTTCAAAGTCATGAAGGGTCTGGACAGTGTTGATGGGAGAAACTAATCCGTTTGGTAGAAGGGTCGCAAACCAGAGGACACCAATTTTAAGCTGAATGGCAAAAGAACCAAGGGCGACATGAGGTTAAAACTTTTTACACAGTGAGTGGTTAGGAACTGGAATGCACTACCTGAGAGTGTGGTGGAGGCCGATTCAATCGTGGTTTTCAAAAGGGAATTTGGATAATTATCTGAAGAGAAAAAAAATTGGGCTATAGGGAAAAGGCAAGGTAGTGGGACTAGCTGAGTTGCTCTTGCAGAGAGTCAGCAGGTCAAATGTACTGTAACTATTCTATGCTTCTATAATTTTTACCTAATTAGCTAAGAGGACTTTTTTTGCACGTTTCCAGATATCAGCAACTGTATTGGCACAGGTGTTCTGCAAGTGCACAGAAAGAAAGAAAGCACCTTGCACAACTGCAGGACATCCCAAAGCACTTAACAGCCAATGAAATACTTTAAAATTGAAGTCACTGTTGTAATATAGGAAATGAGGCAGCCAGTTTGCACATAGCAAGTTTCCACAAACAGCAATGTGATAATGACCAGATAATCTGTTTTCGTGATATTGATTGTGGGATAAGTGTCAGGACATCGAGGATAACTCCCCTGCTCTTCTTCGAGATAGTACCATGAGATCCTTCACGTCTACCTGAAAGCGCAGACAGGGCCCGAGTTTAACATCTCCTCTGAAAGCCAGAACCCTCAATAGTACAGGATTCAGTCAGTACTGCATTAAAGGGCCAACTAGATTTGTGCTCAAGTCTCTGTTGTGGGACTTGAACCCACAACCTTCTGACTCTGAGGCAAGAATGGTACTGACCGAACAGTGGTTGGCATGGCAATTGAAACTTTGTTTTCAATAATTTTTGATGAAATTTAATCTTTTTCTCTTCCAGATACATGAGATGGCAGCAGAGGAGAAGATCACATCTGCTCTTGATCTTGGAAATGCACAGTCTCACTCTCCTACAAGCCCATCTCATCTCACCCATTTTAAGCCTCTGACTCCAGATCAAGATGAACCGCCTTTCAGATCAGCCTATAGCTCTTTTGTAAGCCTTTTTCGTTTTAGCAAAGGTGAGAAGCACGCACTTTTCTAATGAGCATACTGCAGTGCAAACAGCAGCCTGCTGGTACATTAATGTGCTGAAAGCAAAGTGTCCAAGACCTGAGGTTGATGCTAGCTTCTGCCGATAATCTCACCAATGTTGGGTATTTTTCTTTACCCTTTTTTCAATGATTAACATGACTCTAATATGGCACAGTGATATTTTATTAAGCTTTGCACAAGGGTAAGCACCTATATGAGCCTTAGCAGTATTTATAGTACAGAACGAAAATTATATCACTTGTGTCCTGCTGGATAGAATATGCGTCCACTTTACTTGGTAGGAGTTTTGAAGGAAGCTTCCATTTCACCTGAGGCCCAACCTGTCAGAAGTTTCCTCTGCTTGTCTGCCTTTGGCTCTACCCCACCTAGGGTTTCCTCTGTTCGCCAGCACTTGACTGTACCCCGCATAGAGCTTCCTCTGCTTGTTGGCTCTTGGCTCTACTCTGCCTGGGGTTTCTTCTGTTCGTCGTCCCTTGGCTGTACCCGCCTGAGGTTTCCTCTTTTCAGATCCAGATTCTCTTGTGTGGCCGCTGCTGCCTGGTTCTTTTCCAGGGTCAGCCCTTGCTTCTGTCCTGGTGGCTCTACTGCCTAATCCTGCAACTAAGTCTCTCTTTTATGCACTTTTGATGGTGGGTGTAGGTATTGATATTGATGCAGATCTTTCCGAAGGGTGGAGTGGCCAACGAGGTGTTCAGTGTCTTCCAGACAAAGGAAGAAGAGTCAGTCCACCTCTTATCTATATCTTTCAGGGCAAGGTGGGGGATGGGCCAGTTGCTTGGTCCTCAGAGTACCGTACATCTTTGTTGACCAATCATCCTGCGACAGTGGGAAGGGACTGTTTCTCATCTTATCTCTTCAGGCTTAAGTCAGCAGTTTTAGGCCCACTATCTTACATTCCTGGTTTGGTTCTGGGCTAAGAATTCTGAGCCCCTATTTTTCAGTAGATGCAAATAAAGAAAGACTTGCATTCATGTAGTGCTTTTCGTCACTATGGGATGGCTCCAATCTCTTTACAACCAATGAAGTACTTTTGGAGTGTAGTCACTGTTGTAATGTAGTAAACTGTAGGAGACGATCCCTTATTTTGTGGCAAATGGACAGCGTGCTAGTGTGGCTGCAGTTCCTGCTATGTTAGCAATTTCGCATTTTGTTAATTGCATTAAGGGCAAAATGCTTCTTGTATCACAGTTTTGTAAAATTTGGCAGGCTTTAGGTTATATGGTGCCACGCACTCTAGTGCAGGCTAATTACTATATACTTGTTTGATTAATATACAAGTTATAGATGAAAGTAACATTCAAAAGTACTTGTGTTACAAGGAAGACATGCAGAAAGTCTAGGAGAGTATAGAAGTGTAGGGATGAAATTAAAAAGGAAATTAGGAAAGCAAAAGGGCATGAATAAAAATACTGGCAAATAAAATCAAAGCAAATCCAAAGATGTTTTATAAGTACATAAAGAGCAAGATGATAGCTAAGGAAAGAATAGGGCCTATTAAGGACCAAAAAGGTAACCTATGCGTGGAAGCGGAGGTTGTGGGTAAGGTTCTTAATGAATACTTTGCAGCTGTCTTCATAAAAGAGAGGGCCAATGATGACATAGTTAAGGAGGAAGAGTGTGAAATATTGAATAGGGTAAACATTGCAGGGGAGGAAGTATTAAAGGGTTTGATGTCTTTGAAAGTTGATAAATCGGCAAGCACAGATTAAATATGTTCCAGGTTAAAAGAAGCAAGGGACAAAGTTTTGGAGGCCCTGATCATCATATTTCAATCCTCCCTGGCTACAGGAATAATGCCAGCGGATTGGAGCACTGCCAGCATTGTACCATTTGTTTAAAAGGGAGGACGGGATAATCAGAGTAACTATAGACCAGTTAGCTTAACTTCAGTTGTGGGCAAATTATTGGAATCAATTCTGAGGGACATTTTACACCTTAATTTAGAAAGGCATAGATTAATCAAGGACAGTCAGCGTGAATTTGGAATGGAGGGTATATCTGATTAACTTGATTGAATTTTTTGAGGAGGTGAGAAGTAGGATTGTTAAAGGCAGTGCGGTGAATATGGTCTACATGGATTTTAGCAAGGCTTTTGACAAGGTCCCACGGCAGCTGGTCAAAAAAGTAAAAGCCTTTGAGATCCAAGGGAGAGTGGCAAATTGGATCCAAAATTGGCTTAGTGGCAAGAAGCAAAGGGTAATAGCTGATGGATGTTTTCACAACTAGAAGGCTGTTACCAGTGGGGTTCCGCAGGACTTAGTACTCTGTCCCTTTCTTTTTGTAGTTTGCATTACTAATTTAGGCTCAAATGTAGGGCGCATGATAAAGAAGTTTGCAGATGATACATAAATTGGCTGTGTGGCTGACAGTGAGGAGGAAAGCTTTAGACTACAGGAAGATATGGATGGTCTGGTTAGTTTGGCTGGAAAGAGAAATTCAATCTGGAGAAATGAGAGGTAATGCATTTTGGGAGGTGCAACAAGGCAAGAGAATACACAAAAAATGGGAGGATACTGATTAGCGTGGAGGAACAGAGGGACCTTGTGTACGTCAACGGATCCTTAAAAGTAGCAGGACAGGTCGATAAGGTGATTAAGAAGACATCAGGCACACTTTTTGTTATAGCTGAGGCATAGAATATAAGAGCAGGGAGATTATGCTAGAACTGTGCAACACTAATTACACCACTGCTTGAGAACTCTACAGTTTTGGTCACCACCTTACAGGCAAGATGTGACCGCTAGAGAGGGTGCAGTGGAGATTTACAAGAATGTTGCCAAGTGGCTAGTACAAAAGTGATTGCCCAAAATACATACTCGATGCAGATTCAACGTGTGGAGGAATAGTCCTTCACCAAGGTTTCTATATTTTATTCCTCCTCCATTCTTGCTCACACTCCACCCACCCACCCACTCCTGCTCCTTATGCGGTATTGAAGGTGAGGTGCTGGGAGTGAGGAGTGGCATTATTAGCATATGGCATTCTCAGCATCTTTTGGTAACTGAACCAGATGTGGTGGTGTTGATACCATAATATACTGTTCAATCCTGATCATTTGGGGATAATTTCCTAAGTACAGGAAACAAGAATAGTGAAACAAAAATTAGCATGGATGCTACAGAAGATGGGAATTAAAGATAAACAGCTCAATGCTATAGAGATGAAAATATAGCAATGTTTGTTATTACATTGGAAATGTTTTTGGATAAAGCTATGTATTGGTTGTAAAATCAGAATTGTTAAGTTGCAAGTTTTTTTCTATAGCCTGTGAAATAGACTTCTTTGCTATCTTGCATCCTCCTGCCCCCAACATTAGATGATGGAAGACCTAACTCTCCATACAGGACAGAATTGCCCCAGAGCGAAACACAGGTTACAGAAGTCAATTGGTCAAACAACCAAAATGATGAACGAGCTTATTTAAGATCATCGACCTACAAAAAGCAGCGTGCAGGGGAAAACCCACGAAGAGCATCTAGTGCATCAGTAGTCAAATCTCAAGGTGCAGGTAAAAAAAAAAGATTTAATTTGCATACAAGCTAACAGTATGATAAGTATTGATAACAGCTAAACAGCCTTTCTGGTACTGGTGAGTAGCTTTTACAAGTGTGAAGTCTCTTTCAGATTTTAATGATTGAGGATTTTTAAAAATTAAGATGAAATGTTACTTTTTCATTCTGTCTTAGTTATCTTTCTCAATCCTGTATTTCTTTCTCCCTTTCTATTTTGCTTTCTGTATGTGATTTGGCATTGAATTAACTATTCAAACTTACACTTCCTGAGTTAGACTGTGTGCCTCAGTAAGAATTCTACAATCTGATTGGTTAAGGATATGCCCTGTTGCTTGCCCTGTTCACACGGGTCCTAGATTCACTGTAGAGCGCGTTGCATTGTTTTTGATTTCTAATAACCACAACTTCCAGAGCAAAAACCCATAGTCTGTGGGCAACTGTAAGTGTAGTGAACAGCAACTGTCCTTTGTTTGCCGCTCACGCAAAATCTAGGGCATTGTTTTGAAACTGAATTATTTATTTTTATCCTTTCATGGGATGTGAGCAGCACTGGCAAGGCCAGCATTTGTTGCCCGTCCTTAATTGCCCTTGAGAAGGTGGTGGTACAATGGTACAGAAATTCATAATTTACAATTGCAGATTAGAATTCAGATATAAATTCTAGATTTTAGTGATGCTAGATAAGTGTGTTTAGAAGCTGATCTTTTGGACTTGGCAATGAGATTGCCTTATTAGATTTTTCTTTAATTTTTCTTCATGTAGATACTTACCAGGTCTTCATTACATCTTGGATGCAGAAAAGCTAAAATCTTGCTGTACTTTTATACTGTGGAGAGGGATCAAACATTTTATTTTGAAAATAAAATGTTGTTTCCAAGTATCTTAAGTGAACATTTCTAATTATGTAAGCAGATCAAGAAGTGCAGAAAAGATGAAATGATGCTTATTTTTGCTGGAATTTTGTTAAGTTGAGAGTGAATAATCTCCAGCTGAAGCATTGTGAACCTTTGATGGTACAAGTGCAGAAATAGTCTCGCTCTTTGTTTTTTTTATATCCTGAGGTTGATCTACAGAATGTTATACTGGCTGATTTAAGTAACTGTTTTTTCTGTGGTCCTAATCCAGGCCCACTTCTGATAAAAGCTCATAACTTCTGTCTTTGTCCACATATTAATTGAGAACAGCCTTTTGTAATTAATTTCCCTTGCGTGATTAATTTAGATGGCAGAACTGAGCTCTTTTTGAAACTACTTCAAAGTATAAAAGCAAGTTGAACATTTGTCCCCAATCCTAAAGATTGTTTGGTTCAAATCACAATTGTTTTAAACATTTTCACTAAAATAGCTTCACATTTGTAGTTCAAATTTGAAGGTGAATTTAACAGGGAGAACGCAATGTTAGAAAGTGTTGACGCTTAATTTCCTACAAATGCATATAACTTTCCTTTTTAAAAAAAATTGCATCGATGATAATCCAGATGAATTATGGCCTAGCAAGCCACTCAGTTCATGGGCAATTAGGGATGGGCAACAAATGCTGGGCTTGTCAGCAATGCCCACATCCCATGAAAGAATTTTTTAAAAAAGCATGAATACAACAGTGTTGTATTCTAATAGCTGTTAATTGAATCATGCTTTGTCCACTGACATGAGATATTGTAGCTGGGTCTGCACTGCAGTCCTTAATTGACTACCATTGACTACCGCGGGTGGGGTGCAGGAAGCAGAAGAGATTTATCATTCCAGGAATGGGATTTAAAAAAAAGTCCACTGCTTAATCCATGGAACCATCCAGTCTGTCATTATGCTAGGTATAAACAAGCTCCTGTTAGAAAAACTTATCTCATGCATTGTAATTTTTGATCAAATTACAATCATGTATTTTATTGGATTTAATTGCTATTATGGTCCCCATGGAGACCAGCAAACAAAAAACCAAATTTATCAAATGACCGCAATAAAAACCAAATGGACAAGATTTCAGTTTTATAATTTTTACTTTAACAATCAAACCAAAATTGGCATAAAT
This sequence comes from Heterodontus francisci, assembly GCF_036365525.1. Taxonomy (NCBI): domain Eukaryota; kingdom Metazoa; phylum Chordata; class Chondrichthyes; order Heterodontiformes; family Heterodontidae; genus Heterodontus; species Heterodontus francisci. Next base: position 103,974,752 of record NC_090377.1, read on the forward strand.
TAAACATGAAGTGCAAGATAAATCATGGTCAAGATATTACAAATTGCACATTTGCTATCAGCTGCAACCAAGGTGGATCTCATGGGTTTACTGGGCAGTCCAATCAGCATGTATGGCACTGAATTACAGTCACAGAGTCCTTCAAAACTCTGAAATTCCTCAGGTAGATCTCAAAATTCTGTCTTCCAAGATGTAGCCACCAATTCCCAACTGACAGCAGTTACCCTTTAATCCCGAACTCCACAGGCAGTCTTCAATAAATGGCGTACTTCATCAGAACCTTCTCAATTATCCTCACGACAGGCTTGATGGCATGGATCTACAAGTATTACCTTTATCCATGCCCTTCAGTGACAATCCTGTGCACTGTATGGCCAAATCTGGTTAAACAGTTCCTCTAAATAACAGAAACCACTCTTAGATCCAGTCTTTACTTTCTTCAACCTGCCTGTAAAATGCACCTTTTTGCCATCTGAGCTTGATGGCTCTGTCTCCTTTTTATCTGGTTCTAACCAGTTTCAGCCCCCCAGAAACCTGAAGATTTTGGTTTCAATTTCTATTAGGACAGTCTGTTCCAGTACCTCACAGTCTATTCCGAAAATAGAAGCAATCTTTGCAATCAGGGTCATTGGACCTAACAGGCAATTTGACAAGTCATCTGTTCAAAGGACAGCTTGCATACGCTCCCTTGGGCCCTGCAGACCACAGATTCCATGACACAGCATGCAGAAGTCCTTTGTTTTCCTGAAAAAGAATGGGGTAGGCATCAACAAGATGAATTGTTTGAAACCTTTCAAATATAGCAGGTGTCTATTCCAATGGTATTCATATGACATTCCAGAAGTGACTTGCCAACAGTCTGTGGTGGTACAGTTGACAGTTGCTTACTGTGTAATGAAATTGCAGCTGCATACCTGTCTCATTACTCCATGGTGTAGACTTTTGGACCATAATTGATGATGGTTCTCATGGAAGATAAAGTTTGGAATTCTGACCTTTATCCAAGCTTAGTTGAAAAAAACTGGTGTTATGGCTTGGTGCTTATTTAATGGCCCGGATTTTGTGGTAAGCAGCAGCAGCGTCCACCGCTGATTGCGCTGAGATAGGTGAACTTACCTAGTTTGTTGGCTGCAGTGAGAATTTCAACATCTTCCTGCATCATGGTCCACCGACAAGAGGATCAGCGAGGCCTTGCACCGAGGCGCATTCTGAGTGAAGCCATGCTGCCTAAGACTTCACAAGCTGAAGACACAGCCATTGAAGTCAGTCTTCAGCTTAAAGGCGGGTGACTGTTTCATAATATTTAAATTCTTTAAAAAAATTTTTGAAAACTTTAAAATACTTTAACAAACTTTGGCCCCTGGGGAACATCTTGGATGAACTGCCTTGGCTGATCATCCAAACTCAGTAACCTGTTCCTGCTTTCTCCCCGTATCCCTTGATCCCATTAGCCTTAAGAACTATATCTAACTCTTTCTTGAATATATTTAATGATTTGACCTCAACTGCTTTCCGTGGTAGAGAATTCCACAGGTTCACCACTCTCTGGGTGAAGAAATCTCTCTTCATCTCAGTCCTAAATGCCTTACCCCATATCCTTAGACTATGACCCCCTGGTCCTGGACTCCCCGTCATCGGGAACATCTTTCCTGCATCTAGTCTGTCCAGTCCTGTTAGAATTTTGTAGGTTTCTATGAGATCCCCTCTCATTCTTCTAAACTCTAGCGAATACAAGCTTAATCAACCCAATCTCTCTTCATACGTCAGTCCTGCCATCCCAGGAATCAGTCTGGTGAACCTTTGTTGCACTCCCTCCATAGCAAGAACATCCTTCCTCAGATAAGGAGACCAAAACTGCACACAATACTCCAGATGTGGTACCACCAAGGCTTTGTATAATTGAAGAAAGACAGCCTTGCTTCTGTATTCGAATCTTCTCGCTATGAAGGCCAAAATACCATTTGCCTTCTTAACTGCCTGCCTCACCTGCATGCTTGCTTTCAGTGGCTGGTGCACAAGGACACCCAGGTCTCACTGCACCTCCCCCTTTCCCAATCTATCACCGTTCAGATAATCTGCCTTCCTGTTTTTGCCACCAAAGTGGATAACTTCACATTTATTCACATTATACTGCATCTGCCATGTATTTGCCCACTTACTCAACCTGTCCAAATCACACTGGAGCTTTTCTGCATCTCCTCACAGCTCACGCTCCCACCCAGCTTCATCAACTTTATCAGAGAAAAGAGCAAGCGGTGTTTCCATTAAATAAATTCAGACCCTATCTCCCACTAGTAGCACACGATCCTCCCTCTTCTCCTAGTCTGGAACTGTACTGAAATTGTCCAGAGTAATTGGAAGAACCTTCTTCAACCCCCCACCCCCAATGTACACTCTTCAACATGTAGAGAAAGGATGTCCAAAAACTCAATTTGTAATCCTTACTACACCACTAACACAAAGTGCTTTCAGAAAAGAAGGCAGCAGAAAAATGCAAGTGCTTTATTTATTTTTTGAATATCCTTTATTAAGTCCACAGCAAACAGCCATCTCCACTTGTCATCACTTCCACTGACAGTCTTGCAAATAATTTAATGGTGTTAGCAGATGCTTATTGGTGTGTGTATTTCAAACACTCATTTGGAGTACTCCTAAGATCATATTGCCCAAGCTGGCAACATCATTAGCCCATATATTTCAAAGATTTCCTTCTGTGCACTCCATGCCATCAAGTAATGATACAAAGATCTTTCATCAAAGAATGCAATTTTAATCCATAGTTCTTTGGCTTTTTTTTTTAACAATGTTCAGGATTCTTGTACTTATTCTATGTCTCAGAAAGCCCCATTTTACTAAATGTTGTAGAAGTGAATATACCCTCAACTATAATGAGCCCCAGGGCAATCATTTTCAAACTGAACAAGAAATCTTCGAAGTTAATTTGTATGGAGGCTGCTAAATTGTCATGAAACATTCAATGTTAATGTGCTTGATTAACTTTAAACATTTTAATGTGAACATTTTAAGCTGTCTAAAGATAATTTTGCATTTACTACTTTGGAAAGTGTAAACTGCATTCCCTTGCCTGTATCGCTGTTTAAGTAAACCAGCCACACTGCTTCAGGCTGTGCTTCTCATAGCACTATTTTTCCAAGAGGATGGCCCAGCTCCGCACACTGACAAGTTGAGACGGAATAGAAGAAACGCTTTCTTCTAATCTTCTTTATATGCCTCGCTCGTGAGCATCAATAGGGCTCTCTGAGGTGATTTGTTTTAGTGCATAAGGGCTCTCTGGATGATTTCCTTCAGTTCACAATGGATCCTTGGATGAATGGTTTTTCTGCAGTTGTGTAACAATGGCTAACTGCACCACTTCTCTGGAACATACTGAATTCATTCTTCGATTTTTGTTTCTAGGATATTGACAAAGTAAAAATGGAATAAAATCTTTATTAATCCAGTTTGCAACACAAAACCTCAAGGTTTTAACCAGTGATATTTTTGTTGCACATTACATGGAAAATTTATGATTAAGTTGATGTTCAAAAAAGAGTTCTAACACGGCCATCAAATTCATCATCATTGCTGCTGCAGGTACATTCCTAATGGCGAATTCGCCCCTGAGCAGACTGTGCACCTGCTGATAATCAGCTCTTTGGAAAGAAAATGTTAAAATGAGCGTAACCTGTGGGCAATCAACCCAAAATGATGAATTATGGGTCTCTGCCAATTTAAAGAGTAACTCAACGGGATTATCATTGGATGCTATGAAGGAGCACATTCTTGACCACCACAACTTCTGGATGCTGCTGTAGGTGTGTACATGTGCGCACACCGGCAGTTGCAGCTCTCTTCCAATCCTCAATATCGGTGATTGTCTTGGGGGAGGGGGAGCACAAAATCCAGCTCAATATTTTCATCTTATGATGCACCATTCTTTGGCTTCCTGTTCTAATGCAGCAAAATCTCTTTATTTTATAGAGGAGGTTTCAGAAAGGAACTGCGGCAAGGTGTTAGACTCCTCAAAATATGCTTGAATGACTTAAGCTGGTGATTAAATTTGTGACACATAAATGTCAATGCCCTGAAAGCTGAACTTTGTGATGTGCTTTCCAGTCATCTAGAGAATGATTTGTTTTTAAGGTTCCATAGTTTTATAAAGCTGTCTGATGTGCTTCCCTGGTTGAAGTGTTAACTCCTACAATTTAGGTATGGTGACTTCAGTTATGGTTGAAAAGATTTACATAATTCTTCTTGGAATGAGGTGAGAGGTTGTTTATTATGAGGAAAGTAGTCCAAGAAAGCATGCACTTTTGAAAGAGATAGTGGTCATTATGGCACAGAACATAACATAAGAAATAGGAGCAGGAGTAGGCCATTCAGTCCCTCGAGCCTGTTCTGCCATTCAGTAAGATCATGGCTGATCTGATCATGGTCTCAACTCCACTTTCCTGCCTGTCCCCTTAACCCTTGACTCCCTTGTAGATCAACAATCTGTCTAGCTCAGCCTTGACTATATTCAATGACCCAGCATCCACTGCCCTTTGAGGTAGAGAATTCCAAAGATTAACTACCTCCGAGAGACGAAATTCTACCTCATCTCCAACTTAAATGGGAGACCCCTTATTCTGAACTGGTGCCCCTTCGTTCTAGATTCCCCCACGAGGGGAAACCTCCTCACAGTATCTACCCTGTCAAGCCCCCTCAGCATCTTATGTATTTCATCTCTCATCCTTCTAAACTTCAGTGAGCATAGGCCAAACCTGCTCAACCCGTCCTCGTAAGACAACTCCTTCTTCCCAGGAATCAATCTAGTGAAACTTCTCCGAACTGCCGTCAATGTAAGTATATCCCTCCTTAAATAAGGTGACCAAAACTGTGTGTACTACTCTAGGTGTTTTTATGGACAGGTGGGAAATGGAGTGGCTAGTTTCTGCTGATCACCTCCCAATTGACCACAGATGGTGTTTTTGTTTAAATTTAAATTAGTGTTTCATCCCCTGTGTTTTGTTGGTCAAATAAACAGACAGTGACAGCTTTTCTCGTGAGTTTAAAACTGAAGATAAAATATTAAACAATAATCACCCGAAAATGTTTGCAACACCACCCACCCATGCACGGATTTCTTGCACTCATACACACTCAAGATAGAAGGTAAAGGGTAAGAGGCATTAAGAGTTCAAGGTGTAAATGTCTGCTGTTTTCAGGAAAAAGCCTGTGGGATCCTCTTGGCATCTAAGTTTTAAAGTTGCAGGCCTGTTTGCTGATTTTCTTGCCCTTGCTGGGTTGCTGAAGGCTTCTGGCAGTTAGCACTTCAGTGTGGAGACAATGCTGGTATTCCTTAGTTCAATTTCCACAGGTGGAGGAGTTGTTCAAAAGGCACTTTCTTCTTTCTCTTCTGCAGTTGGTTGGTCTTAGCTAGAATTGATCTTTTTCTCTCTCAGCCTTGTGCTGGAATTAAAGATGGCTTTCGATGTTCTGTCTGTGGCTGGAGATTCCAGACTGATGTTGATGTTCTGATGACTGATGGCTCCTTTTGTTCTACAAAAACGTTACTTTTAAAGATAAATTCATGAAGTGTCAGTTTCGCCCATGTAGCTTTAGGCTTTTGGTTCCTGAGGGTCTATACAATGGCTTCTGATCTCAGCTCATTCTGATAAGATAAGGGATGTTCACACCTTATTGTAGTGTTTGTAGCTGAAGACCGAGCGTCTGTTAATGCCTTTGTTCTAGCTCACTTGTGGATAGCTCACATTCGTATGTAATGAGTTTCAGTTCTAGCAGACATGGATGTATATTTCAGTGCAGGAGAAGGTATGTGTCATGTGACTTTGTTCTCCATCATTTTGAAGGCAAGTGTATCAGTCTTTTTAAATTTTTTAAATATAACCCTTCAGTTTATTTTGTATTTCTATCGTTGCACTTCCTCTGAGTGTGACAGTGTGGTCTCACTGTTGCCATTTATGGTTGTAGCAAGACTTTTATACTCTAACCTCTTTGCCATAAAGGCCAACATCCATTTGCCTTCCTAATTACTTGTACTTGCATGCTAATCTTTTGTGATTCATGTACAAGGACACCCATATCCTTCTGTACTGCAGCATTCTAGTCTCCATTTAAATAATATTTTGCTTTTCTTTTCTTCCTACCAAGGTGTAACCTCACACTTTCCCACTACTCCATCTGTCAAATTTTTGCCCACTCATTTCACCTATTTATACCCCTTTGCAGACTCTTTGTGTCCTACTCAGAACTTGCTTTCCCACCTATCTTTTGTATTGTCAGCAAATTTGGCTACAGTACACTGGGTCCCTTCATTTAAGTCATTAATATAGATTGTAAATAGTTGAGGCCCCAGCACTGATCCCTGTGGCACCCCATTAGTTACAGTTTGTCAACCTGAAAATGCCCCATTTATCCTGACTCTTTAGTTAGTTAGCCAATCCTCTATCCATGCTAATATATTCTTCCCAAATCATGAGCTCCTATCTTGCCTAGTAACCTTTTATGTAGCAGCTTATTGAATGCCTTTTGGAAATCCAAATGCACTACATCTACTGGTTCCACTTTATCCACCCTCCTTGTTACATCTTCAAAGAACTCTAATAAATTTGTCAAACATGATTTCCCTTTCATAAAACCATGTTGATTTTGCCTGATTGAATTTTGATTTTCGAACTGTCCTGCTACTATTTCCTTAATAATGGATTCCAGCATTTTTCCAATGACAGATGTTAGGCTAACTGGTCTATAGTTTCCTGCTTTCTGTTTCACTCCTTTCTTGAATAGAGGTGTTACATTTGTAGTTTTCCAATTCTGCTGGAACCTTTCCAGAATCTAGGGAATTTTGGAAGATTACAACCAATGCATCCATCAGGCATTCATGATGCAGGCCATCAGGATAAGGGGAATTGTCAGTTTAGTCCTAGTTTCCTAGTATTTTTTCTCTAGCGATAGTGATTGTTTTAAGTTCCTCCCTCCCTTTTCCCCCTTGACTTTCTACTATTCTTGGGATGGTGTTGGTGTCGTCTTCTGTGAAGACAGATACCAAATGCTTGTTCAAAATCTGTCATTTCCTTGTTTTCCATCATTAATTCCCCAGTCTCATCCTCCAAGGGACAACTTACTTTAGCTACTTTCTTCCTTTTTATATATTTGTTGAAGCTTTAACTGTCTGTTTTTATATTTCTTGCTAGTTTACTCTCATTTCTCTCCTTTTTTTTTTAGGCATCTCTGCTGGTTTCTAAAGTTTTCCCAATCTTCTGGCCTGCCTCTGATCTTTGCAGCATTGTATGCCTTTTCTTTCAATATGTCCTGCCACCTTCAAAGATCTATGCACATGAACCCCAGGTCCCTCTGTCCCTGCATACTCTTTAGAACTCTGCCATTTAGTTTATATAGCCTCTCCCTTCTGCCAAAATGCCTCACCTTACACTTTTCTGTATTAAATTCTATTTGCCACTTGTCTGCCCACACTGCTAGCCTATCTATCTCCTGTTGCTGTCCATTGGTATCATCTTCACTATTTTCCACACTTCCAAGTTTCGTATCTTTGGCAAATTTTGAAATTTTACTGCTGTATTCCAATATCCAAATAATTTATATATGTCAAAGGAAGCAATAGTCCTAGCACTGACCTTTGGGAAACATCACTGTCTATCATCCTCCAGTCTGACAAACAACCATTTATCATAACTCACTGTTTTCTGTCCTTAAGCCAATTTTTTTTATCCAAGCTGACACTGACCCTCTTATTCCATGAGCCTCAATTTTGATAAGCCTTTTATGTGGTACTTTGTAAAATTCTTTATTAAAATCCATATAGACAATATCCATTGTTTTCCTTTCATCAACCTTCACTTGTTACTTCATTAAAAACTTCAATTAGATTAGTAAAGCACAATCTGGGTTTTACAAATCCATGCTGGCTCTCCTTAATTAACTCAAACCTCTCCAAGTACCTGTTGATATTTTCCCCCCAGATTTTTGTTCATAAAACCTCACCAACCACTGAAGTTAAACTTCAGTAGTTATTTGGAATGTCCTTGCACCCTTTCTTGAATAAGGGTGTCACATTTGTCACTGTCTGATTCTCTGACACCTCCCTCAATATCTAGGAAATATTGGGAAAATAATGACAAATCCTTCTGCTATTTCCACCCCCACTTTAGCAACCTGGGATGCAAGCCATCTAGACCAGGCGACTTAGCCACTCTAAGCATAGCCAGCCTTTCCAGTACATCCTGCCTATCCATCTGTTACCTCCGTCATCTCCCCTTCTACGGATATTTTGTCAGCATCCTCTTTCTTGCTAAACACCAATACAAAGTACTCATTGAGTACTCTGCGCCTCTAAGCATATATCACCCCTTTGTCCCCAGTAGGCCCCACCCCACCTCTTGCTACCTGCTTACTATTCACATGCTGGTAGAAGATTTTTGGGTTTGCTTTTGTTAACTGCTAGTCTTATTTTCCTCTTCACTTCCCCTCTGAATTTGTTATATTTCGCCTGATTCTTGTTTGAAGAATTCACCGGACATGCATCATACACTGTTTTTGTTTCATCATAATCTTTATCTCTGTCATCATCCAAGGAGCCTTGGCTTTGGTTCTCTTACCTTTCACCCTTGTTGGAATGTACCTAATCTGTACCTGAAGCATCTGCTCCTTAAAGATCATCCACTGTTCCATTACAGTTTTCCTGTCAACTTGTGGCTAGATCCCCCCTCACCCCATTTAAGTTAGCCCTCTTCTAATTTAGAAATTCTACTTTAGATTGTTCCTTGTTCTCTATTGCTAATCTAAACCTTATGAAGAAATGATTACTCTTATCCAACTGTTTCCTCACAGACACTTGGTCCACCTCATTCCCCAGCATCACATCTAGCAATGCCTCCTTCCTCGTTGGACTGAGGACATACTAGTCAAGGAAGTTCTCCTGAAGATATTTCAGAAATTTTCCCCCTCCTTTTAACATTATTCCAATTAATATATGGATAATTAAAGTTTCCCCCTAATATCAACACTCTATAGTTCTTGCATATGTCTGTCATTTTCCTGCAGATTTGCTCCTCTATCTCTCTCTCTCTGTTTGGAGGCCTATAAAATAGTCCCAATAGCATGATAATCCCCTTTTTGCTTCTCAACTTTAACTGAATGGATTCTGTCTTTACCCCCTCAAGGGCATCTTCCCATTCCAACACTACGATGTCTTTGCTAGTCAGTGCTACCATCCTACCTTTTTTACCTTCTCTATCTTTTCTGAACCCTTTGAATATTAAGCACCCAGTTCTCAGCATTTTTAAGCTGTATTTCTGTTATTGCCACTGCATCATATTCCCACATGGCTATTTGTGTTTGTAGCTCACCAACCTTATTCATTACACTTTGTGCATTTACATGCATGCATTGTTAACCTGTCATTGTATTCCTTGTTGTTTTTCTTTGTCTTCTATCTAATATGGTACTAATTCCTTCTCTAGTACTATCCAATGCTCTCACTCCTTTATGCATCTTATTCCTCTTGTCTACTTGTGTACCCTGGGGCCCACCCACCTGCCAATTTAGTTTAAACCCTCCCCAATCACACTACTGAACCTCTCTGCGAGTACCTTGGTTCCAGTGCTGTTTAGGTGCAACCCTCCCCTTTTAAATAGGTGCCTCCTGGCCCAAGAACTGGTCCCAGGTATCTGAAGCCCTCCCTCCTGCACCATGCCTCAGACCACACATTGATCCTCCCTATCTTCTTGTTTTTCCTCTCGCGCACGTGTGGCACTGAAAGTAATCCAGAGATTGCCACCTTCAAGGTCCTACTTTTTAACTTCTTCCCTAGCTCCTGAAAATCTGACCGTAGGACGTCAATACCTGCTCTTTCAATGTCATTGGTACTGATGTGCACCACAACCTCTGGCTCACTCCCTTCCCCCTGCAGAGTATTATGCACCCTGTCTGTGATGTCCTTTATCCTGGTACCAGGGAGGCAACACACCAGGCAGGTCTCACGATGGCGGTTACAGAACGCCTGTCTGTTCCATGAACTATGGACTACATTACTACTCTTTGCTGTTCCCTCCCGTGCAGTCCCATGGTTTGGACTGCACTTCTTCAAGGTGTCGTACTCCCAGCAGCCTCCAGTGCTGAGTACCAGTTTGAGAGTGGCACACACCCAAATACTCCTGTACCTCCTTCCTTTTCCTCTTCAGGATGGCCACCCATCTACCATCCTGAACACACTGTGCCTGTGGGGTGACCACCTGGAATGTATGGTCCAGGAAACTTTCACCCTCCTTGATGCTCTGCAGTGGCTCCAGCTGCCTTTTTAAGCTTGGAAATCCTGAGCTTGAGCTCAAGCAGCTGGAGACATGTTGCGCACACGTGTCCTGTGGTTCCCTCTCTGATGAATAATCTGGCTGAGAGGATCACATCACCTGCTTGATATAAAATCAACATGATTACAATGGAATGAAAATCAACCAGGTGATTCACTCCACCAGATCATCACCCAGGTAGTGAAGGCAAAAATATACCTGTTTGTTTTTCTAACTCATCTTGTTTGGCATTGTTTTTGGTGAATCTGAGTTTTATCACAATCAGGGCATGAGCATAACTTAAGGCTGCTGATTTGCAGTGACTGACTATGAGATGCCATTTTTCTGGGATTTGTTCTGGCAGGGTGTGTTCATTTTACAGTGAATGTTGTGTATAAGTGTATCTGTATTTAAAAAAAAAAATCTCTCTTTGCACATTTTCTGTTCAAAAACCTTACTTCCTGTTGCCACAAATTTTTAGGTCGCACTTTTATATCAGTTTTTCCCATTTTGTGTATATTTCTTCAAGTGATTGGAATGGACTCCTCAACAACTGATTAAATGTTGTGAAGTTCATAAGCAGGAAGAAAACAGAAGAGGAATTCACAAAGTTTATATAAAGCAAAGAAATGTCCATAAAAAATACAAATCAAATGTATCTACACTTGTGGAATTATTTAAAGGCATTTAGAAAAAGCTTTTTATAAGCACAACTAATGAAGGTCAGTAGCTTAAAGTCTTCAAGCCTTTTTGATATAATGTCTTAGCATGTTTGGTTATGTTTGCAGACCTGATTTTGCAGCTTTTTGTGGCTAGCTCCTCCCTTCCTCATACTTGCAAGTAAGTGTCGGAAAAGAGAACCAGCTTTGTCTTGAGTGAGATTACCACCTTTCAATATTTTGTTGAGTAGTTTGAAAAAAGTAGTTCTGCACTTCCATATATATTACAGATATGGTATCCATTAAAGTAAGTTATTGTCTGTGTCACAATGCATGTCTATTATTAGAGGAATTTAGTCCTGGTAATTGCTATGTACTTGTTAAGTCATCTTCAGTACTGAAAAGCTAGCATGAAGCATTTGGAAATCGTTCACATGTCTTGCAGTCAGTGGAACCAAATGCTCTTGCAGTATCTTAAAACCCTTAGAGCAATGTAGTTTTCAAATGACAAAATGTCAGGAAGTTCTGTTATAGTATTTGACAGGATATAATTTTATTTTTTGCTGCCTTTGAACAGTGTCTGCAGTTTTTCTATTGAAATGCTTATTTTAAAAGGTTTCAGTTCATAAAGGATTAACTAAATAAGTGTGACTACAGTTTATATCTACATTTACCTCATTTTTGTACTTTTGTTATCAAATGTGGAACTAGATGGGACACTTAAGCTAAAATCTGAAAGGGGAAGTGAAAGAGGAAACTTAAATAATATATAAACCAAAAAGAAATTTCAAATGAGCTTGTAACGATTGCAAAGACAGCACCGAGACATTGACAGCTTAAGTATTAGAAAAAACACCGTATCCGTTTTATTCTTGGTCTTACAGGATTGCAGTTGATTCCGTTCAAAATATTCTATAAATATACAAAATTTGGCCCTTAGCCTGGGAAAATATGATACTGTAAAATGTGTGTAGTTTTCAATAACTACAGTATAATTAAAGGACTACTGTTTTATCATTTGAAATTATTAAAAATCATGACTGAGCAATTTAAAATGAATAAATATGTAACATAGATGCTATTATGATTTTTAAAAAACAGCAATAGCCTATTAACTGAATCTAGAGAGAAAATCATGATGGAGCTGAAGTAGGCAATTGCCTAGGATGCAAAATGTGGGTGTGCTATGCTACTTTGAGCGTTGTTGCCAATTAATCCTTGAGAAGGATCCTGTATCATGCTTGCATGTGGTGTCTGTAAGATAAACAAATTAATGATGGCCATCAACACAGTCACAGCTTGTTTCAGGTACATCCTATCAGTCACTGTATCTAAGAATTATGTGAAGGCAGATTATTATCTGGTGCAGGGAGGATAGTTCCCATTAAGAAAGAAAGATGCCACATCGGAGATGTTAATTCCCAACCGGATTAAGGAGTTTTCTGTAAAGATGCCTCCGCAGAACAAGACAGCGTTATCACTCGTTGGCCTGCCTGACTTTTTGGTTTGTGCCTTCAGCCAAAATAAGCAGACCCAAGTTAATTTTGAACTGGAACTTGAGCCAAATGTGCTATGATGAATGTGGGATGGAATGTTACCAAATTAAGAATGATCCTCTAATTGTGGTAATGACTGCTGGAAATGACATGGTGTGTGTGTTTTCCTGCCTCCTTAGAAAGGCAAAAAACATCCATCCCATCAGACCAATATGTGGCAGTTGAAACTTATTTTTAGGCTTATCCATGTATGTAATAATACACAGAAAGTTACTGAATGTGCAATGCTTAGAAAATAATGAATTAGCTCAGCATGAGTTAAAATGATACTTTAATTTTCTTTAACTCCACTTTATAATTAACAGCATCTTCAGATGAAAGGCTTTTGTTCACTTTAGAGGTATAGTATTACATATAGGTGACACAAGTTCCCTGGTTCTTCCCTCCCCACAAACCCCCTCCACCCCAAATCGACTTTAGAATTGACTGTTATCCAGACGTTGTGTGAAGACATTATTGGGACATCCCTTTGAGCAAACAAAAACCATAGAACAGCTAGGAAAGGTGGTTAAAGCACTAACCAAAGAGAATCATTTAAAAAAGGAAAGTTCAAAAGCTGTTGTTATGCCTTGGCAACAACAGCAAATTATAAAACTAAAAGAGAGACCAATCGCAGCCTGAGACTTGAAACCCAATTAGACCAGGATGCCCAAAATGAGAGCAATTGCAACAAAAATTTGCAAACCCAATTAATTGGGGGAAAAAAAACAAAATAGCACAACCTTAGCCACGTCCGTAGATTATCTTCAAGCCAAAGGTACAAGGAAAGTCAGAGAGTTAATAATATGTGAAGCCAAGCAAAAAGAGCAGGAGGATTTGAATAAGATATAGTTGAGCAATCAGTGTTAGAATTGAGCAGTGCACTACATGGGATCCGAAATTGGAAGCGGCATATATAATATGGCCAACACAGTATAGAAGAATCAGGAGATCATACACAGTCTCAAAGGTAATACAGGAGCTGGAGGGACGTTTAAAGGAAAAGAAAGGCATGTTGCACACTATAACTGCTAACATTATTTACACGATAGTGAGAGCAGTAATCCTTCCCGGGAGAAGGCAAACTCCAGAGAACTAGTGGAAGCTCTTAGCCAATATGAGCACAAGCAAGACAGGGAGCAGGGACCAAGGTTTGGAATCAGGACCTCCTGACAAACTCCCCACACAGCAATGAGACCCATAGAAATAGTTTTTAAAAAAAAAGATGCAGCAGGCATCGACATGGGATTCTTGAAAATTTCCTGAGTTTCCCTGTGTGAAAGTGTGTGCACTCATGTATGGCAGTTTATCTATGTATGCATGCTTAATAGAGCTAAAAGCATTTTAACCCTCTTTCGTCTTGCCTTTGATGTTTGATATATTTTAAGCATTTCAATCAGTGTTCTTTCGATAAGTGTATGCTTTTTTAATTGTAATTTTTTTATTCTTTCATGGGATGTGAGTGTGGCTGGCAAGGCCAGTATTTGGTGTCCATCCCTAATTGCCCTTGAGTTAGTCGTGAACTGTCTTCTTGAACCGCTGCAGTCCATCTGGTGTAGGTACACCCACTGCTGTTAGGAAGGGAATTCCAGGTTTTTGATCCAGCGACAGTGAAGGAGCGGTGATATAGTTCCAAGTCAGGATGGTGTGTTGCTTGAAGGGGATCTTGCAGGTGGTCGCATTCCCATGCGTCTGCTGCTCTTGTCCTTCTAGATGGTAGAAATCGCAAGTTTGGAAGGTGCTGTCAAAGGAGGCTTGGCTAGTTGCTGCATTGCATCTTGTATATAGGACACGTTACTGCCAATTGCGCTGTGGTGGAGGGAGTGAATGTTTAAGGTGGTGGATGGGATGCCAGTCAAGTGGGCTGCCCTGTCCTGGATGGTGTCGAGCTTCCTGAGTGTTGGAGCTGCACCCATCCAGGCATGTGGAGAGTATTCCATCACACTCCTGACTTGTGCCTTGTAGATGGTGGACAGGCTTTGGGAGTCAGGAGATGAATTACTCATCACAGAATTCCCAGCCTCTAACCTACTCTTGTAGCCGCAGTATTTATATGGCTGGTCCAGTTAATTATCTGGCCACTGTTAACCCCAGGATGTTGATGGTGGGGGATTCAGCGATGGTAATGCTGTTGAATATCAAGGGGAGATGGTTAGAGTCTCTCTTGTTGGAGATGGTCATTGCTTGGCATTTGTGTGGGGCAAATGTTACTTGCCACTTATCAGCCCAAACCTGAATGTTGTCCAGGTCCAGTTGCATGTGGACATGGACTGCTTCAGTGTCTGAGCAGTCGAGAATACTGTGCAATCATCAAACATCCCCACTTCTGACCTTGTGATGGAGGGAAGGTCATTGAAGTAGCTGAAGATGGTTGGGCCTAGAACACTACCCTAAGGAACTCCTACAGGGATATCCTGGGGCTTAGATGTTTGGTCTCCAACAATCACAACCATCCTCCTTTGTGCTAGGAATGACTCCAACCAGTGGAGAGTTTTCCCCTGATTCCCGTTGACTTAAATTTTTCTGGAGCTCCTTGATGTCGCACTCTGTCAAATGCTGCCTTGATGTCAAAGGCAGTCACTCAACTCACTTCTGCAATTCCAAGTTTGGACCAAGGCTGTAATGAGATCTTGAGCCGAGTGGCCCTGGCGGGACCTATACTGAGCATCCATGAGCAGGTTATTGCTATGTAATTGCAGCTTGATAGCACTGTCTGACACTTTCCATCACTTTGCTGATAATTGTGAGTAGACTGATGGGGAGGTAATTGGCTGGGTAAGATTTGTCCTGCTTTTTTTGCACAGGGCATACTTCGGCAATTTTCCACATTATCGGGTAGATCATAGAATCATAGAAAGTTTACGGCACAGAAAGAGGCCACTTGGCCCATCGTGCGGAGGCCAAGAAATGAGCCACCCTGCCTAATCCCACCTTCCAACATTTGGTCCGTAGCCTTGTAAGTTATGGCACATGAGGTGCATATCCAGACTCCTTTTAAATGAATTGAGGTTTTCTGCCTCTACTACCCTTTCAGGCAGTGAATTCCAAACCTTTACCACCCTCTGGGTGAAAAAACATTTCCTCATCTCCCCTCTAATCTTTCTACCAATCACTTTAAATCTATGCCCCCTAGTCACTGACCTCCCTGCTGATAAATAGGCCCTTCCCATCCGCTCCATCCAGGCCCTTCACGATTTTGTACATTTCAATCAAATCTCCCCTCTGCCTCCTCTGTTCCAAGGAGAACAACCCCAGCCTATCCAATCGTTCCTCATAGCTGCATTTTGCCAGTCCTGGCAACATCCTCATAAATCTCCTCTGTACCCTCGCTAGTCTAGTTACATCCTTTGTGTAATGAGGTGACCAGAACTGCACACCGTACTCAAGTTGTGGCCTAACTAATGATTTATGCAGTTCCAGCACAACCTCCCTGCACTTATATTCTATACCTCGGCTAATAAAGGAAAGAATTCCATATGCCTTATTAACCACCTTGTCAACCTGTCCTGCTACCCTCTGGGATCTGTGGACATTCACTCCAAGGTCCCTCACTTCCTCTACACTTCTCAGTATTTTGCCATTAATTGTGTATTCCTCTGCCTTGTTTGACCTCCCCAAATGTATCACCTCACACTTCTCCGGATTGAATTCCATTTGACACTTTTCTGCCCATCTGACCAGTCCATTGATATCTTCCTGCAGTCTACAGCTATCCTCCTCACTATCAATCAAACAGCCAATTTTTGTCTCGTCTGCAAACTTCTTGATCATGCCTCCTACAATTATGTCCAAATCGTTAATATATAGCACAAAAAGCAGGGGACCTAGTACTGAGCCCTGCAGAACACCACTGGAAACAGCCTTCCAGTCACAAAAACACCCATCAACAATTACCCTTAGTTTCCTGCCACTGAGCCAATTTTGTATCTAGTTGGCAACATATCCCTAGATCCCATGGGCTTTTTTTTTTTAACCAGTCTGCCATGTGGGACCTTGTCAAAAACCTTGCTAAAATCCATGTAGACCACATCAACTGCAGTACCCTCATCAATCCTGCTTGTTCAAAAAATTCAATCAGGTTAGTTAGACAAGATGTCCCCTTAACAAATCCATGCTGACTGTCCTTGATTAATCCTCGGTTTATCCTGTCTCTCAGAATAGATTCCAATAATTTGCCCATTCGACCCTAGGGCTTTATCCACTTTCAAGAATCCAGTCCCATTAATACTTCCTCTCTCCCTATGTTTATCATATCCAATATTTCACACTCCTCCTCCTTAACTACAATATCTGCATCATCTCCCTCTTTTGTGAAGACAGACACAAAGTATTCATTAAGAATCATACCAACATCTTCCGCCCTACATATAGGTTACTTTTTTGATCTTTTATTGGCCCTACTCGTTCCTTAGTTATCCTCTTAGTCTTACTGTATTGATAAAATATCTTTGGGTTCACCTTGATTTTGCTTGCCAATATTCTTTCATGCCCTCTCTTTGCTTTCCTAATTTCCTTTTTGATTTCACCCCTCCACTTTCTATATTCCTCTTCGCTTTCTGTAGTATTGAGTTCTCCGTGTCAGACGTAAGCTTTACTTTTCTGCCTTACCTTATCCTGTAAGCTCCTTGACATCCAGAAGGCTCTAGATTTGGTTGTCCCACCCTTTTTGTGGGTGCATGTTTACTTTGAGCCCCTTGAATCTCCCCTTTGAATGCCTCCCACTGCTCTGACACTGATTTACCTTCAAGTAGCTGTCTCCAGTCAACTTTTGCTAAATCACTCCTCAGCTTAGTAAAATTGGCCTAGTCCCAATTGAGAACTCTTAACTCCTGTTCTATCTTTGTCCTTTTCCACTATTATGTTCAAACTAACTGAATTATGATCGCTACACCTAAATGCTTTCCCACTGTCCCACCTTTCACCTGCCCAGCTACATTTTCTAAAACTAAGTCCAAAACTGCGCCCTCTCTTGTTGGACTTGCTGCATACTGGCCAAAAAAGTTCTCCTGAATGTACCTCAAAAATTCTGCTCCCATAGTTCTTTCATACTAAAATTATCCCAGTTAATATTGGGGTAGTTAAAATCCCCTACTATTACTTGCCTATTGTTTTTGCACTTCTCAGAGATTTGCCTACATATTTGCTCCTCTATTTCCCTCTGACTGTTTGGGGGTCTATATACTCCCAGCAGTTTGACTGTCCCTTTTTTATTCCTTAGCTCAATCTATATGACCTCATTTGATCCTTCTAACATATCAACCCTCCTCACAACTATAATTGTTTCTTTGACCAAAATTGCCACTCCCCCTCCTTTTTTATTCCCCTCTCTATTGCGTCTGAAAACCCTGTAACCAGGAACATTGAGCTGCCATTCCTGTCCCCCCTCAAGCCATGTTTCTGTAATAGCTATGATATACAGCCACGTTTCTATCTGTGCCCTCAGCTCATCTGCTTTATTTGCTATGCTCCTTGGCGCATTGAAGTATATATCCTTGAACACTGCCAAACTTTTTTTTTATTGTCTCACCTTTGTTTCCTCTGCCTTACAGACTAATCCACTAATTTTCTGCCTTCCATTTTCATTTCTGATTTTGTCCCAACTGAATCTATCCTCAAGTCCCCATCCCCCTACCAAACTAGTTTAAACCCTCCCCAACAGCACTAGCATAACGTCTCACAAGGAACTCAGTCCCAGCTCTGTTTAGGTGCAACCCATCTAGCCCCCAGAGCCAGTCCTAATGTCCAAAGAATCTAAAGCCCTTCCTGCTGCACCAACTTTCCAGCCACACATTCATCTGTCTTCTTTACTTATTCCTGTACTCACTTGCATGAGGTACTGGGAGTAATCCAGAGATTACTACTTTTGAGTCTGCTTGCTAATTTTCTACCTAGCTCAGTAAACTCTGCCTGCAGGACCACATCTCTCTCTTTCTACCTAAGTTGTTGGTTCCAATGTGGACCACGACTACTGGCTGTTCACCCTCCCACCTCAGAATGCTGTACAGCCGCTCAATGACATCCGTGACCCGAGCACCAGGGGGCCGGCCAACACACTATCCTGGATTCACATCTGCGGCCACAGAAATGCCTGTCTGTTCCCCTGACTATTGAATCACCTTTCACTATGGTTCTTCCAGTCTTCCTTGCACCCACTGTGTAGCTGAGCCACCTGTGGTGTCATGGACTTGGCTCTGGCTGTACTCCCCAGATGAGCCATCACACTCATCAGTACTCAGAACTGAGTGCTGGTTGGAGAGCAGGATGCACTCGGGGGGTCTCCTGTGCTATCTGCCTGGTCCTTTTTGACTGCTAGGTGGTCACCCATTCCCTCGCTCCCTGCATATTGTTAAGCTGCGGGGTGGCCATATCTATAAACGTGCCATCCACGCAGCTCTCGTCGCAGATGCACCGGAGTGATGCCAGCTGCTGCTCAAGCAGCTACAAATGACGACACTTCCTGCACAAATGATTGTCCAGGACATGGGAAGCATCCTGGAGCTCCCACATAGCACAGGAGGTGCACTCACGAGGTTGAAACCTTGCCATTCCTTTATTTATTGGTTGACCCTTTGCTACTGCTAAAAAAGAAACCTTACCAATACTAAAACACCTTACAACTATTAATAAAACCTTACTAATACTGATAAATCCTACTACTAATCAACACCATTCACTAGTTAAAATAAACCTTACTTAAAAAAAAATTCACCAGCTACTCACTTGTTCATTATTACCTAGTATTTTTTCTCGTTTTTAGTCTACCAGTTGTTGAGATGCAGTCCCTGAGCTGCAATACTCACCAGCCAATCATCGACCTGCTTCCCTGTGATGCTACTCTTTTTTTCTCTCTCTGAATTTGGGCTCCGACTGGTTACAGGCACAACTAGCCCCGCAGGTCTCGCTGATTCATGCTGCTCCGACTGAACTCTCTCCTTCCTTCTCCTTTGCTATTTATAGCCCTATTGGTCATGCTGATTCGAGCTGCTCCAACTGCAGTGTTGTAGCTATATTGGAAAAGCTTGTCTATGGGTGTAGTCATTTCTGGAGCAGAGGTCTTCAGTACTACAGCTAGGATGTTGTTAGGGCCCATAACCTTTGTGTCCATTGCCTTCAGCCATTTCTTGATTTCATGTGGAGTGAATCGAATTGTCTGAAGACTAGCATCTGTGATGCTGGGGACCTTAGGAGGCCAAGATGGATCGTCCACTCAGCAATTCAGGCTGAAGATGGTTGCAAATGCTTCATCCTTGTCTTTTGCACTGACATGCTGGGCTCCCCCATCATTGAGGATGGGGATGTTTGTGGAGCCTCCTTCTCCTGTTAATTGTTGAATTGTCCATGACCATTCATGACTGGATGTAGCAGGACTGCAGAGCTTTTACCTGATCCATTGGCTGTGGGATCGCTTAGCTCTGTCTATTGCACACTGCTTCCACTATTTAGGATACATGCAGTCGTATGTTGTAGCTTCGCCAGGTTGGCACCTCATTTTTAGGTATGCCTGGTGTTGCTCCTGGCCTGCTCTCTCGCATCCCTCATTGAACCAGGGTTGATCCCTTGGCTTGATGGTAATGGTAGAGTAGGGAATATTCCAGGTCATGAGGTTACAAACGGTAGTTAATACAATTCTGCTGCTGCCGATGGTCCACAGCACCTCATGGATGCCTAGTTTTGAGCTACTAGATCTGTTCGAAATCTATCCCATTTAGCATGGAGGTAGTGCCACACAACATGATGGTATCCTCAGCATGAGGTCAAGACTTCATCTCCACAAGGAGTCTGTGGTAGTCACTCCTTCCAGTACTGTCACAGACAGATCCATCTGTGGCAGGTAGATTGGTGAACGCTCTTGATTCCCTTGCCACCTGCCGCAGGCCCAGTCTGGCAGCTGTGTCCTTCAGGACACAGCCAGCTGAGTCAGTAGTTGTGCTTCCGAGCCACTTTTGGTGATGGACATTGAAGTCTCCCGTCCAGAGTAGATTCTGTGCCCTTGCTACCCTAAGTGCTTCTTCCAAGTGGTGTTCAACATGGAGGGGGACTGATTCATCAGCGAAAGGAGGGCAGTAGGTGCTAAGGAGCACGAGGTTTTCTTGCCCAAGTTTGACCTGATGCCATAAGACTTCGTGGGGTCTGGAGTCAATTTTGAACACTCTCAGGGCAACTGTTTCCCCCCCTCCCCCACTGTATACCAATGTGCCACCACCTCTAGCGGGTCTGTCCTGCCAGTGGGACAGAACATACACAGTATGGTGATGGAGGAGTCTGGGACATTGGCTGTAAGGCATGATTCAGTGAGTGTGACTATGTCTGGCTGTTACTTGACTACTCTGGGATTTTGGCACAAGTCCATAGATGCTAGCGAGGAGCACTTTGCAGGGTCGGCTGTGCCGTTGCCATTTTCGGTGCCTAAGTTGATGCTGGGTGGTCCATCTGGTTATATGCTTTTTCAACTTTTCTGTAGCGGTTTGATTCAACTGAGTTGCTTGCTAGGCCATTTCAGAGGGCAGTTAAGAATCAACCACGTTCTTGATGTTTGTAGGTATGCATGTGCATTATTTATTTATTATTTTTTTTTAAAAGAGAGTTTGAGTTATGTTTTTGATTTTGAACTGATTTAAATTGTGTCTGTTCCATCACCAAGACCATCAACTTCCACCTCCACAACATTACTTGATTCCACTGCTGCTTCAGCTCATCTGCTGCTGAAACCCTGATCTATGCTTTTGTTACCTCCAGACTCGACTATTCCAGTGCACTCCTGTCTGGCACAGAGCACACAGATTTAAGTGATTGGCGAAAGAAACAGAGGCAGTTGTGAGGAAGAGCTTATTTTACACAGCGATTAGTCAGGATTTGGAATGCACTGGCCTGATAGGGTGGTGGAAACAGATTCAGTATTAGCCTTCAAAAGGGAATTGGATAAATACTTGAAAGAGAAAGGGTTGCAAGGGCATGGGGAAGAGTTGGGGTGTGGAACTACCCAGATTGCTCTTCAAAAAAGCTGACGCAGACTCGATGGACTGAATGGTCGTCTTCTGTGCTGTACTATTTTATGATTCTAGATCTCTAATTAGAATTGAAGAAGAGAAAATTCTGTGGTACTTACATGACTCAAAGACCTCAAGTGTCAGTGTTCCAACAATTCCATTTAAACTCGTAATAGTAGAAAATCTTGTATTTTCATTACCTCACGATTGGCAACAGTGCTGTCAGCTGCCTCAACTCTATGTTCAGAACTTCCTTCCTGAAATCTCTCCGCCTCTATCTCCCTCCTTTAGGAAACTCTGAAACCTACCTCTTTGACCAAGCTTTTGGTCACCTGGCTTAATGTCTCCTATGTGGCTCGGTGGCAAATTTTATCTGATAATGCTCCTGAGAAGCACCTTGGGATGCTGCACTACATTAAAGGTGCGATATAAATGCAAGATGTTGTTGTATTGGAAGCGGGGCGCATTTTCTTATCGCGTTTGTCAGGTATACAGAATAGTGCTTTGATAATATAAATTGAATTAGCGGCTACCATAAAATCCATGTATCCTGACTGATTTATAGAATGTCCCGGCTTTGGTCTTCATTTGGAAATTTGGTAAGGCTGGACACCTTCCACTTCCCCTTTAGATATTTTCAGATTGTATGAAAATGATTTAGAAATTCTATAATTTTGTTACATCTGTCATGTTATTGCTCTGTGTGTTTATTTTGCTTGCTGTCGCGCTCTCTCTCATTCTCTCTCTCTGATGCGCTCTCACTCTCCAGGTTTTAAGGTGACCTTCCTTACTGTCCCCAAACTGGTTGCAATAGAGGCAAAATCTTTGAGCTGGCGCATATGAGTGAGCTAATCAGTATTGCCCAATATCTCTTGGAACCTAAAATATAGCTCTTCAGAGTGTTTTATTCCAGATTCTCAGATGGTGAAGGACAGGACTGGAGCCTAGTCTTTACACACTTACAAGCTATTAATTGCAGAATACACATTACAAATGTGCACCTCCAAACCCAGCAACCAAAGATTCAGTCTGCTCCTGTACGTAGCAAGCAAATCTCCAGTTTATGTTCACCTGATAAAATTAAATATTTAGTTAATACATAATTAACAGAGAGTAAGTACACTTCCCAAACTCCCAAGATTTGGATCATGAGCTTTCCCTTTTTCTATTTCCAACAGTGATGCTTTCAATTTGTATTTTTGAAATATGCAAGACTGATTGTCTTCAAACTCTTCTGCTTTTACTCCATTCTCATAATGTGCTGAAAGGCGCACAATGTTATAATTTGTAACATAGTTTCCAGTGATGATTCATCTTTTCATTCCTAGTGAGGCACTGTTCGCAGTTGCTATATTCCACAAGGTGTGTTTCCATGTTCAGCCATTGTTGGTGGTGAGGGGTATAAAGTGTGCCTTTCCAACGCAATTGCCTAGGAAAGTGAAATGGTTGGAGTTACCGATCAGCAAAGGTAGTAGAAAGTGTCCAACAATGGTCTAATGTTACTAAGTTTTCTTTCTTCTGGACAACTACCTAATTTTGGAGTTAACAATGACAAGAGCATTGATTTAGCTCCTATCTGCCAAATTAAACATGGTGTTGGTTCAAACTGGCATATATGCCAGATTGGTTTTAAGGAAAACTACAAAGCATTCAGCTCCTGAATAGTTCATCTTGCAAAATAAAAAGGTAGCATAAATAAGTACTATTCTAACCAAAAATAGCTTTTTTTCTGTTATGACCTGTTATGTTTAAGATTGTTTTTGATTTATTAATTAGATGGTCATAGAAAACCAGATATATCGATGGGAAGCCATGATCCACGAACAGCAGTACAACTGAGGAGCCTTACTACAGTTCTAAAGCGCCTGAAAGAAATAATGGAGGGGAAAAGTCAGGTACAGTATATAGTAACTTAACTCCTTGTTTATGAACCTAATGCAGTATATAAAGGCAAAAGAAAAAAAAACAAGCTCAGGAGGCAGGAATCGCTGCAGTAAGAGGAGATATATGAGGACACTCTAAATGACTACATTGAAACTTGCAAAAGAATTTAAGCACCGCAGAAAAGCTTCCATCAAAAGTAAGTTTGTCACTAAACGGGAAGATATGAAGAGGTGGGCAGTGCTTTTCAATAAAATAGTCAACAGATGATCTGAGATCCACCATGGTTAACTTAAAGAACAATAAGCCACTCATAGGGGAGTAGGCTTGTGCAGAATTACACAAGGAAAGTGGGGCAGAGAACTTGATTGCCATCCTATGTTTATTTAATTGTCTGAGGAAACATTTGGACAGAGGAATCATTGCTAAGCTTCCCAAGAAGGGGGAACAGAAATGATTGTAACAAGTGCCGTGATTTTACATTGCTATCTGTCCCTGGTAAATTTTGCAATGCAATTAATCTTAACAGAATTAGAGTGGCCATTGTTGGCCGGCTGTGAGAAAAACAAGTTAGTTTTCATGGAAGTGTACTTCAGAGTGTGCAAATGCCACTTTTGCCTATAACAGTGCAGGAGAGAAGATGGACTTCCATTGGTCTCATTCTAAGAGTGCAACGATCCCCAAATGGACATGGAATTGGAAGCTAAGGGGGAGAAAAGCTTAGAGTGACCAAGAGCAACTCCAAGCAATACAACAACAGATGCAGCTGCAATGCATTTGCAACTATAAGAGCTCCAAGCAAAAAGCCAAGAGAATTGTATGGTATTGATCTGTTACTGCCTTGTGTGCCTCCGTGACAGAAGAATGATTTACTACACTAATTGTATTCTGCCCAATATTCAATCCTGTTGTTCAAATTGTATTGCTTAATATTTTATTGATCAGAATTTGTTTCTTCACTTTTGCTAATGTCCTGCGATGTGATGTCCAAAGTTGAACAAAGACTATTGGTAATGTTATGATACCATTGAAGCAGATCTTCTGAAGAATTTCGAATTTCAAATAGTGTGCTTCAGATTAATGATGTGTGCTGGTTTAGCTGCAGGAAATATTGACGCAGCTGTTTCTGTTTTTGTGTATTACATTATAAAGAGAGTACATTTGAAATTTTGATGGTATTTGTGTAGTTATCATACTAAAGTAAAGTTGACCTTACAATAAGTACCAAAGGTAAATTTGGACCACATAAGATAGGTGTGTATATTATGTTACAGCTTTCTGAAACTATGTACGTGGTTATATGCTTAGTTCCAATGATGCCTGACTTTTAAGTTTTAAGCAGTCAAATTGGTTTCAAGCTTCATCAATTCCCTCATTCTGCTGATGAGGTACTTCCATGGTTAAACTAAAAAAAAATGATTCTGCATAGCATGCCTGATAAGTGCAGTTTTGTGCTGACTCTGTGAAAGATATATTAGAATTGCTGCTGTGTTCCCATTTATTTGAGTATTGTGCAAGAACCCCTAACAGTCTCCTCTTTAAAAGCTACTTTTCAGGTACTGATCTCTGCTCAGCTTAATGGTCACTAGCCAGAGATGAATCTGCCAAATCTGCTTTCATTTTTTCAGACAGTAGAACTACCATGGAAGATCTCCGTGAAGCCCCCTTTCTATGTGCAAAATGAAATTTCTCCTTTTAAAGGGGACAGTCAAGACAAAAATATTTACCATGTTTCTTATATTTTAGATAAAAGTATTTTTCTTCCCTTTTTTTTCCTTTCCTCGAGTTTCGTTTTATCAAAGTTGCCAGCTGAAAGGTAGTGTTTTTTAAAAAAATGTGGCAAGTGTAAACTTGGTTCAGTCTTGGTGACACTCTTATTACTGAGAAAACTTTGTGGGGTTGAGTCCCACTCCAGGGCAATGTAGGCTGACATTCCAGTGCAGTACTGAGTGTGCTTCGTTGTTGTTGATTCTGTCTATCAGATGAGTTGCTAAACCTGGGTCCCATCTGCCTGTTCCAATGATTCAGTGAAACTTGAAAGATCCCTGTAACATTATTCAAACAAGCAGAAAGTTCTTCTGGTGTTCTATCCAACATCTTCCTCTTAACCAGTGCCATCAAAAAAGGAAGCTAATGACTCGGCTTATTTATCAACAGTCAAGGCAGCAGAGTGGTCCACCATTAATTTCCATCTAAGTTTTCCTAAAAGGTAAAGGAGAAAAGGAAAACTGGAGAGGAAAAAAAATTCAGTGATGATTAATTAGCTCTCATGGAGAGATATTTGAATAAACTTCCTCCATATCCTACATGAAGGGGAGGAATAAGAAAATGTGAACACAGGCTTCTTGCAAAGGGAGGGGGGAAAAGTACATTTTTAAAGTCAATATTTTGTACAGTCCTGCTACATGCTGTAAGTGGGAATATAGAGTTGTATGTTACATTGCCAAGAAGGGAGAACTGGAATGTTACATGTAAAAGAATGTATCAAGAATGTGTTCTTTTATAATGCATATATGTAACTTCTACTGTGCTTTAATAGTTCAGGATCACTGAATCCTAGATTATTACCTGTGTTTTACACTACAGGATACTGACTTGAAGCAGTACTGGATGCCAGATAGTCAATGTAAAGAGTGTTATGATTGTAATGAGAAGTTTACCACCTTTAGACGTCGACATCACTGCCGTTTGTGTGGACAGATCTTCTGTAGTCGCTGTTGCAATCAGGAAATTCCTGGAAAATTCATGGGTTATGCTGGTATGTAAATAGTGAAGCCAATTTAAGAGATTAAATCCTCTACATATGTGCCAATGATTGATCAATTTAAACAAGTAAATAGGGCAAGTGATAGTTTTGAGTACATTAATGGTGGGTTAAATAACTGGATAAATATAACCAACAGGTCCCCAACATGCTTTTAATTTATATAGTAGATGGAAAGAGAAATGATCAAGTATTATTAAAACATTTTTCAAAAAGTGATGGGAAAATGTAACCAGGAAGCAAGTTGTTGAATTAGCAAAGACATCTTACTGTAAATAACAACATTATTTAAATTTAAGAATTGCAGTCCTCAAGTCTTTTAAGATTATTATTGGTACCAAGTGCAGTTAATAAAGTTGTTTAATGTACAATTTACTGTAGCATGCAGGTGATGGAAAATGTCTACTGGTATATATCAGTATTCTGGAACAGTTAAATAAATTCAGTCACTTATCTCGTGGGTAGAGCAATTTTGCCTGTAGTGTGAAGTATTTTTTATGTGTCTAGTTTGGCATATCTAACAAGACTAGTTTCAAAAATGCACATTAATAAATCAAAGGCCAAACTACCATGTAATTTGTGATAATGAGTGCATGTAGCTTGGCAATTTTAAACTTTATTAGAACTGTTGTGTAGATCCACTAACTTTTTCAGATGTATGTATTTACAATAGCTCTGGAAACTATTCTAAATTGTTTTCATCCTTCTCTTCAGGTGATCTTCGAGCATGTACTTACTGTCGTAAAATAGCTTTGAATTATGCACACTCCACAGACAGCAGCTCCATTGGTGAAGATCTAAATGTTTTGACTGACTCTATGTATTCTGTATCCATATTGGATCCGGGTGAACCTAGAACTCCAGTAAGTGGAAGGAAAGCCAGCAGAAATATATTTTTGGAAGAGGACCTTGCTTGGCAGAGGTATGAAAAGTATTTTTAGGGTTACATGTTTGCTGTGTCCTTTTACATGTGTGATGTGGGCTTGAGTCCAAAGGGAATTGGTGGAAGTCTCATCCCTGGTTGCTACGAGAGACATGTGAAATGAATTTATATAATATCAATCTAGTACCTAACGTGCAGGCCACAGCACAAATTAGTAATAAAATGAGAATCTTGGTTTGACTATAATGCTAAATGATTTAAGGAATCTAAAGACTCACATTGATGCAGTAGGAACCACTCTTTTTATGGGTCAGACATATTGTTTGATTAGAATATTTTTAGTTTTAGTGATACAGCACTGAAACAGGCCCTTCGGCCCACCGAGTCTGTGCTGACCATCAACCACCCATTTATACTAATCCTACACTAATTCCATATTCCTACCACATCCCCACCTGTTCCTATATTTCCCTACCACCTACCGATACTAGGGGCAATTTATAATGGCCAATTAACCTATCAACCTGCAAGTCTTTGGCATGTGGGAGGAAACAGGAGCATCCGGAGGAAACCCACGCAGACACAGGGAGAACTTGCAAACTCCACACAGGCAGTACCCAGAATTGAACCCGGGTCACTGGAAGCTGTGAGGCTGCGGTGCTAACCGCTGCGCCACTTTCCTGTGGCCTAAGTTATGTTTAACTTTGGAGTATTTGCTGTTGATAATTGAGTAAAGGGAGTGGAAAAATGTTCTATTCTACTTGGCGCACTGGTGTCCTTTACAGCAAGCAAAGGCTCTCCAAAACATTTTATGGAAAGTTTTTGAAAGATGCTACATGGCCTTTAAGGACAGCCAATGCTGAGCCAAATAAACTGCAATTGTTTTAAGAATTCAGAAAACATGCTTTGTTATGGGAAAGGTGTGATTGAGACATACTGTGAAGGAAAAACATGATTTGAAGTCTGGCATATGCAATTCCAACAAATAATTTTAGTTTTATATACATGGTGTAGATCCTCTGATTTGTTTTTTTAAATGCAGATTAATGACTAAAATAATTGAGCAACCCTTGTTTTCTTTGTCCAGAGACTCATTCAATGTGTCATCAGTGCAGATTTTTCACATGCATATCATTATTGCAAGGAAACTGTCCCCAGTTGTTTCATTGTCATTGTGTGAATAAAATAACTATTATTTCTTGCACATTTCTTATTTATTCTATCAATTTCTGATTGTAAGATTAGAATTTCCTGACAGCCAAAAAAACAACAAAGTGATTACTGACAGCGCAGCCGGCAGCTTACATCATCCGACTGCGCCAGTCCGCGCACATGCACAGATTGGTTCCTACCCTTTGCGCATGTGCTGTGTTCCGCAGTGCCAGGACTGGTTGGCGCATGCGCTGATGACATCATCGCGTAACACGGGAAGATTGGGTTGGTGCATGCGCAGATATTGTTATTGCGTAACGTGGGCAGATGGTGGGGGGGATCCGGGCCGGAGAGAGCAGGGGTGGGGGGGGGAGAGTAGAGGTGGGGGAAGAGGGGGTCTGAGGAGCGGGTAGAGAACGGGTGCGGGGAGACCTTGCTGGTGACGGGTGTGCTCTCCTCCTTTTTCCCCCCACCCGGCTGCCCGCTCCCGACCACCCTCCGCCTGCTCACTCACCCACCAGCCAGCTGGCTCGCTCACTCACACCCTCGCCCGCTCGCTCACCGCCCGCTTGCCGCACCCACGACAGCTGGCTCACCCAACCGCTCGCCCCCTCCCACCCACCCTCCCTCTCCCTGGCATGCTCGGTCCCTCCCTTCCCCTCCCCCTCCGCTGCACGCTCCCTCCCTCCCCTCCCCCTCCCCCGCACGCTCCCTCCCTCCCCTCCTCTCCCACTCCCCTCCCCGGCACGCTCGCTCCCTTCTTCCCTCCCCTCCCTCGCTCGCTCGCTCCCCTCCTCTCCCCGGCACCCTCACTCCCTTCCCTCCTCTCCCCTCCCCTCCCCAGCACGCTCCCTCCCCTCCCTTTCTCCCGCTCCCTCCCTTTCTCCCGCTCCCTCCCTTTCTCCCGCTCCCTCCCTTTCTCCCGCTCCCTCCCTTTCTCCCGCTCCCTCCCTTTCTCCCGCTCCCTCCCTTTCTCCCGCTCCCTCCCTTTCTCCCGCTCCCTCCCCCAGCACGCCCGCTCCCTCCCTTTCTCCCGCTCCCTCCCCCAGCACGCCCGCTCCCTCCCCTCTCCTCCCCGGCAGGTTCGCTCCCTCCCCTCTCCTCCCCGGCACGCTCGCTCCCCGGCACCTACCCACCCTCCCTCCCTCCCTCCCTGTCACGCCATGCTCGCACCCTCCCTCCCTCCCCTCCACGCACGGTCCTTCCCTCCCTCTCTTCCCGGCACGCTCACTCCCTCTCCTGCAGCCATTGTGTGCTACCATGTGTTTAGGTTGCCATCGTGTGATTATTTGAGCAGCGCCATCTTTAATCCTGGCAGCTGCCTGACATCGCAGACTGTGACGTTTTGGTGGCACAGGCTACATTTGCGCATGTGCCATTGTAGCGCCATCTAATGGTGGCGTTGTCAGCAAACGCAGCCAAAAAAGGAAGGGAACCACTTGTCGATCTGCTACCATCTTGTCATTCCCAAACACCCTGATAAGATTTTTACTCTGGTATAAAAGCAGTTTTTTCTTGGTTATTTTGTGGGTTTTTTTCTGTTTGCTTTAGGAATTCGTTCTCACATTGAAAAGATTTTGTCTTTCTCTTCTCACGCTGACTTTCTTTATTGAGTCTGGCATCTTTCCGATAATTTGGGAATAGTCTTGGAGAGAAATTTTTCAAGTTTAACATTTTTCTTTTTTTCATTGTGTTTTTACTCATGTGTAACAAAGTAGAATTTATCAATAAGTCAGTATTGTTTTGATGATACTGATATTGACAGCATCATTCTCAATTTATGAATGTTTGCTTCTGTCAGGTCGAGGCTAACTTCCAGCATCTGATCAATACCATCACTCAACTTTAAAACTGCACCTCTTGTAGTGCAGCATGGGATCTTGGCTACTGTTAATAATATTGGCCAAATGGTTAAAGTGCTGCAGTGGTTGAGTATGAAAGGTACTGGATGCAAGAGTGGGTGTGGCAGTGTTGCCTCTGCAGATATCCCTGGGTGAAAGTTTTGCATTCTCCACCAATATGTCCCTTAAACCTTAAGAAATGTATGATTTAATTTACTTTTGTGAAGATCAGGTCGATGCCACTTTGGAAGAAAGCATGAGCAAAACTTGTGGGTTCTTTAGATATTATCCTTAGAGACATAGCGCTTGGTGTGTCTTGTCCTGGGCAAAAAAGATTCCTCCTCTTAAACATGAATTGGACGCGCCCAGAACAAAATATTCCCATAATCTAGAGAAACCCCATTCACAGCATGTTTCGGATATAACCATCTCCAGCTGGGCAGCTTCATGGCTGTCTGGCTGTCCTCCCTATTGGGATCCAACATTTGCACCTAGTATTATTTGTGTATCCTTGCCTTGATTTCAGTACTCTTTTTTTAGTTTCTTTGTGTCCTTTGCACTGTTTTAAGAGATCTTTGTAACATCCAAGTAAATCAATGCTCTGGACTGACATTCTCAAGGGAATACTTGGGTGAGGCTGCAGAGGGATTTTGGATTTTTTATGTACAATCATAGTGGGACTGAGCTTAGGTAATGTGGTTGACCTTGAATGTTTTTGAATTAAAAAAAAAACAGTATGTGGAAACAAAATATGGTGGCTATTTAATGTTTACAACCAAAGGAACATGCATTCTCCATTATAATAAAAGCAAAATACTGCGGATGCTGGAAATCTGAAACAAAAACAAGGAATGCTGGATTCACTCAGCAGGTCTGGCAGCATCTGTGGAAAGAGAAGCAGAGTTAACGTTTCGGGTCAGTGACCCTTCTTCGGAACTCCATTGTTGCTTGGCAAAAGGAATTTCAAAGATTAGTTGCTCAGTACCCTCAGTGCGGGTGCTGATACAATCGTGGATAGCCTTAGCTAAAGTTGGTCCAACCCCAAAGTGTAGCCTTCCATTTGAGGGCGTAGCCCCATCTACTTTTCAGCAGGAGGTGGTGGCGTAGTGGTATTAGCACTGGACTAGTAATCCAGAGCCCAGTGGGCCAGTAAGTTCAGTGTGTCTGCAATCTAGCAACACTTATAAATAATAGAACTGCTGATACATCACACCCCATTGAATCATGTTCAATGTGTTGGTACCATTAATGAAATTCTTCCACTTTTTGATTGTAAGCTTTTAAAATATTTCTTTCTGGATGCCAGTAGTTTGTCAACAGATCAATGGAAGACCCTGTTACATCACTGGGACATGGGTTCGCATCCCACCACGGGAGATGGTGAAATTTGTATTCAATTAATTAAAATCTGGTGTAATGGTGACCATCAAACCATTGTCGATTGTAGTAAAAACCCATCTGGTTCATTCCTTCCTTTAGGGAAGGAAATCTGCTATCCTTATCTGGTCTGGCCTACATGTGACTCCAGACTCTCAGCAATGTGGTTGATTCTTAAATGCCCTCTGAAATGGCCTAGCAAGCCACTCAGTTCAAGGCAATTTGGGGTGGGCAATAATTGCTGGCCTAGCCCACATCCCACAAAACAAATTTAAAAAAAAAAGGTTCCAATGGCTTCTTCAAGAATAGAAAAGTCTAGAAGCTCTGCCTCAGATATATGAAATGCCTTTCAGTCCCAGCCTAAAGATTGCTGTATGCCTTTCTCTGTTTCTCTTCATAGTATGGGTAATTCACAAGATTAGGGTAGAGATGACCATCATCTTCATGACTCCCAATGAGTTCCTCAAATCTTACAGCTCTTCACATCAATCTGTGTCAAGGTCCCACGAAGACCAGATCTTCTGATTCAAGTGGATGGTCAAATCTGATACAGAGGCTGCGATGCTTCAGATTGGCAGCAGAACCCTTGAGAGGCTAAAGTGATGTAACAGGGGTTTCCAGTGATCTGGTGACAAACTACTGACATCCAGAAAGAAATATTTTAAAAGCTTACAATCAAAAAGTGGAAGAATTTCATTAATGGTACCAACACATTGAACATGATTCAATGGGGTGTGATGTATCAGCAGTTCTATTATTTATAAGTGTTGCTAGATTGCAGACACACTGAACTTACTGTCCCGAATTTTGCTGTAATAATAATGGTGAGGTTATCAGCACTCGCCATTATTACAGGGTAAATCTGACAGCAGCTTCTGACATATAAGAGGTTAGTTTCATGATCCTGTTTTTTTCTCTCTCTGGGAAATATGTGGTGTTTGACTGGAAAGGTTGGTTGTAACATTAGACACAAAAATACAGAAGTTTCTGTGATACCCTGCTCTTCCAAGGTGTGTGCTGTTGTTCTCCTCGCCAGTAGTCTTGGCACTGGTATCACTGTAACGGCATGAACTAAAAATAGCTGAAAAGCTCGAGCTGTTGCATTAAGGAGTGGATTCTTAATGGCGTAATAAATGATCATTGCTGGTGAAAAATCTCCCTGGCACTTAAAATAAATTTTGCAAGTATGGAATCTCATTCCCTCAGAAGAAAATTAATGTTAAATGAAAAGAAAATAACTTTTTAGTTTTTCTGTCTGTCTCGTATCTCTCTCCCTTAATCCCATGTGCATTTCCCAATCTTTTTTTGCTTTCTGTACATTATTTAAATCTATTTTATATTTCTTGACTTATACTTACTGATTTGCACTCTGCGTGTCTCAATGAGGATTCTTCAGTCTGATTAGTTGAAGAACCTGGCTGTTGCTTGTCTTGGTTACAGATGCTACAGATCCCTTGTAGAGAGCGCCACACTGAAACAGATAGCAAATTAGTGGTAATATCTGCTGACAAGCTCATGAAAAGTGTGTGTGTAGTTGTCAGCGAGGTGAACAGCAAAAGTCGTTCCTTTGCCAATGAGAGCAAAATCCAGGCCAATAATGAAAATCCATGTTGCTTTTTCTTCCTGTCACTCACTCATTTTTCACACAAGTAGGAGCTGTGAAGTACCCTATGGTGTCCTGAAAGGATGACTATCATTCATTGGCTGGGTCCCATATTTGAATTTGAGGAAGTTAATGGTAGGATCTTAAACCTATGAGTTCATAGGTTTTTCTCTCTTCAATGTTACATAGAACAAGGCTTTATGAATGGCTGAGCAGGGGAAGGTCACTTTATCAGGATGCCATGGTCAAAAGTTCTTAGCGAGATAGTATTTTAGGTAATTTTCTTCTGAAAGGAGCGGACAGGGAAGAAGACCAAGAATATTGACACTGTTTTAATAAGAACATTCTTTGCAATTCTTTGCCTCCAACCCAATTTTAATCTCAGAAAAGTAGCCAAGATTTTTCAAGTAACTGATGTTGCTGATAACGTGGCAGTCATTAAAATATCTTTTGGGTGGATCCTGTATAACAAGGGTAAACTGCTTTGTGTGGTATTGTGCTGTTTAATGCTGTTTAACTTGCATAACATGAATTGAGTTTGAAGTGGACTCATGGAATGATTGCATATGGGCCTTTCTGCTTTAGATCTGTAGTTTTCAGCATATGTGATGCATCTGTTAAATTTTGCTGTTAAGATAGGGCAGTAAACATTTAATTTTGGAATTGATTACATTATCTTTTCTTTTAATCAGCTTAGGCCACCAGGATTCACAGAGTAATACTTTAACAAAGCGCCTCACAACTGTGCAAGAAGATGTAGGAAAGTCACCTGCACGGAAAAGGTATGTTTTAAAAAAAATTATGTTCCTGCTTGCTATAATTGTTTTTCTTGTTTGCCACCTTTTCTGTTTTTATTGTAGGAAATCACAATTTAAAAGTGTTAATTTAAAAAAAAAACAATCACTGTACAATATCTAGAAACAGTTTTAAGGCCTCAAAGTTCAATAGCAGGGATTTCTTCCCATCAAGCACAACATTTTTGGCTGTTAGCTAATAGGCCAAACTGGAGGAGCAGATATTGAAATGAAGCTGCAAAGTTAATCTTCCAGCACTTTCTATTTTTATTTCAGATAAGATTACCCAATAGTCTAGTAAATAAAGGCATGACTGTGTGATGGTGCTCTCTTTCTCTACTGAGTTAACTGATCTCAGGCGGTGAAATAGTTGAGGCACTATAATTGGCTTCCATTCCACTAGGCATGAATTGTGGAAAGAAAATAGGCACTTGACCATGATCTAATTTTGAAAACTGGATAAGGGTGGATGCAGCATGAGTGTAGTGTGACTGTATGATTAACTTGGTGGTGATGAGCTCCACAGTTACGAAGTCTGCTGACATTCTGTCTCAGCTGTAGAGAGTGGTCACTTGAGCGAGGTATCAGAGGAACGGGTTACACTTTTTCAAGAGAGCAGAAATGAGGAAAAACAAAACGGAGTACAGGGAAACATCTTCATATGCCTGTCCAACAGATTCTCTTATGTCTATTTTTGGAACGATCAATGATGTATGGTTATTATTGTGATGTTCATTCCAGTTGATTTAGTGCAGTTTTTTGTATTATGTTGCACATTCCTTTGTTTTGCTAAGAAAAGAATTAGCATCACTTGGGAAGATTTACTTTGGCTAACTTCCATGAAAAGTAAAGTTGCAAGAAAGCAACCTGTTATGATGGCATCAAATGTAATGAGGGTGATGGAGTTCTGCCTGTTATGGGCTTGGGCCTGTATGGTTTTGTGTGAAGGATGTTAAAGTTACAAGCCTTACAACTTTTGTTTATGATTTATTTTGCTTTTCGGAACAGATCTGCAAGTATCACCAATCTTTCTCTGGACCGGTCAGCTTCACCCATGGTTCCTTCATATGACAGCTCTATCAGTCCTCAAGCCTCACGGGCATATGTTAAAACAGACCCCAATGAAGATGAAAGAAAAATTCTACTGGTATTCATGCAACTTGGTTTTCTGGACGTTAGAGGAGACATAGGAGGCAGAATGTTTTTCTTTAAATTAGTGTAATTCAAATGCTGTGGTACTCTACAGTTTCTTTTTCTGTTCACTTTCATTTACTTCAATTATTTTTGCTTCTTTAGTCTCCAACATGCACAAAAGTATTTGCGTATTGATGCATGCTGTTCCTTATTGATCTCTGTCAATGACATAACTCTGCATCTCCCTCACTAACCTGGCTACAGTTGAGCACATTCTGTAGGAAACTGCGGTGCTAAAATTTTAATTAAAATGTTATCTCGCTTTGTGTTGCAATGCTTTGCGTGTCAGCCATGGCTCAATTGATAGCACTCTCTCCTCTGAGTCAAGGTTGTGAGTTCAAGTCACACTCTAGGACTTGAGTACAATAATCTAGGCTGATACTCCAGTGCGGTACTGAGGGAGTGCTTCACTGTTAGAGGTGCAGTCTTTCGGGTGAGATGTTAAACTGAGGCCCTGTCTACCCTCTCAGGTGGATGTAAAAGATGCCACGGCCAATATTTAACCCTCAACCAACATCACAAAAACATATTATCTGGTCATTATCACATTGCTGATTGTGGGACCTCACTGTGCGCAAATTGGCTGCCATGCTTCCTACATTACAACAGTGACTACATTTCAAAAGTGCTTCATTGGCTGTAAAGCACTTTGAGATGTCCGGTGGTCGATGTGAAGTCATGTTTAAAGTATTTTTGTTATTTTAAAAGCTATCTTGAATTCCTAATTTCCTTTTTAGGACTCTGTGCAGCTGAAAGACCTGTGGAAGAAAATATGTCATCACAGCACTGGCATGGAGTTTCAGGATCATCGATACTGGTTGAGAACTTATCCTAATTGCATAGTGGGAAAGGAACTGGTGAACTGGTTGATTAGAAATGGACATATAACTACACGGTAATTTGCATAGTTGAAATTGAGGCACACCAAAGTGTATCTGACAAATTTATACATTAATCAGTGAAGAAGTAATCAACTAATACAAATACAAAGTAGATCTCCCCTGTTCTGTTTTTGGTGGCAAACTTCAAGGATTTGAGGAAAAAGGTGACTGGGCAGCTTTATTCACATTTCTGTTGTGAGCATCATTTCCCCAGTGTCACATAGTGACCAAGTTATACTGCTAATTACTGGTGTGATTCTTATTTCTTTGAGGTTAATAAATATTTGAACCATACACTGTTCTGACATTTGTTGCCTTGGGGCACACCCATTGCATAATTGCACCCCTGGCCGCTAATAATATCCGGCCCTGCTCCCAATTCAGTGAGTGTGTACCCAGAACCTTGGCAAAGAGGCTTTGCCTCATGCTTCCATTCATTCACCAGCTGTTATTTGGGCAGCTAAAGGAGTATTGCCACTTTGGTATCCCACTGATCTTGATCTGCTAGAGCAGGTAGACACATAGCTTCAATAATGCATGTGGCACAATACTTGTGTCTATGCTCACTAGCATTGCATGCCATCCAGTGTGATTCACAAGCCCACTGCTTCAAGCTTTTGTTTTAAGTGCCCTCTTTTCCTGCTATTAAGTTTTTGTTCCCCACTTGCTTTTTTCCTCTCCTGCACTTTGTATTTTTGAATTTTAGATTTGCCTTCTTGCTTGCTTTACTTTCTACTTGTTCTCTGTATCTCTTATTTTCTTCCCAGCTTCAGGCCACCTTGGCTGCTGCCCATGGCCTCTCTTTCTTCGTAGAATATCTTCAATGCTCTATTCGGTTCTTCAGCCCTCCATCTTAGCTAATACACTAATATTTTAATATCCTTTTATGTTTTTATAATAAATTCTATTACAGTTCTGCATCGATGCTTGCTTTTACTTTTTTAATAGAAGTAGTAACATTGAAATAAGGCCCCGTGCAAAACTCCTGGAGTGAGTGCAAAGTTAAGTCTGAAAGAGTTAGTAGAGTTCAAAGTAGGTCAAGGCAGCTACCAGCCTGAGGTCATTGAAGGGGAGCTGGGAGAGACTGAGAAAGGGAAACCCCAAAAAGAGTCCCGAGTCAGAACCTGAGGCTGTGCAGGGCTAGCATCTCATTGTTGGCATCTGGACAAGCTCATGAATCTACCTTGGATTGATCATATCCTCAGGAGCAAGGATTCACCAACAGGTTGATAAGTTCATTTATCATATAGACTAATAGCGATAGATTTCTAATGATTTCATGAAATAATTAAGTACTTCTGTTTCTCAGACATGCATGGCTCAACCACAGTTCTAATTACAATTTTGCACTGTTACATTTTTACCCTGAGGATTAAGACACAGTTGTCTTTGACTATTGAAGGGACCACTCCCTTTCTTGCCAAAGTGTTCACACTGAGTCTACTGCCAAGTTAGAACATAAAACATAAATAGGAGTTGGCCATTTGGCCCTTCGAGCCTGCTCCACCGTTTAGTAAAGCTGTGGCTGATTGACCATCACTCCACCTTCCTGCACTATCCTCATATCCCTTAATTTCCTTAGTAACGAAAATTCTATGGACCTCTGATT
Organism: Heterodontus francisci; assembly: GCF_036365525.1. Lineage (NCBI taxonomy): Eukaryota > Metazoa > Chordata > Chondrichthyes > Heterodontiformes > Heterodontidae > Heterodontus > Heterodontus francisci. The sequence goes on from NC_090377.1 coordinate 104,012,219, forward strand.
TGAATATCCTCAATGACTGAGCATCCACGGCTCTGTGGGGTAGAGAATTCCAAAGATTCACAACACTTGAGTGAAGAAATTTCTCTTCATCTCCGTCCTCGGTGGTGAATTCTTAATTCTGTGACTGTGACCCCCCCCCCCCATATTTTAGATTCCCCAGCCAGGGGAAATTTTTTTAAATATCTACTCTGTCAAATTCCTTAAGAATTTTATATGTTTCAATTAGACCACCTTTCATTCTTATAAAGTCCAGGAACTCTAGGCCTAGTCTACTCAATTTCTCCTCATAGGACAATGCCCTCATCCCAGGAACTAGTCGAGTGAACCTTTGCACTTCCTCCAGGGTAAATATGTTCTCCCTTGGGTAAGGAGACCAAAACTGCACACAATACTCCAGGTATAGCTTCACCAATGCCCTGTGCAATTGTAATAAGGCTTTACTCTTGTACTCCTTTGTAACAAATGATAACAGACCATTTGCCTTCCTGACTGCTTGCTGTACCTGCATTTTAAGTTTCCGTGATTCATGTACAAGGACGCCCAGGTCCCTCTGCAAACATTTCCTAGTCTCTCGCTAATCAAAAAATATTCTGCTTTTTTACTTACCAAAATGGATAACTTCATATTTCACCACATTTTTTTCCATTTGTCTTGTTCTTGCCCACTCACCCAACCTGTCTCTTTCCTTCTACAGCTTCTTTGCGTCCTCCCCATCACTTTTCCATCAAACTTGGATATGTTCGGGGCACATTTCAAAATTTGCTAATGATACAAAACTTGGAAACATTGTGAACTGCGAGTAGGATAGTCTAGAACTTCAAAAGGACATAGACAGGTGGTGGAATGGGCAGATAAAATTTAATGCAGAGCAGTGTGAAATGATTCATTTTGGTAGGAAGAACACAGAGAGGTAATATAAAATAAAGAGTCCAATTCTAAAGGGGGTGCAGGAGCAGAGGAACCTGGATGTATATGTACATAAATCATTGAAGGTGGCAGAGCAGGTTGAGAGAGTGGTTAATAAAGCATACAGCATCCTAGGCTTCACTGATAGGTGTGAAAAACAAGGAAGTTATGTTAAGCTTGGTATAGAACACTGGTTCAGCCTCAGCTGGAGTATTGTGTCCAGTTATGGGTGCCACACTTTAGGAAAGATGTGAAGGTTTTGGAGAGAGTGCAGAAGACATTCACAAGAATGGTTCTAGGGATGAGGAACTTCTGTTAAGTAGATAAATTGGAAAAGTTGGGACTGTTTTCTTTGGAGAGGAGATTTGGTAGAGGTATTCAGAATCATGGTCGGGACAGAGTAGATAGGGAAAAACTGCTCCCATTGTTGGAGGGAGTGAGAACAAGAGGGCACAGAATTAAGGTGATTGCAAAAGAAGCAATAGCGACATGAAAAACTTTCTCACACAGTGAGTGGTTAGGATCTGGAATGCACTGTCTGAGAGTGTGGTGGAGGCAGGTTCGATTGAGGCATTCAAGAGGGCATTGGATTGTTATCTGAAAAGGAAGAATGTGCAGAGCTACAGGGAGAAGGTTGGGGAGTGGCAGTAGGTAGACTCTTTCGGAGAGCTGGCGCAGACATGATGGGCTGAGTGGTCTCACTCTGTGCTGTAACAATTCTGTGATTCTATGTTGCACTCAATTCTTTCATCTAAGTCATAACTATAGATTGTAAATAACTGAGGCCCAAGTATTGATCCTTGCGGTACCCCACTAGTTACAGCCTGCCAACCTGAAAATGTCCTGCTTATTCCTACTCTCCATTTTCTATTCAATAACCAATCCTTAATCCTTACTAATATATTACCCCCCCACCCCAATCCTATGAGTCTTCATTTTGAGTAGTAACCTCTTGTGTGGCATTAATTGAATGCTTTTTGACAATCTAAATACAATACTTTGCCTGGTATCCCCTTATCCATGTTACTAGTTACATCCTCAAAAAATTCAATAGATTTGTCAAACACTATTTCCCTTTCATAAATCTGTGTTGACTCTGCTTAATTATGTTATGATTATCTAGGTGTCCTGTTACCACGTCCCTAGTAGTTTCTAGCATTTTGCCTACTGTTGATGGGAAACTATAGGTCAGTTAGCCTGTTTTCTCTCTTCCACCTTTCTTATATAGAGGGGTTATGTTTGTTATCTTCCAATCCTTGGGAACTGTTCTAGAATCTAAGGAAGTCTGGAAGATCATAACCAACGTGACTGTCTCTGGAACTACCTCTTTTAAAACCCGAGGATGGAGGTCATCAAGTCCAGGGGATTTGTCACCACTTAGTCCTGTTAATTTCTCCTGTACTATTTATTTACTTATGCTGATTTCTTTAAGTTCATCATTCTTGCTTGACCTTTGGTTCACCATTATTTCTAGAACTTTTAAATGTCTTCTACCGTGAAGACAGATACAGAGCATTTATTTAATGTATTTGCGATTTCCTTATTGTCCATTATAATTTCACATGTCTTTGCCTCTGATGGGCCCACACTTACTTACACTAATCTGTTCCTATTTACTTTTCTGTAGAAACATTTGCAATCAATTTTTATGCCTCTTGCTAGTCTACTCATATTCTCTTTTCTTGATCCTTATCAATTTCATGATCCTCCTTTGCTGAATTGAAAAATTCTCCTAATCCTCAGGCTTATTACTCTTTTCAGCAACATTATAAGCCTCTTCATCTAATACTATCTTTAACACCTCTTGTTAGCAACGGTTGAGCTACTTTTTCTGTGGGTTTTTTGTGCCTTAAAAGGATGTATATTTGTTGCGAGATATGTATGACCTGTTTAAATGCTAGCCATTGCTTGTCTACTGTCATATCTTTTAATGTAGTTTCCCAGTCTACCTTAGGCAACTCATCCCTCATACCTATGTAGTTTGCTTTGTTTAGATTTCAGATCCTAGATTTGGACTGAACTAAATTGCTTTCAAACTCAATATAAAATTCTATCATATTATGGTCACTCTTCCTAGAGGTCCCTTTACTACAAGGTTATTGATTAGCCCTTTCTCATTGAACGATACTAGATCCAAAATATCTTGTTCCCTAGTTGGTTGATACTGATCCAGAAAAATATCTTGTGTATATATACCGTGCACTTGTCCTTCACGCTATTAATGCAAATTTGGTTTGCCCAGTCTACATGAAGATTAAAGCTCCCCATGATCACTATTACCCATATTACATGCACCTCCAATTTCCCGATTTATACTCTGTCCTACACTGCCACTACTGTTAGGGGGCCTATAAACAACTTCCATCAATGGTTTTTACTCCTTTTTGTTTCTTAGCTCCACTCAAACTGATTCTACTACTTGCTTTTCTGAGCTAAGATCCTTTCTCTCTACTGTCTTTATTCCATCCTTGAATATCAGTGCTATTCTTCTTCGATTTGGCCGATCTCTTCTAAAAGTGATGTATCCTGGAATATTTAGTTCCCAACCTTGGTCGCTCTGCAACCATGTCTCCATAATGCCTGCAAACCGACCTTTAAATTTCTACTGTATTAATTCTTCTGATTTGTTGTGAATGCTTCACGCATTCAGATATAGAGCTGGATTTTATTTTCCTGCCGCTGCGCCTGGCAGCTGGCGAAACAAATGGTGGCCCGCATGCTGCCACGTCACTGCAATCTTGACTGTGGCGAGTCATTCAAATATGCAGGGTGGCTGCCCCCCCGCCCCACCCCCCCCCCACCAATCACATGGTGACACTGTGAATGGTGTCAGCTGTCTCTGCGCAGGCCCTGGCACCATTTCACCATTTTTAAAGCGCTGCCAGCCCTGCTCAGAGAATGCAGAGTTGTCCCCATTCCCCTCCCCCACTACACTAAAACTAAATGTTACCCTGTTTTCCCCCACTGAAAATGCAGAGGTCACCCCTTCCCACAACCACCCCCGGCCCAACTGCGGGGTCACCTGTTCCCGCCCCCTCAACACTAAAAATGCAGTGTTGACCCCGTCCATCCTTCCAACTACACTAAAAATGCTCTGATTTCGCACCCCATCCCCACCTTGGTGGTGCCAGCTTTCCCTGGAAGGGAAAGTGAAGGCTTGTGAGTGTCGCCCGTCACACTGAAGATCCGGATCCGAAGGTAAGATTGCAGGGAATATAGGTTTAAATGCATGCATAGAGTTTATTTAAATATTTAAAGTAGAATCCAGTCGCCAACTGGTGGGGTGGCTGCCACGGAGCGTCGTCACCGGCAGGAAGATCGGGCCCGACAATCCTGGCATCGGGCTCTGTGGTGGGCCGGCCCCCGCCACGAAGCCCGATGTCAGGAGCTCAACAAAATCCAGACCATAGTGTCTTTAGCTTTGAGTTTTTTTTTCTTATTTTGTCTGACATCACTTTAGTCGCTAATAAACCTTTGTTACCTTCACCATCCCTCCCTAACCCACACAGCTTATTTTTTACCCAAAAAGCTGCTCTGCTTCAGACCGTTGGCATTTCCCTTGCTGCTTTTGAAGTTACCCTTTCCTGAATTCTCCCACCCCGCCCCCTTATTAGTTTAATAAATTTGCTTTGTTACTCTGTGAACAGTAAAAGACGTGCAAGAGCAGCCTGGTTTAACTTTTCTCTAAATTTTATATGTTCCCTACTCTGTACTACATTTGTCTGCTTCCCAGTGTATTGCATCTGCCTTGTATATCAAATCACAACATTTCAAAGTAATTCATTTTTGAGACATTGAGACATTACTGGTAAACACAAGATGCTGTCTAAATCCAAGTTTTTCTTTTCTCTTATTGTTTCTTACTCCATTTCAGTTTGTTTCACTGTAAAGATAACATTCACTATAGAAATTAATTTTCATTTGAACTAAAGTTTTTGAGCAGTTTTAACCGTCTTCTCTTTTTGTTCTATTTTCTCTCTACAAGTCAGCTTGTACAATAGGAAAATTTCATTTATGATTAATTGACATGATGAAATTATAATGAAAATATTGATTATAAATTTGTCCTCTTTTCCTCTAATCTGAAATATCATCATGTGTTTTGTGCATGATGATCAAAAAGTTTATGCAGTACCTAATGTATCGCAAAAGTATTGTTTTGGTAGTTAATCACGGAATAATGACTCCACACTTTCCCCTCACTTTTAGAAGATTGAGAAATACTTAGGAAATTTCTAGACTGATATGTTATACCTCAAGATGCAGTTTTGTGTGTGTTTTGAGTGTTGCTACAGCACCTATTTCATCCAGTGTTTTTCTTTAGAGCTCAGGCAATTGCCATTGGTCAGGCATTAGTGGATGGACGATGGTTTGACTGTGTAACCCATCATGATCAGCTTTTTAGGGATGAATATGCTTTATACAGGCCTTTACAAGTAAGTCAATTTAGTACTACCTGCTTCAGTATTGCTTGTTTCGGTTATGCTTGTTACATAGTGGTTATATACATTATAGTTGATAATTTAGTTGGCTTATCCCAATGAAATTTTCCATGCATTGATTGGAAATCTATCTGAGAGATTTTCTGGTTTAGCTCTGCACTAGTATTCATGTTAATCACACATTCTAAATAGACCCAAGAGACAATTAAAACAAGAAAAAAATTCAAATTATTTAAACTATGTCATGGAGGGAAAGGTAAGCAAACTATCCTGACTGTTCAGCTACAGCACAAATCTCTACTACATTCAGGAACCCAGTGTTGGCTACATTTATCTTATCCAATGGCATTTTCTTTTGTAAACTAATTAATTAACTTAACTGAGTAAATTTGTTTTCACTGTCAAAGATGGGAGAGTTCACCAATATTTAAGTTTAGTAGTGAGCCTGGAAAACAAATTCCCCATGTCATATGGCCTCTTTGTCACCATTTTGCTAGTTGCTAACTTAATGTTGACTTTGAAAGGCTGGTGCAGCCAACATGCTTTTAATGCCTTAAATAACATTGCAGGAAAGAGAGAACACTGGGATTTTGCTCTTCAGCGTAGAATTCTGGTGAGGCAGGTCATCTGCCTATCCCACGAAATCTGCTCCAACTACCAGCAATTTTCCATGTTCAAGGTTGATCTTGTGTGCGTGGTGAGCTTCTACTGTGTTTCCTGCCTCCAAAAGATAATCTGCAAGTGCTAAAGCACAAAATCCCAGTGGTTTTGCAGCAGATGTGGTGAGGGACTTAAGAGGCAGACATGCCCCAATGGTGGCGTCTAGGCTCCAAGACCAAAACCTTTGGCAGGTAAGTACTGGTCCAGACTTGGGAAAGGAGACCTTTACAAGACCCTCTCCCTTCAGTGGGGGAGCTCTGGACCTTTACTGCCACTTCCTGGGGCTTCCTTCCACATAGTAGCTCTGGGAAAGGGCAGTAAGTGAGGCAAACAGATGGGAAATCCTTTTGGGACTTGGCCCCTCTGCAAAAGCAGCCATTTGTGTGCAGTTGGCAGGGAAAGAGTGGCCAGTGGTGATCCTCTTGGGAATTGGATGAAAAAAAATTGTGATCAGAGGAGTGAGGTGACGGTAGGCCTCACCAAATGAATTTTCCCCTATTCCTGCTGCAATCCCTGCTCAGTTTTGTATGGGATACTGGCCAAATGGTATATGTTGAAGGTGTCCCTTTGATGATTGTTAGTTGATTTGCTGCATGATGTGTGTATTTTGTTTTTTTTTTAACATATAACTAGATTTTCTAGCAAGTTCCCATAATGCTTGCTTGGAGGTATTAAATTTCAAACTTCCCTGGATGTTAAACCATAAAGAAATTTTAGTGAAATTGAATTTGTGTCTGAGGAAGTTATTGAACAATGGGAAGTATTTTTATCTATATATGTTCATATTTCGTGCTGAAAAAGTTGGACTGGATACATCTAGTACTTAAGAGTTTCCATTTGAACAGTGACATTTATAACCAGCCTATTTCAAATAATTATAAATTCTAATCTGCCATACTAAGTACCATGATTTTGGTTTTGTATAGGAAGAGGAGTTTTCTTTTCCAATTTGGTTTTAAAAACCAATGTCTGCATTCCAGAGTACAGAGTTTTCTGAGACACCCTCTCCGGACAGCGATTCAGTAAATTCGGTGGAAGGCAATTCTGAACCATCATGGTTTAAAGACATCAAGTTTGATGACAGCGACACTGAGCAGATGCAGGATGATGGAGAAGAAATCATGCAAAGTAAGTCACATTTTTAATGATACAGCAGCTGATTTTAATTCTTTATACAGAGAGATGGAAAGGAGTGAGAGCCTACGTTTTCATAGTATTTGGGCATTTGTGTTGCCTACGTGAAGGACAATTAATTTGAAGCATATAAATAGCAATTTTTAAAAATTATATATAGTTCATAGAACCATAGAAAAATTACAGCACAGAAGGAAGCATTTCAGCCCATTGTGTCTGCGCCAGCCGAAAAAAAACTAGCTGCCCAATCTAATCCCACCTTCTAGAATCTGGTCCATAGCATTGCAGGTTACAGCACTTCAGGTGCATGTCCAGGTACCTTTTAAAAGAGTTGAGGGTTTCTGTCTCCACCACTGTTCCTAGCAGTGAATTCCAGGCATCCACCACCCTCTGGGTGAAAAGGTTTTTCCTCACGTCCCCTCTAATCCTTCTACCAATCACCTTAAATCTGTGCCCCCTGGTAATTGACCTCTTTGCTAGGGAAACAGATCCTTCCTGTCTACTCTATCATACCAAATTGTTTTTTTTTGCAAAAGAAGGGGAGAAGCAAAAACCTAGCTCTGGAAGAACTTTTGGTTAGAAAAATGTGTCTCTCAGTAAACATTCTGAGAGCGCTTAACATTCTCTGCACCAGAGAAATTGGTGAAGAGCATTTATGGGAAATCGAGAAAAGGTTCTGGCCAGTTGTAACCCTTTATGTATCACTCCAGTTACATCAACCAGTCTACTTAGTAGCTTACAGTCTTGAGGACAAGACTATATTCAAGAGTCTAGAGTATATAAGAACATAAGAAATAGGGGCAGGGATAGACCATGTGGGCCCTCGAGCCTGCTCCGCCATTTAATATGATCATGGCCGATCTTTTGCATCAATTCCACTTTCTCGCCCACTCCCCTATCCTTTGATTCCTTGAGTGATTAAACCATCTATCTATCCCAGCCTTAGATATCGATGATGGAGTATCCACAACCCTCTGGGTAGAGAATTCCAAAGATTTACAGCCCTCTGAGTGAAGAAATTTCTTCTCACCTCAGTCTTAAACAATCAACCCCTTATTCTGAGGCTCTGCCTCCGTGTTCTAGATTCCCCAGCCAGGGGAAACAACTTCAATGTCTATCCTGTCAAGCCCCTTCAGAATCTTGTATGTTTCAATGAGATCACCTCTCGTTCTTCTGCACTTCAGTGAGTTATAGACCCAATTGACTTAGCCTCTCATCCCAGGAACTAATCTAGTGAACCTTCGCTGCACTGCCTCCAAGGTAAGTGCATCATTCCTTAGATATGGAGAATAAAACTGCGCACAGTACTCCAGGTGTGATCTCACCAAAGCCCTATACAATTGTAGCAAAACTTTTTTGTTCAAAAGCAAAATATTGCAGATGCTGGAGATCTGAAACAAAAACAGATAATGCTGGAAACGCTCAGCAGGCCTTGCAGCATCTGTGGAGAGAGAAACACAGTTAACGTTTCAAGTTGTGACATTTCATCAGAACTGAGAAAAGTTAGAAATGTAATAGGTTTTGAGCTAGTAAAGGAAGGTGGGATGAAGAACAAAAGGAAAGATATGAGATGGGGTGGAGGACAGGACAGATTAAATAATTAAAGGTTTCATGATACCTTTTTTTTACTTAATCTCTGTCAATTTAGAGCAGAGGGGATGGAAGCTAGGGCAGTTGCATGCTCCTCTTGCAGGATGTGGGAGGTAAGAGTCACCACTTGTGTCCCTGCTGACTTCACCTGTGAGAAGTGCACCCAACTCCAGCTCTTCACAGACCGCGTTAGGGAACTGGAGCTGGATGAACTTCGGATCATTCAGGCGGCTGAGGGAGTGATAGAGAGCAGTTATAGGGAAGTAGTGACACCTAAGTTACAGGATAAAGGTAGCTGGGTGACCGTCAGGGGAGGGAAAGGGAATAGGCGCACAGTGCAGGGATCCCCTGTGGCCGTTCCCCTCAATAATAAGTATACCGTTTTGGATACGTTTGGGGGGGGGGGACCTACCAGGGGAAAGCCACAGTGGCCAGGTCTCTGGCGCTGAGCCTGGCTTTGTGGCTCAGAAGGGAAGGGGGGAGAATAGGAGAGCGATAGTGATAGGAGATTCAATGGTTGGAGGAACAGACAGGAGATTCTGTGGTCGCGAATGAGACTCCCGGATGGTATGTTGCCTCCCGGGTGCCAGGGTCAGGGATGTCTCGGACCGAGTCGACAGGATTCTTAAGGGGGAGGGGGAGCAGCCAGAAGTCGTGGTACACATCGGTACCAATGACATAGCTAGGAAAAGGGATGAGGACCTGAAAAGCGAATATAGGGAGTTAGGTTGGAAGCTAAAAGGCAGGACGAGCAGGATAGTAATCTCAGGATTGATACCGGTGCCACGTGCTAGTGAGGCTAGAAACAGAGCGAGTGCAGCTGAACACGTGGTTACAGAGCTGGTGTAGGAGGGAGGGCTTCAGATATGTGGATCATTGGGATACCTTCTGGGGAAGGTGGGACCTGTACAAGAAGGACGAGTTGCATCTGAACTGGAGGAGCACCAATATCCTGGGCGGGAGGTTTGCTAGAGCTCTACGGGAGGGTTTAAACTAGTTTGGCAGGGGGATGGGAACCGGAGCTACAGATCAGTGGATGGGGTAGCTGTTGAACAGGCAGATACAGAGTGCAGAGAGTCTGTGAGGAAGGTTAGACAGTTGACAGGGCAAAGTTGCAGCCAGTATGATGGGTTGAAGTGTGTCTATTTTAACGCAAGAAGTGTCAGGAATAAGGGTGATGAACTTAGAGCATGGATCAGTACTTGGAGCTACGATGTTGTGGCCATTACGGAGACTTGGATATCACAGGGGCAGGAATGGATGTTGGATGTTCCGGGGTTTAGATGTTTCAAAAGGAATAGGGAGGGAGGTAAAAGAGGTGGGGGAGTGACATTGCTAATCAGGGATAGTATCACAGCTGCAGAAAGGGAGGTTGTCGAGGAGGGTTTGTCTACTGAGTCATTATGGGTGGAAGTCAGAAACAGGAAAGGAGCAGTCACTTTATTGGGAGTTTTCTATAGACCCCCAATAGCAACAGAGACACGGAGGAACAGATTGGGAGGCAGATTTTGGAAAGGTGCAGAAGTAACAGGGTTGTTGTCATGGGTGACTTCAACTTCCCTAGTATTGATTGGAACCTCCTTAGTGCAAATAGTTTGGGTGGAGCAGCTTTTGTCAGGTGTGTCCAGGAAGGTTTCCTGACTCAATATGTAGATAGGCTGACTAGAGGGGAGGCTATGTTGGATTTGGTGCTTGGCAATGAACCAGGCCAGGTGGCAGATCTCTCGGTGGGAGAGCATTTCAGTGATAGTGATCACAACTCCCTGACCTTTACTATAGTCATGGAGAGGGACAGGAGCAGACGGGATGGGAAAATATTTAATTGGGGGAGGGGGAATTACAATGCTATTAGGCAGGAACTAGAGAGCATAAATTGGGAACAGATGTTCTCAGGGAAATGCACGACAGAAATGTGGAGGTTGTTTAGGGAGCACTTGCTGCGACTGCTGGATAGGTTTGTCCCGATGAGGCAAGGAAGGGATGGTAGGGTGAAGGAACCTTGGATGACAAGAGATGTGGAACAGCTAGTCAAGAGGAAGAAGGAAGCTTACTTAAGATTGAGGAAGCAAGGATCAGACAGGGCTCTAGAGGGTTACAAGGTAGCCAGGAAGGAACTGAAGAATGGACTTAGGAGAGCTAGAAGGGGACATGAAAAAGTCTTGGCGGGTAGGATTAAGGAAAATCCCAAGGCGTTCTACACTTATGTGAGGAACAAGAGGATGGCCAAAGTGAGGGTAGGGCCGATCAGGGATAGTGGAGGGAACTTGTGCCTGGAGTCGGAGGAGGTAGGGGAGGTCCTAAATGAATACTTTGCTTCAGTATTCACTAGTGAGAGGGACCTGGTCGTTTGTGAGGACAGCGTGAAACAGGCTGATATGCTCGAACAGGTTGATGTTAGGAGGGAAGATGTGCTGGAAATTATGAAAGACATGAGGACAGATAAGTCCCCGGGGCCAGACGGGATATACCCACGGATATTACGGGAAGCGATGGAAGAAATTGCCGCACCTTTGGCGATGATCTTTGCGTCCTCACTGTCGACTGGAGTCGTACCAGATGATTGGAGGGTGGCAAATATTATTCCCTTGTTCAAGAAAGGGAATAGGGATGACCCTGGGAATTATAGACCAGTCAGTCTTACGTCGGTAGTGGGCAAATTATTGGGGAGGATTCTGAGAGACAGGATTTATGATTATTTGGAAAAGCATAGTTTGATTGGAGACAGTCAGCATGGCTTTGTGAGGGGCAGGTCATGCCTCACAAGCCTTATTGAATTCTTTGAAGATGTGACAAAACACATTGATGAAGGAAGAGCAGTGGACGTGGTGTATATGGATTTTAGCAAGGCGTTTGATAAGGTTCCCCATGGTAGGCTCATTCAGAAAGTGAGGAGGCATGGGATACAGGGAAAGTTGGCTGTCTGGATAGAATTGGCTGGCCCATAGAAGACAGAGGGTGGTAGTAGATGGAAAGTATTCAGCCTGGAGCTCGGTGACCAGTGGTGTTCCGCTGGGATCTGTTCTGGGACCTCTGTTCTTTGTGATTTTTATAAATGACTTGGATGAGGAAGTGGAAGGCTGGGTTAGCAAGTTTGCCGATGACACGAAGGTTGTTGGAGTTGTGGATTGTGTGGAAGGCTGTTGTAGGTTGCAACGGGACATTGACAGGATGCAGAGCTGGGCTGAGAAGTGGCAGATGGAGTTCAATCTGGAAAAGTATGAAGTGATTCATTTTGGAAGGTCGAATTTGAATGCAGAATACAGGCTTAAAGACAGGATTCTTGGTAGTGTGGAGGAACAGAGGGATCTTGGGGTCCATGTCCATAGATCGCTCAAAGTTGCCACCCAAGTTGATAGGGTTGTTAAGAAGGCGTATGGTGTGTTGGCTTTCATTAACAGGGGGATTGAGTTTAAGAGCCGTGAGGTTATGCTGCAGCTCTATAAGGCCCTGGTTCGACCACACTTGGAATATTGTGTTCAGTTCTGGACGCCTCATTATAGGAAGGATGTGGAAGCTTTAGAGAGGGTGCAGAGGAGATTTACCAGGATGTTCCCTGGACTGGAGGGCATGTCTTACGAAGAAAGATTGAGGGAGCTGGGGCTTTTCTCATTGGAGCGAAGAAGGATGAGAGGTGACTTGATAGAGGGGTACAAGATGATGACAGGCATAGATAGAGTGGATAGCCAGAGACTTTTTCCCAGGGCGGAAAGGGCTATCACCAGGGGGCATAATTTTAAGTTGATTGGAGGAAGGTTTCGGGGAGATGTCAGAGGTAGGTTCTTTACACAGAGAGTGTTGGGTGCGTGGAATGCACTGCCAGCGGTGGTAGTATAAGCAGATACATTAGGGGCATTTAAGCGACTCTTGGATAGGTACATGGATGATAGTAGTATGAAGGGTATGTAGGTAGTTTGATCCTAGAGTAGGTTAAAGGTTCGGCACAACGTCGTGGGCCGAAGGGCCTGTACTGTGCTGTACTGTTCTATGATACAAAGCCAAAGAGAGTGGTAATAAGACAAGTAAAGAAACAAAAGATGTGTCTAAATGAGGTGCGAATGGCAGAAAAGCAGCTGTTCGAACGAAAAGTAAAGGGATTAAGAAAGAAACAAGAAAAAAACGAAAACCAGCAAAAAAAAAAACAGTCAAGAATTTTACACCCCCCCCCCCCCCCCAAAAAAGGGTGGGCTGGGGGGTGGGGTGTAAAATGGAGTGGTAGACCCTGGGGAGCCCTTCCCGACCTGTTCCCGCCTTCACCGCCAATTTACATGGGGCAGCAGCAAGAAACAGCCCGTCCGCCCCAGGCCAGTCAAGGCCCATAAGCAGCCACTTAAGGGCCTCTTTCCGCTGCCACGGGGATTTTATGGTTGGCAAGCGGGCGGCTGAGGCCTCAGAAAAACCGCCTGATAAAAGTAGGCAGCCTTGTGACGGCTTTGGGAGGGCTGCATCCTGATCGGGCACCTTGTGCCTGACAGAGGACCGCCACCGAAGCCCCAACACGTCCTCCACCCCCCCCCCCCCCCCCCCAACCAACCCCCCCTTGCTCTTGGGGCCTGACCGATTGCCCCCGGCGAGGCCCTAAAAACTTAACCAGTTTTCCAGTGCTCTTCATTCTTGAGCTGGGTAGCAGTCCCAGCAGTGGCCACCGCTCCTGGTGCTGCTGCTGGGACTTTGAGCTGCTGGCCCACTGATTGGCTGGCAGCACCATTGGGTGGGACTTCCTGCCTCAATGAGGTGAAAGCCCCTCCCAAGACCAATTCAGGGCCTGGGGACCGTAAAATCTAGTCTGGATCCCCAGGACTGACTACCCACCCCTCCACCCCACACCCCTCCACCCCGCACCCCTCCACCCCCTCCTACCGTAAAAAATCCAGCCCAAAACCAAATGGGAGCAGAGGTTATAATCTGAAGTTGTTTATCTCAATTTGAGTCCAGAAAGCTGTAAAGTGCCCAGTCGCAAGATGAAGTACAGTTCCGCGAGCTTGTGTTGAGCTTCATTGGAACACTCTAGAAGGTCAAGGAGAGAAAGGTCAGAGTGGGAGCAAAGTAGAGAATTGAAATGACAGTCAGACGACAGGAAACTTAGGATCATGTTTACAGACTGAACGTTTCCAGCATTTTCTGTGTTTATTTCAAACTTCCTTGTTCTTGTACTCCAATTCAATTGCAATAAAGACCAACATGCCATTTGCCTTCCTAATTCCTTGCTGTATCTGCCTACTAATTTTCTGTGTTGCTTGTACAAGCACACCCACTGAACATCGACATTTATAAGTTGAAAAAATATTCTGCTTTTCTATTCTTACTGCCAAAGTGAATAACCTCACACTTCCCCACATTGTACTCCATCTGCCACCTTGTTGCCCACTCACTTAACCTGTCTATATCTGTTTGCAGCCTCTTTGTATCCTCCTTACAGCTCACATTCCCACCTAGCTTTGTATTGTCAGCAGCCTGAGATGCATAACTCTTGGTCTCTTTGTCTCAGGCATTAAATTGTCAGTAATTAGCTGAGCCCCAGCACTGATCCTTGCAACACGACACTCGTTACTCCACTCCACTGCCAGCTTGAAAATGCTGTAGTTCCTTGTTTTCTCTTTCCCTCTTTTCTTGAATATCAGCATTGCATTTGCTAATTTCCAATCCACTGGGATTATTCCAAAATCTAGTGAATTTTGGGAAATCATAACTAGTGCATCCATTGTTGCTGCAGCAACCTCTTTTAGAACCTTAGGACGTAGCCATCAGATCCTCAGGATTTGTCAGCTTTTAGTCCCTTAGTTTTCTCTAATACTTTTTCTCTGCTGATATTCATTTAAGTTCCTCACTCTTATTAGCCCCTTAATTACCCGCTATTTCTGGTATGTAATTTGTATCTTCCACTGAAGACGGCCTCAATATTTGTTCAATACCTCTGCCATTACCTCATTCGTCATAATTTCTCCTGTCTCTGTCTTTAAGGGGCCAACATGTACTTTAGCTGCTCTGCTCCTTTTTATAGTTTACTCTTTTTTTTTCTCTCTTTTTATCAACTTTTTGGTCACCTTTGCTGGTTTCTAAAGCTCTCCCAATCCTCAGACTGACCACTATTCTTTGCAACATTATAAGCCTCTTTTAATGTAATACTATCCTTAACTTCCCTAGTAAGCCGCAGATGGATCTTTCTCACTTGTGTTTGTTTTTTTTGAATGCAGCGTATTTTTGTTGAACATTTTGAATTATTCCTTTAGATGTTTGTCACTTTTATTTAATGCCATACATTTTGTCGATTCACCCAATCAAACTTAGCCAGCTTTCCCCTTATATCTATGTTATTGGCTTTGTTTAAGATTCTTGTTTTGTACTCGTATGTCGCTCTCAAACTTAATATGGAATTTTATTGTATTATGATCACTTTTTCCCAGAGGATTCTTTACAATGAGATTACTAATTAAACCTGCCTCATTGCACAATACCCAAGATCTAAAATAGCTCATCCCTATTTGGTTCCACAACATATTGTTCTAGGAAGCTGTTGCAAAAGCATTCTACAAACTCATCTTCCAGACTACCTTTTGCCAATTTGATGGCTGGGATTTTACTGGGCTCCCAACGTCTGGCTCCATGGTGGGGGGGCGCGGGGCCAGAGGATTGTTCCGGCAGCAGCCTGCAACGGAGTCCAATGCTGGGAGTGCTGGGCCCGATCTTGCCAGAGGCGGCAAAGCTCCATAGCGGCCGCCCCGCCCCTGGGCGACGGAACCCAGATAAACATGTTTAAATAAATGAAATGAATACATTTAAATAAAATCAACAGCGATCTTACCTTCAGGCCATGATCTTCTGAGCGGCAGCTGGCACTCACGAACCTTCACTTTCCCGTTCAGCGTCATTTGGGGTGTGGGGGGGAAGGTCATGTGTTGAAGCTAAGTATTTTGTGGGGGGGTGGGGGAAGATGGAAAATGTTGAATTTAATTGTTATTGGGGGGGAGGGGCGATGGACTTATCGGTGGTACATTGGTGGGGGCGGGGTGGGCCTTTAAAAATTGAAATGACCCAGCAGGGCTGACTGCCCTTTAAAAATGGCACCAGCGCCTGCGCACTGGCAGCTGATGTCATTACCGGCATCGGAGAGCTCGCCCCCTCCATGTGATTGGGAGGGGCAGCCTGACCAGCTCATTATCCTGGGCCATCACGAGGAAGATTGCGGTGGCATGGTGGGGGCTGCCATTTTTGTGGCGGGAGTATAAAATTCTGCTCAATGTGTCTAGTCTATATAAAGATTAAAGCCCCACATGATTATTACATTGCTTTTGTTACAAGCTCCAATTATTTCTTGCTTAATACTCTGTCTAATGGTATAACTAATCTTATGGGGTCAAAAACTACTCGCAGCAACATTTCTGACACTTGTTCCTAATCACCCATTCGGAGAGAAGCAGTGGGAGAGGAGGGCATTCAAAAGTGTGCCAGAACCTTGGAGATTCAGAGAGAAGCAGCAGGAGAGGAGTGGAAGGTTCACGGGCAAATCAAAAATTGAAAAATGACGTCACAATCAACAGAGAGCACGGGGAATCAGAAAGCAGGCCGGGGTGAGTATACCGGTAAGTTTTTAATTTAATCTAAGTTAATCAAATATAAAATAAGACTTGATCGATTCATTAGTATAAAAACTAAAAACTAAGGCTGATTTTATAATTTACCGTATATATAATATAGAGAGAGAGTGGGGTACCAGCAGGAAGGGTATTGGTTCAAATTAGGAGCTGGATAATTAAAATTTTTTCAATCGTGGTAGTGTAACAGTAAGTGTTATAATGAGTATAAACACAGAGCAGGGTTAGAAGTATTAATTACAATTGATTGTTTAAACAGGTACTTTTAATTTAATTTAAATCAAGCATAGCATCAACATCCAAATATTTAACATCCAAATTAATTAATTAAATAGAATAGAGATGGCTGGGCAGACAATGTGTTGCAGCTGCTGTATATGGGAGCTGGTGGACGTCGGTACAATCCACAGTGGCCACATCTGCAGTAAGTGTTGGCTGTTCAAGGACTTTTGGCTCAGAGTTGATGAGCTGGAGTCTGAGCTGCGGACACTGCGATGCATCAGGGAGGGGGAGAGTTACCTGCACACTATGTTTCAGGAGACAGTCACACCCCTTAGATTAATTACACCAAATTTGGACTGTGGTCAAGGACAGGAGGGTGCGACTGCAAGTGAGGCAGGTATGGGGATCCAGAATTTAGCTTTGGAGGAGCCTCAGCCAGAGCCCTTATCCAATAGGTACGAGGTTCTTGCTCCTGGTGTGGAAGAGGGCACAGACAGCAGGGAGGATGTTCAAACTGACCACCGTGGTTCAGAGTGCCATTCAAGTGAGGGGAGAAAGGAGAAATGTAGTAGTAATAGGGGATAGCATAGTTAGGGGAATAGATATTGTTCTCTGCAACAAAGACAGGGAGTCCTGAAGGCTGTGTTGCTACCTGGTGCCAAGGTTAAGAATATCTCTTCTGGACTGGAGGGGGATTTCGAGTGGGAGGGGAAGGATCCAGTTGTCGTGGTCGACATAGGTAGGACTAGGAAAGAGGTTCTGCTGAGGGACCATGATCAGCTCGGGGCTAAATTAAAAAGCAGAACCTCAAAGGTAATAATCTCCGGATTACTACCTGAGCTACGTGTAAATTGGCATGGTGTAAATAAAGATTGGTGTGGGAGAAATGGGTTCCGATTCATGGGGCACTGGCACCAGTACTGGGAAAGGAGAGAGCTGTTCCGTTCGGACGGGCTTCATTTGAACCATGTTCAGCACCATTCATGACTCCTCAGATACTGAAGCAGTCCGTGTAGAAATGCAGCAAGACCTGGACAATATCCAGGCTTGGGCTGATAAGTGGCAAGTAACATTCGTGCCACGCAAGTGCCAGGCAATGACCATCTCCAACAAGAGAGAATCTAACCATCTTCCCTTGACATTCAGTGGCATTACCATCGCTGAATCCCCCACTATCAACATCCTAGGGGCTGCCATTGACTAGAAACTGAACTGGAGTAGTCATATAAATACTGTGGCTACAAGAGCAGGTCAGAGGCTAGGAATCCTGTGGCAAGTAACTCACCTCCTGACTCCCCAAAGCCTGTCCACCATCTACAAGGCACAAGTCAGGAGTGTGAAGGAATACTCTCCACTTGCCTGGATGGGTGCAGCTCCAACAACACTCAAGAAGCTTAACACCATCCAGGACAAAGCAGCCCGCTTGATTGGCACCTCATCCACAAACATTTACTCCCTCCAACACCGACGCACAGTGGCAGCAGTGTGTACCATCTACAAGATGCACTGCAGAAATGCATCAAGGCTCCTTAGACAGCACCTTCCAAACCCGCGACCTCTACCAACTAGAAGGACAAGGGCAGCAAATACATGGGAACACCACCACCTGCAAGTTCCCCTCCAAGTCACGCACCATCCTGACTTGGAACTATATCACTGTTCCTTCACTGTCGATGGGTCAAAATCCTGGAACTCCCTTCCTAACAGCACTGTGGGTATACCTACCCCAAATGGACTGCAGCGGTTCAAGAAGGCAGCTCACCACCACCTTCTCAAGGGCAATTAGGGATGGGCAATAAATGCTGGCCCGGCCAGTGACGCCCACATCCCATGAATGAATAAAAAAAAAAATGTTGGGACCAGTGTCCTGGCAAATGGTATAACGAGGGTTGTAGATAGGACTTTAAACTAATTAGGGTTCAATTGTCAAGTTTAAACTTTCTAAACGAAACAAGAGAGCAGAGGTGCAGGGTAGTGAAGAGGCGAACGATAATTGAAGTGTGATAAGAAGGGGCAGAAAATATAAGCAGAAGAGTGCAGTAGAAATTAGAACCAGAATGAGTAATAATGGTAAAAAGTCAAAGCTTTAAGGCTCTTTACCAATGCTGCGTGCATTAAGGTAACAAGATGGATGAGTTGACGACACAAATAGAAATAAATGAATATGACTTGATAGCTATTTCAGAGTTGCAGGGTGATCAAGACTGGGAACTCAATATTCAAGGGTATTCAACGTTCCAGAAAAATAGGCAAAAAGGAGGTGGGGTAGCTTTGTTAATAAAGGAAGGTATCAGTACGGTGGTGAGTAGTGATATAGGTGCAATAGGTCGTGATTTGGAATCTGTTTGGATGGAAATAAAGAATAGCAAGGGGAAGAAGTCACGGGTGGGATTCGTCTGTAGGCCCCCGAAGAGTTGCCTCACTAAGAGAAAGTGTAAATTGGGAAATAATGGCGTGTAAGAAGGGCGCTATAATTGTCTCGGGTGATTTTTAATCTGCATATTGACTGGACAAATTAGATTGGCAGAGGTAACATGGAAGATGAATTTGTAGAGTGCATCAGGAATTGTTACTTAGAGCAATGTGTTGCAGAACCTACCAGGGAACAGACTATTTTAGATCTAGTAATGTGTAATGAGGTAGGATTAATAAGAGATATCATAGTTAAGAATCCTCTAGGGGGAAGCGATCATAACAAGGTAGAATTTCAAATTCAGTTTGAGGACGAGCAACTCTGTTCTCAAACCATTGTCCTCAACTTAAACAAGGGCAATTATGGAGGTATGAAAAAAGAGTTGTCTAAAGTGGGCTGAGAAAATAGACTAAGGGGAAGGTCAGTGGATGAGCAGGGCAGACATTTAAGCAGATATTTCATAACGTTCAGCAAAACTTTATCCCACTCAAAAAGAAGGACTCGATGAGAAGGATGAACCACCCGTGGTTAACAAAGACAGTCAATGGGAGTATCCAATCAAAAGCTAAGGCATACAAAGCGGCGGAAGCTAGTGGTAGGCTAGAGGATTGGGAATTTTTTAGGAACCAGCAGCGGATGACGAAAAAGCTAATAAAGAGGGAGAAAATTGATTGAGAGTAAATTGGCAAGAAATATAAAAACGAACAGCAAGAGCTTCTACGGGTATATAAAAAGAGAGTAGCTAAAGTGAGCATGGGACCCTTGGAGGATGCGACTGGAGAATTGATAATGGGGAACAGGGAAATGGCAGATAATTTAAACCAATATTTTGCATCGATCTTCACGGTGGAGGATACTATAAACATCCCACAGATATCAGATAAGCAAGGAGCTAATGGGAGGAACGATCTTGTAACAGTCTCTATCACGAGGGACAAGGTGTTTGACAAATTAATGTATTAAAGGCAGACAAGTCGCCAGGACCTGATGGCCTGCATCCAAGGGTTTTAAAGGAAGTGGCTGCAGAGATAGTGGAGGCATTGGTCAAAATATTCCAGAACTCACTGGATTCTGGGAGGGTCCTAGCGGATTGGAAAACTGCTAATGTGACGCCCCTATTCAAGAAGGGAGGGAGACAAATAGCAGGAAACTATAGGCCAGTCAGCCTAACATCGGTCATTGGGAAAATGCTGGAGTCCATTATTAAGGAAGGGCGGCGCAGTGGTTAGCACCGCAGCGTCACAGCTCCAGCGACCCGGGTTCAATTCCGGGTACTGCCTGTGTGGAGTTTGCAAGTTCTCCCTGTGTCTGCGTGGGTTTCCTCCGGGTTCTCCGGTTTCCTCCCACATGCCAAAGACTTGCAGGTTGATAGGTAAATTGGCCATTAGAAATTGCCCCTAGTATAGGTAGGTGGTAGGGAAAATGTAGGGACAGGTGGGGATGTGGTAGGAATATGGAATTGGTGTAGGATTAGTATAAATGGGTGGTTGATGGTCGGCACAGACTCGGTGGGCCGAAGGGCCTGTTTCAGTGCTGTATCTAAACTAAACTAAACTAAAAATAGCAGGACATTTAGAAAAGCTTAATGCAATCAAACAGAGTCAGCCTTGTTTTGTGAAAGGGAAATCTTGTTTGACAAATTTGCTAGAATTCTTTGAGGATATAGCAATCAGAGTTGATAAAGGGGAACCTATAGATGTAATGGATTTGGATTTCCAGAAGGCATTCAGTAAGCTGCCACATAAAAGATTATTGCAGAAGATAGGAGCTCACGGTATTGGGGTAATGTATTATCATAGATTGAGGATTGGCTAACTCACAGAAGGCAGAGAGTTGGGATTAGTGGGTCTTTTTCAGTTTGGAAAGACTTAACTAGTGGAGTGCCACAAGGGTCAGTCCTAGGGCCTCAATTATTTACTATCTATATTAATGACTTGGAGGTGGGGGTAGAATGAAATATATCTAAATTTGCTGACAATGCAAAAATAGGTGGGAGAGCATGTTGTGATGAGGCCATAAAGAATCTGCAAGGGAATATAGATAGGTTGAGTGAGTGGACAAAAACTTGGCAGATGGAGTCTAATGTAGGAAAGTGTGAGGTCATGCACTTTGGTAGAAAGAATTAAAAGGCAGATTATTATTTAAATGGAGAGACACTCCAAAAAAGTACAGCACAGAGGGATCTGGGTGTTCTTGTGCATGAAACACAAAAAGTTAGCATGCAGGTGCAGCAAGTAATTAAGAAGGCAAATGGAATTTTGGTCTTTATTGCTAGGGGGTTGGAGTTTAAAAATAGGGAAGTCCTGTTACAACTGTACAGGGTGTTGGTGAGGCCGCACCTGGAGTATTGTGTACAGTTTTGGTCCCCATATTTAAGAAAGGATATACTGGCATTGGGGGTAGTTCAAAAGAGATTCACTAGGCTGATTCCTGGGATGAAGGGGTTGACATATCAAGAACAGCTAAACAGGTTAGGCCTTTATTCATTAGAGTTTAGAAGAACGAGGGGTGATCTTATTGAAATGTAGAAGATTCTGAGGTGGCTTGACAGGCTAGATGTTGAGAAGATGTTTCCACTAGTGGGGGAATCTCGAACTAGAAGACATAGTTACAGAATAAGGGGACTCATTTAAAACAGAGATGCAAAGGAATTTATTTTCTCAGAGGGTAGTGAATGTCTGGAATTCTGTACCCCAGAGAGTTGTGGAGGCTAGATCACAAAGTATTTAAAGAGGAAGTAGATAGATTTTTGAAATATCGGGGAGTTGAGAGCTATGAGGAGCTGGCATGACAGAGGAATTGAGCTTTGGGGCAGATCAGTCATGATATTGTTGAATGGTGGGGCAGGCTTGAGGGGCCGAATGGCTTACTCCTGCTCCTATTTCTTATGTTCTCGTGATCTTTTAAGCCAAGATCCTTTCTCACTACTGATGTGATGTCATCCTTTCATATCAGGGCTACTCCCCTCCTTTTCCATTCTGCCTGTCTTTTTGAAATGCTGTGTACCCTGGAATATTTATTTCCCAACCTTGGCCATTTTGTAACCATGTCTGTAATGGCGTTGATTTCAAACCCATTTATATCTATTTGTACCGCTAGTTCATCTATCTTGCGAATGCTTCCTGCATTCAGATAAAGAACCTAAACCCACTATTCTTTGCATGGACCTTATTTGCTGATGTGCTAGTATTGATAAACTCTCTGTTCCTTCCTGTCTCACTCTGCTTATCTTTACCCAAATTACTACACTGCTCTGTGGCCTCGACTTTTCTGTTTAGATTTCTAAATCTACCATCACTTGACCCCCTCCTACCCCCCGCCCCCCACCAACTGCCAGATTTTTAGTTTAAAGCCCTATCCACAGCTCAAGTTATAAGATTCACCAAGATGCTGATTCCAGCTTGGTTTAAGTGGAGCCCATCCCAACGGAATTGCTCTCTTTCCCCAGTACTGGTGCCAGTGCCCCATGGATCGACACCCACTTCTTCCCACATCACTCTTTGAGCCATTCCCTAATTTGCTTGACCCTATGTCAGTTTGCATGTGGTTCAGGTAATCAGAGATTATTACCTTTGAGAATATATGTTATAATTTGGTTCCGACATGGATCACAACAACTGGATCCTCCCCATCTCGCTCTTAAGTCTGTCTCCAGCCATGAGGAGATGTCTTTAGCGGCTGCAGAGAACAGTATTTATCCCCTGACTGTGCTGTCCCTATCACTAGCACATTCCTTTTTACCTTTTTAGGTCAGTTTGTCCATTCGCCCTGCAGACCTTGGACTGAATTTTACCAGCCACTTGACGTCGTGGGTCGCGACGCGGGGGCCAGTAAAATTTTGCAGGGACAGGCCCGCCTTCACCAGTGACGTCGAGAAGGGCCCGCCGCATATTACCGGCAGCAAGGGAACCTCGGTGCGACCCTTCATCTGCATTTTCAAATGAACATGAATGAGATGCTAACAAACTTATCTGCCAGTGGCAGATGTCCCACGCCGATTTTACGGCCTCTGTTCGGCCTTCGCGCGTCTTTGGAACTCTGCACTGCGTTCTGAGGCGAGAATCTGGTGGAGAGGGGGAGGAATAAAATTTTCAGGGTGGGAGGGGTGGAGGAGCAGGGAAAACATTTATTATTGGCTGTGGGGATGGTGGGAAGAGTTTGAAGGTCAAAGGGAACAAATGTCGGGGAAAGTTCGTGATGCTAATAAAGTTTTATCATGCGTTAAAGGGCAATTAATGTATGATTTACCCATTGGGGGTGGGATATGTGATTGACACCTGACATAACAATTTTAATTCCCGGAGATCGGGACCTTTAAATTTTACAATGTAACTGAAGCCCTTTAAAAATGGCGCCGGTGGCGTCAGATGCCATTGCCTGGGAATTCAGCCCCTTGTTCTCATCCACACAGGTAGCAAGTACTTCTTACCTGTTGGTCAGTCAAGTGGCCAAGCTTTCTCCATCACTACATCTTGCATCCCCATACCTGCCTGACTCGTAGTCACACCCTCCTGAAGTAGTTGCAGCAATTGTTTTTTTGTATGACTGATATTTAATTAGAATATGAAACTGCAGCTGGTTTATTTCCCTGGGACAGCAGGGTTTGAATGGGAGAGACAGACTGGAAAGTATCTTGTGTTCTGGTTATTTAAATATGAATATCCATCAGAGTTTAGGCCCTTGAGAATTCCTTGAAACATCTGTGATCAATACTTGGTACATGATAGCACTTTTTAAGTAAGTTATGCTTTTCCTCAAACTTCTAAAAAGAAAATAAAAACTTGCCATGGAATAGCAAAGGAGTGGACAACTAATTTCATTAGACTTTTGCGACACAAAGGAACAATGCTTTGAGTAAACTGATGCAAAGTTTCAGTCTAATGTATAACTTTATGACAATGCTAACTTTGAACCATGGTTTTGAGAAATGGAGTGGCGAGGCTGTACAGTGTGTTGGAATAATAGCAGCAATGGGCAGAGACATGGATAGACAGGACCCAATTTCATTCTATACTTTACTGCTGAGGAGAGGGTAAGCAATTTCCCATCTGGATGGAATGGGGGGAGAAAAGATTTTAACCAGTCATCTTGTGTTCACTTCTTTATAAACTGTGAAGAGGGGACCATACAGCCGGTTACTTTACTGTAAGAGGTGCGTGACCCAGGGAAATCAGTAAAGAAGTAAAACAAGGGACACTAAAGAATATTACAGTTGATCTGATGAATGCATGGCCTCCAGAACTGCTGCTATGTAAATGTCTATGCAGTGGAGTGTACATGTGAGAATTTGTTTGTGCAGTAAAGTAATATCCATTGAACATGTTCTGTTGGTAATGAGACATTTGCATTTTATGTACTCCATTTCATAAATGATTTAAAAGTTCATCTTTTGACATTCATTAGTGGGAGGTTTTAAAAAAAGTTCAACGATATTGTCTTGTACAGCTTCTCTTGTACTTGAATACTGCATATGTGCTTATGTTTGCTGTCCACTACTAAGTTCTAACTTTGGTGAATGGTGCGTGCTTTTCTTTGTATTTTTTAAAAAACTTCCTATTTGTATTTGAGCAAAATCAGTAAGATTCCCCCATCCCATGTGCTGATGAGTATATCGGTTATTAAAATGTGTAGATAAAGATCAAAAAGCAGAAATTATGTTAAGCACCATCACAATCAGCATACTTGTAACGGTCTGTTTCCAGTGCAGCCAAGAGTTCAAATCAGTCCATTTTGCACAAGATTTTTTCCTTCTGTAGGCAATCTTTACTTCTAAAGCAGCATTGTGAAATTAATTTATGGTGTGTACTATTTCACTAACTGGCCAGTTTTGCAATTTGAGCATATGGTGTATTCATATTCGCTCTAGTGGTCGCAGTTGAGAGAACTTTCATGACTGTTATTTGTATTGTTTGTCCTGGCACGGCTATATGAAACGTTTATGCAACCAACAAAATTATTACTGCAAGTTTAATTTTTCTAAGGTTCCTTAAAATACTGTTTTGGATACTTCAAAGTGTAGGTATTCTGCAAGGTTACATTGGTCATGAAAATAGCTTTTTTGAGGAGAACTTTCATGTGTTTCTGAACTGTGGCGAAAGCTACGAAACTGAACTACGTAAACAATAGTAGTTTTACAATAGCATGCAGTTTTCCAGCAAATGTTTCACATTAAACAGACAGATTAAAAACAATTTGAGGTTGAAACATTATACATGCATTAAAAAGTTGAGCAATCAGTGCAAAGTATCAAGGAAGGAGGAAAAAAGCTCCAGAGTTGTGGTAAAGCAGGAGAGCAACAAGAACGTGGGTGCCTACATTACATGACGACCTTTTACATTTTATTTTCAGATGTATAATCTATTACAGAAGAAAAGTAATATGACGTATCAGCGATGGTAAATCTTTTTGAAATTGTGCCATTAAGTGTAGACTGATCAGATTGTTACATGCCAACATCAGTGAGACTTCTCGCTCCCTGCCTCATGGTGTCTATCTCTCCCTGTTCCAGGCCAATAATGATCCCATTCCAATTAGCTATGTGGAGTCATCTAAACAGAAATGTGTCCAAGGTATGGGCCAATCGATATGCAAGGTTCAAGTGTGCGTATGGCTTCATGTCACTGCATGCAAGAATCTTGGGTTGCTGCCAAATACCTTGGGCAAATTAAGCTTTTTTAAAATTGGTTTCAGTTTATTTGAATGTGGTTGTATCACTTTCCACTAGAACTAATGATGCTTGTACCTTTGGGAACCTATGCCATAGATTTGCCACCACTATGATACAGGCTCCATTTGGCCACAGCTGACTGATTCAGCATTGAATGCCAAGTGGTTTAGTGTTAAATTTTAAAAAAACATAACATGGATTGGTACACAATTTGCATGTCATAGGCTGAAAGTGCTTTGCTTGAATTTCCACGAACACAGTCGTCATAATTTTTTACAGGCTTTTCCAGCCCTAGCAAGCGTACATCAGTAAGCAGCTTTCAGTCAGTCGTGGACAGCGACTCTGCAGCTTCTATCAGCCTAAATGTGGAACTGGACAATGTCAACTTTCATATCAAGAAACATTCCAAGTACCCGTATGTCCCAACACATCCAGCAGATCAGAAAGGTATGGAAGGGAAAAAAAAAAAGTGAAAGAGCCAGTGGTAGGAATGAAGATTAGTTCTTTAGTCCAATGTTTTGGATGAAGATAATGCCCAAGAAAAAAAGTATGTTTGACTGAAAATTAAGCAATGGCTGACACTTTGCAGTTCGAATTATTACTTTGAGGCAAATTCCCTTTCTAAAGAAAAATGTGCCTGTGTTTTTAATTAAAGTACCATAATGCCTCTGAATACTGGACTGTCTTTGCACCTTGGCTTGCTAATGAAACAGTCCTAATTATTTTTTCCTTTTCTTCCATGCCCACTGCTTCATCACTGCTCCCTCTCTAAAAGAAAAATCAGTGCTGCAACGTTTTCTTCTAGATTTCTGCATGTTAATATTACAGTTCTTATACCTGCTTTGCAGCCAGCTTTTACACTGTGACTGACCTAACACATAGCTGATGACGTGCCATTGTCTTGTTTGCTTTGCTGGATACCTAGAAGTTATGTTGTCTTGTGTCCCTGTTCTTGTTTATCTTTTTCATCTTTTCTTGGCCTATCAATTTTAAACCATATTCACCTCATTCACGTATTATTTCAGTACTGCTGTTGTTTAAGTATATCCTTGTATCTCAGCCTCCCTAAGCTAATGCCATTGTTGCTGCAAGACGCTATAATTTGCTGAGTAATGTGCATCTATATGGTTTTGGTACTGAGTACTTTCTCTTATCCTGTTACTGTGCTGTGCCAAGTTTTATGTAGTCTCCTGTGCATGTATTGCTTGTTGGTAGCTAACCTTAGCACACAAACTTTTGTTTGGTAGAGGACATTGTGGGACATAGCTAAGACTAAATGGTTTAGTATTTTATATTTTAGGATGCTACAATTCTCAGAAATGGGGTACACAAACTTTGATTTTGTGTTGATAAACTGACTTGACTTAATTTTACTGCTGTAAACAAAACTGTTAAACATGCTGATTTTAATTCTGTAATGATTTTTAGTCATGTCGCCTGCATGCTATGGATATCAACTATACAGCTGTTTAGCCTTGCAGCTTGTTAGCCCATGTCAATTTATATCCTTTTGTTTGACAGAGTTCTTGGTATCGGAAGATGGAGTACAGCAAGTCATCAGTATAAGTGATGCTTTTATTAAAGGTAAGTAAACATTTAGATAGAAAATTCATAAAGAAATGAACTACAGAATTTTTTTTCAAGGGATCTGTAACAGTGACTGTGAATTTGCCTTAAATGTCTGAAAGATTTAATTAAAGCTTGCAAGACTTGTCTGTACTTGTATGTAAACTTCATTGGTCACACTCCTACCTCTGAGTCAGAAGGTTTAAATCCATCCCAAAACTCTGCACTTAATCTAGGCTGATAGTGAGCGAACTGAAATTTTTTTTAGATGTAAAGTCTCTGCCTGCTTTCCAAATGTATGTAATCGATCTCATAACACTATTTGAAGAATCTGTCAGTATCTTACAGAACGTTCCTTCAACATCACTAAAAATACAGGTTAGGAACATAGAAGCAGGTGTAGGCCATTCAGCCCATCGAACCTGCCCCGCCATTCAGTGCGATCATGGCTGGTCATCCACTTCAAAGCCTTTCACCCACAGTATCCCCATAATCCCCTTATGTCATTTGTATTTAGAAATCTGTCAATCTCTGCTTTAAACATACTCAATGACTGAGCTTCCACAGCCCTCTGGGATAGAAAATTGCAAAGATTCGCAACCCTCTGAGTAAAGAAATTTCTCCTCATCTCTGTCCTAAGTGGATTCCCCCTCATTTTGAAATTGTGTCCCCTGGTTCTAGACTCCCCAACTGGTCATTTGTTGTTTTACTGACTTTGCTGTGCACAATTGACTGCTGCATTTGCCTGATTAACAGTGACTGTACTTCAAATGTAAATCATTGATTTTGAAACACTTTAAAGCATCTGAAGACATAATATGATTTACAAATGTCAAGGGAGGTGGAAGGTTATTGGGGGATAGGTGGAAATGTGGAATAATAAGTTCAGCCATGAACTTATTGAATAGTGGAACAGGCTCGAAGGGCTGAGTGGCCTACTCCTACTCCTAATTCATATGTTCTTGCTTTCTTATCAGTTGAGCCAAATGTCAGGACCATATTACTTCTGTACAAAAATAAACCAACAAATGTAGATTTCTACTGTTGAATTTCATTAACTTGACTTAAAATGGTAGAACTAGAAATGAATATTGTTGATCAATTAAGTGTACATATGACAGCAAACAAACTAATGCCATATGAGCGTGTTAAGTTTTTTTCTAATATCGACAGCAGTAATTTCTAGATTGGGTCATTCATTGTATCTTTAAAGTTCAGCCATATTCCAGAATAAACTTAATGGGAATGGGAATTCTATTTCTGTGCTTATCAACTCATAATTTTTAGCCCATTCACTTAGGTAAAGAGAAAATCATGGGCTGGTGCACAGAGAGCTGGATTTTTGACCCATTGTACCTGAAAATATGTATATGCAGTAACTAACTAAATCCTGTGTATTTTTAATCAGCGGTATAGTATAAGGTATACTTAAAAAAAAAAGAGAATTGCATTATGTAGCGCCTTTCATGACCACTGGATGTCCCAAAGCACTTTACAGCCAATGAAGTACTTTTGAAGTATTGTCACTGTTGTAATGTAGAAAATGCGACAGCCAGTTTGTGCGCACCAAGTTCCCATATTGACCAGATAATCTGTTTTTGTGATGTTGATTACTGCTTAAACACTACTTAAAATGTACTGAAAAAAAATCAAGATCTTGATTTCTGTAATTTCCTTCCAAGCTGTTTAAAGGTATATTCTAAATTATTCCTATACTTTACCTTCAGAATCTCTCTTTAATCGTCGGGTTGAAGAAAAATCCAAAGATCTTCTTTTTACACCACTTGGGTGGCATCACAGTTCCCTGGAACACCTCAGGGAGGAAAATGGGGAGAAACAAGCAATGGAGAGACTACTGTTAGTGCATATATTAAAGCTGCAATTTGGTTTATTGTAGCTGAATTGCAATTTTTTGGACTAAAAGTTTGATTTGCTCAATGTGAGACAGAAATATGAAATAATAGATACAGTTTTCCCCTCTGGTATGTTATGCAAGATCTAAAAATACACCTTTAATGTTTAAAACGCAGGAAGCACTGTTTAAAATGTTTGGTAACTCTCCTCTGTCCGTTAAAGAACGAAATGGAAAATCAAATTTCAGTTGAATGTTTTAAATATTAGTGAGTTTCAACATTTATTTGAATTCATTTTACTATGCAAGAAATCACACTAGCACTTAAAGTTAAGGTGAGCAATTAATAATTTGTATAAAAGATTAACCTCTACATATGTGAAAAACAATAATTAATTTATAGTTGTCCATTTTTGTCATTTTTATTTTTAATAGAGATTCAGGTGTTCAGAAAATCTTTCGTTTATATAGTATTTTGAAAGCCAGAACTTGGGTTATCACTATTTTAATAATTGCATTCTAAACAGGAAACAGATCAATAGTTGTATTCTAGCAAGTATTTTGTATCTTGTATATGCATTAAAGATATGCAGTTTTCAGGCCAAATTTAAACTTGTATTAAAAGAATTTGAAAATTAGTTGCTTCATAAGTTATCAGGTCGCATGTATGTTAGTTGTAGCAGAAAATATATGTTGACTTCTATTTTCTATATTTCTTTTACACTCAGTTCAGCTAACCATAGCCATATGATGGCCTTGTTGCAGCAGCTGCTGTACAGTGAGTCTCTCTCACTATCCTGGAGAGACATAATTGTTCCCGTGGTCCGCCAGGTTGTACAGACTGTTCGTCCAGATGTCAAGAATAATGATGATGACATGGATATCCGTCAGTTTGTTCATATAAAAAAGGTATCATCTGCTGAAGCTCAGTCCCATCTACATGCACACAGTAGCATCAATATGAAAAATTGTGTTTAGTTTACAAAACTTCACATAAACAGAAGTACTTTTGTTAATGACTGTCTCCCTGTTGGAACTTCTAATTGCAAGTCCCACTCCAGGACTTGAGCACAAAAATCAAAGCTGAAGCTCCAGTGCAGTACTGAGGGAGTGTTGCACTGTTAGAGGTTCTGTCTTTCAGATCAGATGTTAAACCCCTCACGTGGATGTAAAAGATCCCTTGACACTTTCGAAGAAGAGCATAGGAGTGATCCCCAGTGTCCTCATAAGAAATGGGAGTAGGCCATTCGGCCCCTCAAGCCTGCCCTGCCATTCAGTAAGATCATGGCTGATCTGCCGCAGACCTCAACTCCCCTTTCGTGCCAGCTCCTCATAGCCCTTAACTCCCCGATATTTATTTCAAAAATCTATTTAGCTTCTCTTTTAATACTTTCAGTGATCTAGCCTCCACAGCTCTCTGGGGTAGAGAATTCCAGATGTTCCCTACCCTCTGAGAAAAGAAATTCCTTCGCATCTCAGTTTTAAATGAGTGTCCCCTTATTCTGTAACTACGTCCACTAGTTCGAGATTCCCCAACTAGTGGAAACATCTTCTCAACATCTACTCTGTCCTGGCCAATATTTATCCCTCAATCAACATTATACACAGATTATCTGGTCATTATCACATTTCTGTTTATGGGATCTTGCAATGTGCAAATTGCCTGATGCGTTTCCTACATTACAACAGCAACTATACTTCATACGTACTTCATTGAGATGTCCTGTGGTTGTGAAAGGTGCTATATAAATGCAAGTCGTCTTTGTTCTTAACCTATTTGGCCTTTTAAAATGAGTGTTTATTGCTCAAACTATTTTTAAATCTAAAATGATCTTTTTGATTCCAAATAACTTAAGTTAATTTGCTTGCTAAACATGAACTGTATCCCGAGATTATACTTTATTTGTGCTTTCCTTTTCAGATACCTGGTGGTAAAAAGTTTGATTCTGCAGTTGTGAATGGGTTCGTTTGTACCAAAAACATAGCCCATAAGAAGGTAAGAATAACCTTCAGTCTTCTGCTAATTATCTTCTAAATTTTAAAAGTTCATTATGTGGTTATGTTCATGCTCAGTAGCATTCTTTTAGAATAACTATGGTTTGGAAATTCCACAGATGAATCCTCACATAAAAAATCCAAAGATTCTGCTGTTGAAATGCTCCATTGAATACCTCTATCGAGAGGAGACCAAGTTTACCTGCATAGATCCTATTGTCCTACAGGTTTGTGTTTCAAATTGTGTTAAATGTTGTTCATGGATATGGTTTGCTACTATTTTTATATTCCTAAATTTTAGTCTGTATCTGAGTGTATGTTATTTAAATTATATTGTACACAGCTAATCGGTGAGATAATGCCAGTATGGTTTTTAGAGCTTCACTTCATCATATTGTGTGATTTATAATTACTGGAGAGTAACAGTGACCCTCATTGTG
The DNA here is from genome assembly GCF_036365525.1 of Heterodontus francisci. Classification (NCBI taxonomy): domain Eukaryota; kingdom Metazoa; phylum Chordata; class Chondrichthyes; order Heterodontiformes; family Heterodontidae; genus Heterodontus; species Heterodontus francisci. The sequence continues at coordinate 104,043,695 of NC_090377.1, forward strand.
GTAATTAGGAAAGAGAATTTCTGAAGAATTATGTGCAGCGAATAGTGGATGTTCGACCAAATCTGGTTCTTGTGGAAAAGACAGTTTCTCGTATTGCTCAAGATATGCTTCTGGAAAATGGCATCACCTTAGTTATTAATGTAAAGCAAGTGAGTTCCCCAATTTTTTCACTTAGCGTTCAGTTTCTTGATTTTCTGAGAATATATTGCAGACACAAATGTATGCAGTCTTTAATTTGTTGTGTTTTATATCAGAGAAACCAACTGTTGTGTAAGTGTTGCTGAAAATACATTTTAATGATTTTGGTGCCACTGGTTTCAATCTATCAGTGATTTTTGAAATTATGTAAGCTTGATTCCTTTTTTGTGAGCTTATTCCTGTTGGTATTGTTTCAAAGCTTATTTGGAAAAATATTACTGATCAGGAGGAGGAATCCTAACTGAATTTTCTCTGCTTAGCCTAAGGAAATAGAGGTGAATTGTGTATGCGCACTGAATCACTGGTCGGGTCTGCAAGTAAATGTAAATCAAAAATATTGTATGATTTACTATATATAAAAAAATGTTTTTGAAAGTTTGCATAGACAGTTGATTTACTAGTTTGACTTCTGGATGGTCAATTTGGTGCGCCCAGTGATTGAAAACTGGCAATGGGAAGGAATGTTGAGGTTTCAAGTTTTGTTTCTATGGAAATTGATGACTACAAGCATCCTATTTATTTTTGTGCATAGCAAGTGTTAGAGCGAGTGAGTCGCGTTACCCAGGGTGATTTGGTTATGTCGATGGACCAACTTCTTACAAAGCCTCGCCTTGGAACGTGCCATAAATTTTTCCTTCAGCCATTCCAGCTACCTAATGGTAAGTAACTGCACATCTCGCAGCTACAATTTTTTTTCTCCTCTCCTGAAGGTGGACTTGTGCTGGAGTTCCATGAGTGCTGGTTATTTCATATGTAAGCAAGACACTTGAATATTGGTAGATTATTTCACCTTTGGCGGTCGTGGCAATTGAGCCCTATTGTATGCTCACTTGACTTGTCCTCCCTCTTACCCTCACGCACCCATCTCTTGTAGCTTAGGGTGTCATTGGATAGCAATTGAGTATGGCAATCCTGACTTTTTTTAAAACATCCCTAATGAGGTATGTTGCCAATTTAGTGGCCTCCCGGCTGCCATCATCTAGTTCGGTATAGATCAGAAATTGAATCAAAGGTTTTACTGATCTGCCTGTCTCGGTGTCATTCAGGCAATATAAATATCCACAGAGCCGTTGTTTGCTTCTTTATTTTTTCCCACTTTGAGGGTTACGTTTAATTTTAAAAAAAATGAAACTTTAGTCCTATTGTGATATTATTATGCTTCAAGGTATTCTATTAGCATATAAAAACAAGAAATGCTGGAACCACTCAGCAGGTCTGGCAGGCAGCATCTGTGAAAAGAGAAGCAGAGTTAACGTTTTGGGTCAGTGACCCTTCTTCTATTAGCATGTTCTGTTCTTAGCAAAATTGCAATACTTTTACTATTTTAAAATTGCCCTGTTCACAAGTAGCAGGAACATTGAGTTTTGTTTGTCACAGCCGGCAAGCAATTTATAATTTCTGGGGCAAGCTACTTGTTATAAATCAGTGGGTGCTGCATGCAAACCAGCATTTTCACTACTTGCCGTATTCGTAATCCAAATTATGTTATAAACAGCAAATATAGAAATTCACAATGTGGCACTGTGCCAACTCTTGCCCCAAATTCACCTACAAATAGGATTTATGCTTTGCATAGTCAGGTGATCTTTCACTTTGCTGCATAAGGCCTTATTCTAGATCACTTTATTTGTATTTTGACTGGAAGTAACAGTCCAAACAATGCTTAAAAAATACAGTAATCAGGAGCAGTTTCAAAATGCATCAAGTCAGAACGAAAAGTGCCGGTTGGCAAGTTTCATAAGTGGATGTCTTTACTACAGTATGTGACATAACAGATGTGTTATTTGGAAATGTCCTGAATTCATCTGCATTTTTCCCACCTAGGTCATACAAAGACTCTCATGTTTTTTGAAGGTTGCACCCAACATTTGGGTTGTACTGTGAAGCTGAGGGGTGCTTCAGAATATGAGCTAGCAAGGGTGAAAGAAATTCTCATATTCATGGTCTGTGTAGCTTATCATTCTCAGCTGGAGCTCTCTTTTCTTATGGATGAGTTTGCAATGCCTCCAAGTTTATCTAAAAGTGGGTCAATCCATTCCATTATTGATGGTGAGACTGTTGCAAGTGATGGACAAGACTTGTTTAATGACGAGAAGTTTGGCAATCTTTCCAAAGACACTGATGCGCCAATCGAAGGCTTCTCCTTGGGATCTGAATTTGCTCTAGCCACTAGTTTTGACTGTACAAAAGAAAGTACACTTTGTGAGGAAGAGAAACTGTTGCGAAAGAGTGTTTCCCGGGAAAGTGTTTTTGTAAAGCTTGAGGGTCCCACGCCTGATAGCGCCCCGCCAGATTTTGATACCCCTTTTCTTGACCCTCCCATGATGTCTTGTGTCCGTGCATCCATAAAAGACTCACTGATCTCTGAAAGTAAGAAAGACCCAATGCCTTCAGACACTTATCATGCATTCTTATACGAGCAGCCCAGATCGCTAAATGACTCTGATGCAGGATGTGATCAGTCAGTGGGAAACAGGACGAAACTTTTTCGTGATCCCCTTCAGGATGATACAGATCTCTTCATTACTGAACATGTTACTTCCTCAGAAGATAGGCTGAAATCCTATTCTGTTGCATTCAAGCAGGAACTGAAGGATGTCATTCTTTGCATATCTCCTTTTATTACTTTCCGAGAGCCTTTCCTATTGACTCAGAAAGGTATGAAGTGTCCAACAAGAGACTACTTCCCAGAACAGGTCTATTGGTCCCCTCTCTTACACAAAGACATAAAGGAAATAGAGTGCAGGAGAAAGAAGCAACTGCTGAAGGATTTGACAAACCTTCAGGGACTGAATGGGAATGTGCAGGCAAAGTCTACTCAAACTCTTCCATCGCATGATCTGCTGAGTACGAGAATAACTAATTCCTTGGGAAATAACCAAAGCTTGTCAAAGCTATTAGCTGATTATAGAGCTCGAGGTGGGAGGATAAGGAACAAAGTAATAGATCCTTTTATGCACAGCAAAGAGGACAGCAATAAAGTAGCCATGAAAGATGAAGAGGAAATCCAGCGAGGACAAACCCAGAATGAGTTAATGTGGGCATCAAAGGTAAGGACATCATTTGTTTTCTTTTTTAAAAAATCCGCTTTAAGTGCTTAACTTTCCATAATCAGCTACAGAGTTTTGAAGAATATGCATTGAACACCAGACTTTTTAAAAATTAATTTGTGAGATGTGGGTGTCGCTGGCTAGGCCAGCATTTATTGCCCATCCCTAATTGCCCTTGAACTGAGTGGCTTGTTAGGCCATTTCAGAGGGCATTAAGAGTCAACCACATTGCTGTGGGTCTGGAGTCACATATTGGCCAGACCAGGTAAGGACAGCAGATTTCCTTCCCTAAAGGACATTAGTGAACCAGATGGGTTTTTTACAACAATCAACAATGGTTCCATGGCCACCATTAGACTAGCTTTTTTTTTTAAATTCCCGATTTTTATTTTTTGTTAATTGAATTCAAATTTCACCATCTGCCGTGCTGGGATTCAAACCCCTGTCCCCAGAGCTTTAGCCTGGGCTCTGGATTACTAATCCAGTGACATTACCACTACTCCACTGTCTCCCCATGTCGTTAAGCACTGAGCCTATGCTAGAAATTACTGGAAATACTCAATAGGTCTGGCAGCGTTTGGAGAGAAAAACATTGTCACTCCCTTTGGTCTTGCACCACCAACACTTTTGTCATTTAATCTTTTCTGTCTTCCATCCTATCACAGACTTTCTCTTGTTCTTTTTCCACCCTCCCTCCTTTCACTTGCTTAAAACCTATTACATTTCTAACTTTTCCCAGTCCTGATGAAAGGTCGTTGAACTGAAATATTAACTCTTTCTTTCTCCACAGATGCTGAGTATTTCCAGCATTTCTGTTTTTATTTCTTGAACTCTTCATTTTGTTTCTTCCACCCTCACATCCAACAATAAGTGCGAGGAGCTCATGAACTTCTTTGTCACTAAAATCGAGATCATCCGATCAGCTGCCTATGTCCCTTCCCTCCTTTCCCTCCTTTCCCCTTGCCCACCGGGCTAAGCCACCTATGAAGTTCCCCACTGCCCTGGCCCTGAATTTGCATTTTTCTCTAGCTTTTTTCCTCATGTTCTCTCTGAACTCATCTTGTCCATGAGACCCACATCCTGCTCCCTCGACCCTATTCTCACTAAACTGCTGAGCACCCAACTTCCCTTCCTGGTCCCCATGTTAGCTGATATTGTTTATGTTTCAAACTCTTCAGTTGTTGTCCCTCTCTCCTTTAAATCTGCTGTCATCACACGTCTTCTCAAAATACCCACCCTTGACCCCATCCTCCTTGCAAACTACTGCCCCCATCTCCAACCTCCCTTTCCCCTCCAAAGTCTGTGATCGTGTTGTCGCCTCCCAAATCTGTGCCCATCTCTCTCCGATCTCCATGCTTGAATCCCTCCAATCAGGTTTCTGCCCCTGCTGCAGTACCAAGACTGCTTGTGTCAAAGTCAGAAATGGCATTCTATGTGACTGTGGCTAAAGGTAAGCTATCCCTCCTCGTTCTTCTCAACCTGTCTGCGGCCTTTAACATGGTTGACCACACCATCCTCGTCTAAAGCTTCTCCCCTATCGTCCACTTGGGTGGGTCTGCCCTCGCCTGGTTCCATTCTTATCTATGTAATGGTCCCCAGAAAATCACTTGCAATGAGTTCTCTTCCCGTTCCCAACTGTTGTTTCTGGTGTCCCCCAAGGATCTATCCTTGAGCCCCTCCTATTTCCCATCTGCATGCTGCCCTTCAGCGACATCATTTGAAAATGCAGCGTTAGTTTTCACATATACGCTGATGACATCGAGCTTTACCTCACCACCACCCCTCTCGACTCCTTCACTGTTGCTAACTTGTCAGACTGCTTATCCAACATCTAGTACTGGAATAACTGTAATTTCTTCCGATTAAATATTGAGTTGACTGCCACTATTCTCTTTGGTCCCCCGCTACAAGCTCCATTCCCTAGCTATCGACTCCATCACTCTCCCTGGCAACTTTTGGTGTCATATTTGACCCGAGATCAGCTTTCAAACACCGATCTGCACCATTACACCACCCATTTCCACTTCCAAAACGTTGCTCAAATCTGCCCCTGCCTTAACTCATCTGCTGCTGAAACCCTCTTGCAAGCCTTTGTTACCTTTGGACTTGACTATTTCAATGCACTCCTGGCTGGTCTCCCACATTCTACACACAGTAAACTTGAGGTTATTCCAAAACCCTGCTGCTAATGTCCTTACTTGCACCAAGTCCTGTTCACCCATCACCCCTGTGCTTGCTGACCTATATTGGCTCCCAGTCAGCGCCTCGATTTTAAAATTCTCATCCTTGTTTTCAAGTCCTGCCGTGGTCTTGCCTCTCCCTATCTCTGTAATCTCCTCCCACAACCCTCTGAAATATCGCATCTAATTCTGGCCTCTTGAGCATTCCCGATTTTAATTATTCCACCATTGGCCATACCTTCAGCTGCCTAGGCTCTAAGCTCTGGAATTCTCTCCCTAAATCCCTCTGTTTCTCTACCACTCTTTCCTCCTTTAAGACGCTCCTTAAAACCTGCCTCTTTAGCCAAGCTTTTGGCCATCTGCCTTAATATTGCCTTATGTGGCTCGATGAGGGGAAAACAGCAGCAGCCAGAGCAGTGGCACCACGGTTGGCACTGTTCAGCAGGGAGGGTCAAAGCGCAGAAGAGCAATAGTTATAGGGGACTCTATAGTCAGGGGCACAGATAGGTGCTTCTGTGGATGTGAAAGAGACTCCAGGAAGGTATGTTGCCTCCTTGGTGCCAGGGTCAAGGATGTCTCTGAACGGACAGAGGGCATTCTGAAGGGGGAGGGTGAACAGCCAGAGGTTGTGGTACACATCGGAACCAATGACATAGGCAGGAAGAGTGATGAGGTCCTGCAGGGGGAGTTTAGGGAGTTACGTAGTAATTTAAAAAAACAGGACCTCTAGGGTTGTAATCTCTGGATTACTCCCTGTGCCGCGTGCCAGTGAGGCTAGAAATAGGAAGATAGTGCAGCTAAACACGTGGCTGAGCAGCTGGTGTAGAAGGGAGGGTTTCAGATATTTGGACCATTGGGCTCTCTTCAGGGACTGATGGGACCTGTTAAAGAAGGACGGGTTGCATCTAAACTGGAAGGGCACTAAAATCCTGGCTGCAAGGTTTGCTAGCATCACTCTGGAGGGTTTAAACTAGTGTGGCAGGGGGGTGGGAACCAGAGCAGTAGGACAGCTAGTGAAGTAAATGAGAAGGACATAGTAAATAAGGCCAGTAGGACTAAGAGGAAGAGCAGGCAGGGAGATGTTGCTGAGCACAGCGGGACTGGTGGTCTGAAGTGCATTTGTTTCAATACAAGTAGTATAGCAGGTAAGGCAGATGAACTTAGAGCTTGGATTAGTACTTGGAAATATGATGTTGTTGCTATTGCAGAGACTTGGTTGAGGGAAGGGCAGGATTGGAAGCTAAATGTTCCAGGCTTTAGAAGCTGCAGGCGGGATAGAGGGGGATGTAAAAGGGGTGGGGGAGTTGCATTACTGGTTAAGGAGAATATCACAGCTGTACTGCGGGAGGACACCTCAGAGTGCATGCAGTGAGGCAATATGGGTAGAGCTCAGGAATAGGAAGGGTGCAGTCACTATGTTGGGGGTTTTCTACAGGCCTCCCAACAGCCAACGGGAGGTAGAGGAGCAGATATGTAGACAGATTTTGGAAAGATGTAAAGGTAACAGGGTTGTAGTGGTGGGTGATTTTAACTTCCCCTATATTGACTGGGACTCACTTAGTGCTAGGGGCTTGGATGGGGCAGAATTTGTGAGGAGCATCCAGGAGGGCTTCTTGAAACAGTACGTAGATTGTCCAATTAGGGATGGAGCCATTCTGGACCTGGTATTGGGGAATGAGCCCGGCCATGTGGTCGAAGTTTCAGTGGGGGAGCATTTCGGGAGCAGTGACCATAATTCCATAAGTTTTAAGGTTCTTGTGGATAAGGATAAGAGTAGTCCTCGGGTGAAGGTGCTAAATTGGGGGAAGGCTAATTATAACAATATTAGGCAGGAACTGAAGAACTTAGATTGGGGGCGGCTGTTTGAGGGTAAATCAACATCTGACATGTGGGAGTCTTTCAAACGTCAGCTGATTAGAATCCAGGACCAGCATGTTCCTGTGAGGAAGAAAGACAAGTTTCGGGAAGCTTGGATAACACGGGATATTGTGAGCCGAGTCAAAAAGAAAAAGGAAGCATTTGTAAGGGCTGGAAGGCTAGGAACAGATGAATCCCTTGAGGAATATAAAGACAGTAGGAAGGAACTTAAGCAAGGAGTTAGGAGGGCTAAAAGGGGTCATGAAAAGTCATTGGCAAACAGGATTAAGGAAAATCCCAAGGCTTTTTATACATATATAAAGAGCAAGAGGGTAACCAGGGAAAGGGTTGGCTCACTCAAGGACAGAGATGGGAATCTATGCGTGGAGCCAGAGGAAATGGATGAGGTGCTAAATGAGTACTTTGCATCAGTATTCACCAAGGAGGAGGACTTGGTGGATGATGAGCCTAGGGTGGGGAGTGCAGATAGTCTCAGTCATCTCATTATCAAAAAGGAGGCGGTGTTGGGTGTCTTGCAAAGCATTAAGCTAGATAAGTCCCCAGGGCCTGATGGGATCTACCCTAGAATACTGAGGGAGGCAAGGGAAGAAATTGCTGGGGCCTTGACAGAAATCTTTGCATCCTCATTGGCTACAGGTGAGGTCCCAGAGGACTGGAGAATAGCCAATGTTGTTCCTTTGGTTAAGAAGGGTGGTAAGGATAATCCAGGAAATTATAGGCCGGTGAGCCTTATGTCAGTGGTAGGGAAACTATTAGAGAGGATTCTTCGGGACAGGATTTACTCTCATTTGGAAACAAACAAACTTATTAGCGAGAGACAGCATGGTTTTGTGAAGGGGAGGTCGTGTCTTACTAATTTGATTGAGTTTTTTGAGGAAGTGACGAAGATGATTGATGAAGGAAGGGCAGTGGATGTTGTCTGTATGGACTTTAGTAAAGCCTTTGACAAAGTCCCACATGGCAGACTGGTGCAAAAGGTGAAGTCACACTGGATCAGAGGTGAGCTGGCAAGATGGATACAGAACTGGCTCAGTCACAGAAGACAGAGGGTAACAGTGGATGGGTGTTTTTCTGAATGGAGGGATGTGACTAGTGGTGTTCCGCAGGGATCAGTGCTGGGACCTTTGCTGTTTGTAGGATATATAAATGATTTGGAGGAAAATGTAGCTGGTCTGATTAGTCAGTTTGCGGACGACACAAAGGTTGGCGGAGTTACGGATAATGATGAGGATTGTCAGAGGATACAGCAGGATATAGATCGGTTGGAGACTTGGGCGGAGAAATGGCAGATGGAGTTTAATCCGGACAAATGTGAGGTAATGCATTTTGGAAGGTCTAATGCAGGTGGGAGGTATACAGTAAATGGCAGAACCCTTAGGAGTATTGACAGGAAGAGAGATCTGGGCTTACAGGTCCACAGGTCACTGAAAGTGGCAATGCAGGTGGATAAGGTAGTCAGGAAGGCATACGGCATGCTTGCCTTCATCGGTTGGGGCATAGAGTATAAAAATTGGCAAGTCATGTTGCAGCTGTACAGAACCTTTAGTTAGGCCACACTTCGAATATTGCGTGCAATTCTGGTCGCCACACTACCAGAAGGACGTGGAGGCTTTGGAGAGGGTACAGAAGAGGTTTACCAGGATGTTGCCTGGTCTGGAGGGCATTAGCTATGAGGAGAGGTTGGAAAAACTCGGATTGTTTTCACTGGAACGACGGAGGTGGAGGGGTGACATGATAGAGGTTTACAAAGTTATGAGCGGCATGGACAGAGTGGATAGTCAGAAGCTTTTTCCCAGGGTGGAAGAGTCAGTTACTAGGGGACATAGGTTTAAGGTGTGAGGGGCAAAGTTGAGAGGGGATGTGCGAGGCAAGTTTTTTACACGGAGGGTTATGAGTGCTTGGAACTTGCTGCCAGGGGAGGTGGTGGAAGCAGATTCGATAGCGACGTTTAAGAGACATCTTGACAAATATATGAATAGGAAGGGAATAGAGGGATATGGGCCCCGGAAGTGCAGAAGCTGTTAGTTTAGGCAGGCATCAAGATCGGCGCAGGCCTGGAGGGCCGAATGGCCTGCTCCTGTGCTGTACTGTTCTTTGTTCTTTGATGTCAAATCTTGTGATGTGCTTTAGGACATTTTATTACGTTAAAGGCACTATATAAGTACTTGTTGTAGGCCTTCATTGCTTTTCATTTCCCTTCTCGTTTGGTCAGATATGCACCACAACTCACTTTCACAGCCTTATCTCTTCCCTCAGCAACTCTCTCCGGCTCTGACAAATTTCTGATAAAAGGTCATCAACATGAAATTTTAACTCTGTTTTTCTCTCTCCACAGATGCTGCCAGACTTGCTGAGTAGTTGCAGCATTTTCTGTTTTTCTTTCAGATTTCCAACATCTTTAGTATTTTGCTAATGCACTGAGCTAATGATTACTTTCTTGCTCCCTAACAAAGCTATTCACCACACCACTTACAGGTAGTGTGGGGATGAGGGGGTGATAGGATTGCAATATGTTTTTAAATCTATAAATCAAAATTAACTGAAGCTAATTGCAGCACTATTAGGTTTTTAGTACCTTTACTTTCATGAGTTTTTATTGCTGCATACTAATGGATAGTAATACTCTGTGCAGTATGTGGTATTTTTCTTGTAGATTGCACAATCCTGTCCTGCAAAATAAGTAATTTTGTTTTGGAAAAACCTGCACTAATTTGGCTGTTTTGGAATTGGGCTTTCTGCGCTATATTGAAATGGTTCACATTGTTCATAAATGGCATGGAGGTGACATGTTTAGTTAAAATGGAAAAGGAAGGTTGATATGAGAAGAATGAAAATGTTATGGTGTTAATATGGGTGGTCGAGGTGCTGAGGTATTCTGGAATATTATGACTCCAGTTCTGTTCCGGTCGGAGAGTGTTACACATCATAATGTTTTTATTAAGGTTATTACAGGTCTTGTTACACTAATTTTGGGCAGGATTTTGCTGGATAACAATGAGGCTATCAGTGCTCAGCATTACAGTAGGGTAAATTGGACAACAACTTCCAGCGTCTGCACATATATGCAATTAAACTTGGAAATCTGGAGGTTGCTATCAGTGATGCCCCGCTTCTCCAGAAAGTGCGTTGTTATGGTCCATGCTGATAGTCACCATTGAACTGAATCCAATAGCATGAGCTTGGGATACTTGCCCACTAGTTTACTACTGCAAGCAGCTGAAAAAGTCGGGGCTGATGTATTCAGGAGTAAGTGAATTTTAACGGTGTGATAATTGCTGTCCAACATCCTCTCTGGCTCTGATATTTTAATTTTACAAGTGTGCAGTCTCCTCCCTTCAGAAGTTACTTAGTATGGGAGATTTTTTTTTTTTAAAGTGTTTTTTTTTTACTTTTTCTGTCTGTCTCTCATCTCTTTTAATCCCATCTGTATTTCCCAATCTTTATTCTGATTTCTGTACATGATTTAAATCTCATTTATCCTTCCTACTTTATTCTTCCTCGTTTAGACCCTGCATGTCTGTGAGTATTCTTCAATCTGGTTGAACAGCCTCGCTGTTGCTCGCCCTGCTCACAGTGGATCCCATGCAGAGGACACTGCGCTGGATTAGAGCAAGACTGCTCTAAAGCCCACAAAAACTTTGTGGGAAGTTGTCAGTGAGGTGCTGACAACAAAATCCAGACCATTGTAATTTTATGAATTAATTATTGGAATATGAATATCTCTAACTAAGCCCATCCGCAGTTGATCCAAGAAGGTGATAGTGATTCTTACTGAGCTGATTCTTTTTAGTGGGGTTTGATACAACTGAAGGGACACTTCAGAGAGCAGTTGAGAGTCAATGACATTGTGATAGGACTGGATTCATATTTAGTTTGATTGAATAAGGGCACATATTTCCTTTCCTAAAGGATCTAGTTGGGTTTTTATGAAAATCTGATGGCTTCATTGTCACCTTTACTGATTAACTTTGTAATTCCATATTTTTAAAAAGAATTCAAATTCTCAAACTACCATGTTGAGATTTGAACTTGTGTTTTCTGGATTATTAGTCCAATAACATAACCATTATGCTACTGACTCCCATGGTTGATTAACTTTGGTGATCAGTGAGAAATATCCATTCTTGCCTTTTGCAGGTAACTGTTTAATAGACTGGCTTTTCATGCTTATTTATGTTAGCTTTATGTAACTGAAGGTTTTGATAAAGTGCAGGAGGGCTTAAAGCCTGAATGAAGGAAAACTTGTGTGCACTGGTGCTCTAGCTAGAAGATATTATTGTATTTGCCCCTTTGGTGTGTCTTACTACAGTTCTGTGATTTGAGCCCATAAATTTAGTAACAGTCTTGCAGTGAGAGGCCACAATGATTTGGGCAACGGGCAAGTCACTTTGCTCATTGGTGCACTGCTTTTCTGAGACTGAAGTTCAGGTAATTAATTGGTACAATACAGAGGGAGATTTACTATAACCCATGATAAAGGTGTTGTGGGAGTAATTGATGCTGGCTGTGGCAGGAGAAAAGATGAGCTCTTCTCATGATGGAGATTATAATTTCGCCTACACAGCTGTAATCAAGGCTAAACATTTTTCAGAGATGGTATTTGTGCATAGTCCCTGAAATACACGTAGTTGGGAGGGGTTACAATTTATCAATGTCTGACAGTATATGTACTAAATGTGACTTATAAAAATTGCACAGGCATATTTACAAAAACTGTCATTTTTTAATCTATCATAAGCAGCATTTTTCAGTGAGATGGTATCATTAATTTGTTCTCAGAACTACTTACATTATAGAAATATGGGTGTAGCAGCATGGAGTTTAAATTCTAACTATCTTCATTTTACTCCTGCATTAGGAAAAGATCTGTCAGAGTAGTCAGAGGGATCAAGAAAACCTAAAACTAACCAAACAAAATGTCCCTTGCAATCAAACTGCTTTGAGAAAAGAAATTTGGTATTCTAGGAGAAGCAACTATAAACTAAAACTGTATATCCACGTATAGAAAACAGGTCAATGAATTGTTGGTTTAAATGATGACTGACCTGATGCTGAAATAATCATGATACTGCCACTTAGGCTTTTATTGGTCCGTGCACCCATTGGATAAATGTGCAATGGATCGAAAACTTGTACAAATAGTGGCAAGCTATGAGTACTGAGTTAATCACTCGTGTGAGCATGGTGCTTTTTTATTCAGCACTTGGTCGTCTGTATGAACTATAGGAATGGATAGAGTGTTTTGGACACATAATAGGAATGTGTTTGTCAGGTCTGTTTTTGTTTTTAAGGTGGACTGTTTGAGCCCCGCAAACCATCAGAAGCTTTGTGTTCTTTTCAGTAGTTCCTCTGTGCAGTCAAGTAATGCACCAAATCCATGTGTTAGTCCCTGGTGAGTAACCATTTTGCTTTAATTTTTTTGAAGTCTTAGTTTAGTAGAACACATACTGTAAATTTGGGTTCTACGTGGGTTACTTGGGTTTTTTTTTCCTGTTCCAACACAATACCAATGCTCTTGTTACCCTGCTCCCTTGTTCTTCATTTGTCATGACAGACATATTTAAATTTTTCTGCCTTTTAATTCAGTTTAAATATAGACAATGCTCCAATACAGAAAAAATACAAACATTTTTCATTGGGAATCTGATGTCTACAATGACATCAAAACTTAATTATTTGTTTCTGCATAAAAATCCAGTGTGCTGCTTACAATATCCTTGTACATGCAGTAACCTGTTTAATATGTATTGTGTAGTAAATAACATGGTAAGAACAAATCTTGTAAAACCTTTTTACCTGGCATGTATTATCAGTTTTTACAAAGATGTGTAAAGGTCTAATGCTCACTACCTGACATATACTCCACAAAATGAATAGCTAGAAGACGACAATTAAGTTTGAATTAAGTCCACAAACAATTTCAGTTTTGTCATTTGATTTTTAAACCACTTGTTTGGGTTCTAGCTCCCTATTTCAGATATATCTATACCTATAGCCAGGGCTTTACCAAATTCACGGCCATGAAAAATGTGGCACTGACCGTGAAATCTCAGGTCTTCTGTGCAATCTGCCATTTTGTGAACTTTGCGTGTTTCATTCACTGATGCAAGGCTCGCCTCGCTGATTGCTGGGCATGTTGCGAACATTGTGCATTTTAGTGATTGACGCAAGGCTCAACCACTGATCGGTAGATGAGTTTTGAGAGTAGCAGTCTCAAGTATTCGTAGACAAGTGAGGATGCTAGAATGAACAAATCAAAAACGGCCACGATCATTACAATAGCACTTTGAGTGAAAGAATTTGGGAGCCAAATTCTGCATGCTGATAGTGGAATGCTGTTTTGCACAAGCTGCAGAATTTTGTTGGATCACACATGGCAGGCAACAGATCGGCGACACTTAGAGTCTGCAACCCATCGCAGCAGAAAGCGAACCTCTGACACCACACTGCTGGAAAATGAACACACAAAAAATCAAGCAACGATTTAATCTCTTTTTAAGAAGTCGACAGAGAGCTCAGAAAATAGTCAGTTGGTTACACTGGGACTTGTGGATGCTTCTGCATTTTCCAGCATTCCATTGGAAAGGCTTGATCATCCAAAGCTGCAGATATTCATTAAATGTATCGTGCAAAATGGTAGTTGCTTGCCAAATGCAAATAAACTACAACAGTACAATCTACCAAAGGTCTTTGCTACACATTGTGAGGAGATGAAGTCTCAGATTAACGCATGCGAGTCTTTCGTAATTATTTTTTATTTAGAGATACAGCACTGAAACAGGCCCTTCGGCCCACCAAGTCTATGCCGACCATCAACCACCCATATGTACTAATCCTACATTAATCCCATATTCCTACCACATCCCCACCTTCCCTCAATTCCCCTACCACCTACCTATACTAGGGGCAATTTATAATGGCCAATTTACCTATCAACCTGCAAGTCTTTGGCTGTGGGAGGAAACCGGAGCACCCGGCGAAAACCCACACGGTCACAGGGCGAACTTGCAAACTCCGCACGGGCAATACCCGAATCGAACCAGCTGCAGCTGTGAGGCTGCGGTGCTAGCCACTGTGTCCAACTGTGTGCTGCATGTTTTTGATTTTATGTCTGGTAAGGCCAAAGGTGTCCAGTCAGGAAAGCTAACAACAGTTAGCAGACTGCATCCATTTAGAAACTGTTAATTACACAACAGTTTCCCAAGTGATAATCAAAACGGTTTCAAAATACAGTGCAGATTTCAGCAAAGTGTCTGCTTTCATTAGTGACAATGCAATTTACATGACAAAGTCTTTCAAATCTGTGCTCCAAGATGTAAAGCCTAATGCTGTCCATGTTACATGTAATGCACATATAATTTCTCTTGCCATTGAACTGTGAAAAAGCAAGTTTGGTAAAGTTGACAAACTGGTCCGCTACATTAAAAAGATCTTCAAACACTGCCTAGCCACGGACTTCGATACAGGCAACACATTGCAAGTACGGCTGAAATGGGGGAACAAAACATTGCCCTTCCTCCAGAGCCAATAATTGCATGTTGGAGTTCTTGATTTCAGATAGTACAGTATTATGAAGCTCACCTGAAATACTACTCAGACTTTGTCTCAGAAGAGCTCACACTGACACCAAAAACACAGGTTTTAACAGACAGTGTAACTCTTCTAAACGACGCTGAGCTTAATGAGCAGGTTCAGTTCGTTACCAAGAATGCTACATGACTGATGGATTTAATCACTTGGTTTGAATCTCAACATGTCAAAATCCACAAAGCTTATAATAAAGTATTGGATGTACTGTTTTGGGCTGAAGCAGTCAAATGCACAACACTCTGATGATGCTGAATTTAATGCCTGTGCTCAACAGGTGTTTTCGTGCACAGCAAAGAAACTCAAACAATATTATTGCTAAGGGGAAGAGTCAAGCAGTGAGGAGGAAGCAGCTCAAAGGTTTCAACAACCTTCTGCGGCTTTCCTGAAAGCTGGGTGTATCTTGGACCCTGAACAAATGTACCGAGCACCATAGAACCGTAGAAAAGTTACAGCGCAGAAAGAGACCATTCAGTCCATCATGTCTGTGCTGGCTGAAAAAACTAGCTGCCCATTTTAATCCCACCTTCCAGCACCTGGTCTGTAGCCTTGCAGGTTACAGCATTTCAGGTGCAGGTCAGGTACATTTTAAATGAGTTGAGGATTTCTGCCTCCACCTGCCGATCCGGGCAGCGAAATCCAGATACCAACCACCCTCAGGGTGAAAACATTTTTCCTCATGTCCCCTCTACTCCTTCTACCAATCATATTAAATCTGTACCCCCTGGTAATTGACCTCTCTGCTAGGGGAAAACAAGTCCTTCCTGTCTACTCTATCTAGGCATCTCATGATTTTGTACACCTCGATTAATTCACTCCTCAGCCTCCTCTGTTCTACGGAAAACAACCCTAGCCTATGCAACTTTCAAGCCCTGGAAACGTTCTTTTAAATCTCCTCTATACTCTATCCTGTAATGTAGTGACCAGAACTGTATGCAATACTCCAGCTGCGGCCTAACCAGTGTTTCATACAGTTCAGGCATTACATCTCTGCTTTTGTATTCTATACCTCGGCCAATAAAGGAAAGCATTTCATATGCCTTCTTCACCATTTTATCTACCTGTCCTGCCACCTTTAGGGACCTATGGAAATGCTCTCCAAGGGCTTTCACTTCCTCCACCCCTCTCAATATCCTCCCATTTATTGTGGGTTCCCTTGCTTTGTTTGCCCTCCCCAAATGCATTACCTCACACTTCTCCAGATTGAATTCCATTTGCCACTTTTCCGCCCACTCAAGCAAACCATTGATATCATTCTGGAGTCTACAGCTCTCCTCTTCACTATCAACGACACGGCTAATTTTTGTGCCATCTGCAAATTTCCCAATCGTGCCTCACACATTTAAGTCTAAATCATTAACATATACCACAAACAGCAAGGGACCCCATTTTTGGCCCTCTTTAAGTCAGGTTTCCGTTATAGTAATGATACCGTATTGACATGTGTCTATCTATGCCCTCAGCTCCTTGGCTTTATTTGCTATACTTCTTGCATTTAAATAAATACCTTTTAACACTGCCAAATTCCTGTGCTGCACACTTTTTAACTTTTGCTTCTTCTGTCTTTCAGAGTCACTCGCTAATTTTCTGCCTCCCGTTCCCTGCCCTGAATTTGTCCTATCTGAAACTGCCCTCAGGTTCCCATCCCCCTGCCAATCTAGTTTAAACCATCCCCAACAGCACTAGCAAACCTTCCTGCAAGGATATTTGTCCCAATCCTCTTCAGGTGTAGACAGTCAGCCTTGTACAGGTCCCACCTTCCCCAGAACCAGTCCCAATGCCCTAGAAATCTTAAGTCCACCCTCCTGCACCATCTCTCCAACCATGCATTCATCTGATGTATTCTCATATTTCTATACTCACTAGCATGTGGCCTCAGGAGTAATCCAGAGATTACTACCTTTGAGGTCCTGCTTGCTAATCTCTTTCCTAACTCGCTAAACTCAGCCTACAGGACCTCATCCCTTTATCTACCTATATTGTTGGTACCAATGTGGACCATGACCTCTGGCTCTGCACCCTCGCCCTCCAGAATGCTCTGTAGCCGCTCGGTGATATCCATGACCCTTGCACCAAGGAGACAACATACAATCCTGGAATAATATCTGCGACCACAGAAACCCCTAACTATCGAATCCCCGACCACTATTGCTCCCCTGTCTTTTCTGCTCCCTTGCTGCACAGCTGAACCACCCATGGTGCTCTGGTTGTGACTCTCTCACTCTGCAGAGAAACCGTCTCTCCCATCAGTACTCCGAACTGAATACCAGTTAGAAAGTGGGATGCCCTCCGGGGACTCCGGCAGTACCTGCCTTGTCTTCCTTGTCTGTCTGGCCGCCACCCAGTCCCTCTCTGCCTGCACTGTGTAAACCTGTGGGCTGACCACCTCCTGAAACATGCCATCCACGTGTATCTCATTCTCGTGAATGCACCTCAGTGACTCCAGCTGCTCCTCGAGTTCCAAGGTTCGGCGCTCAAGGTTTTGCATTTGGTGGCACTTTCTGCAGTTGTCCAGGACATGGTTAGGGTCCTGGAGTCCCCTCATGGCACAGGATGTGCATTCAATGGATGTGAGCAGCCCTGCCATGGCTCGAATTATTTATTTACTGCACCATCTGTTGATGGTGGATTTAAACTTGTTTAATGCGATTCCTGGCTTTGACCAGGACTGTAGGTTGGAGATTCCTGCATATTAAGGTATTGCCAAAGAAGCAGATTGTACTTAGCCTGTGACGTACTTTTGAAACTCTGTGGAATGCAAAATCCCCCACTTTGCAAGGCTAACCTGGTGCCGTCTGACAATTCCAACAAACTGTGGACGCAGAGAGAGCTGTGTCTAAGTACGGACAGGTGTTCACAGCGCAGAGACAAGGAATGAGGGAAGAGACAGTTGCAGGTTACCCCATGCTCACATTCAACCACCGACTTCATTGAGTAAAGAATGTGACCTGTTTACAGTCAACTTTTTACAATAGTATACAATAAATGCCATGTGAAATCACAAACCTCTCTTGTCTTTTTTTTGTTTTAAATTGATCATTTTCACGGTTTGTTGCGACACTGAAATTTATGATTCAAATACATGAAATCGTGACGTTCACAATTCTTTAAAATGCTGTGACTGAAGTTCGTCAAATTTGGCTGTGAATTTGGTAAGGCCCTATTTATAGCACAGTATATGCTTCAAAGTTGTTTAACTCAAATTATCTGACTAAATTCCCACTTTGTATGACTTATTTGTTCAGTTCAAAATGTTGGATTCTCTTTAATGTAAAAATTCACAGACTTAAGAGTAGTCCATGGCCTGCGATTTGCTGTTGGGGCGAAGCAAGGCTTTTTGCAGTTGAACTTGAAAGCCTCACTGCGCGATCTAGCCATCTCTGTGGCAAGATCATTACCTCTTCTTACTGTGTAGTGGATTGCAGCGTACTTTCATGCAGATTCCTAGTATGGAGCTGTTATCATGCTATCAAAGCAGCCAATTGCATTAATGCATGTTCACAGGCAGTCAACCAGGAAATGAAAAATACGAAAGTAAAATCACTTTTTAAAGATTTTACATTGAGAAAAATAAAGATTGGGACATGCGCATTGGGTGAAGGTAGAAGTTGAAATATTCTGAAAAAACTTTTCAAATTATTTTAAAGTTTAGTTTTTTTAAAAATCGAATAATTAATCATATTTAACATTAAGGCATTTAACAACACTCCACAAATATGATTTTGTTTTTCATGGCCAGATCTTTTTTTCACATATTACTCACATCACTGTTAGAAGCCCAGCTGCACCTGATTGAACAAGGTGCAACTTTTTGGGAGTTTTCTAACAGCAATGAGAGATCAGAAAAGGGGAAGTTCTTGTTACATCAATTGATTTCCGTGATTTCTGGCTGTGGAGTTGTGGGGAGGTGGGTGGGTCGCTGCACTGCACAGCCCTCTGGCAGAGCAGTGAGTAAAAGACTGCAACTTCAGGATTTCCACTTTAATCTGCCCATGTGTTAAATCCTGAAATTGCAGTCAGTTTCAGAGGGGTTTTGATGGCAAATACTGACAATTCACCATCAAACCCCCAACCCACCTGTATGTACTTGGTTTAGCTGAGTGAATAAAGAAACGTTGCAATAGCTTATAACAGTAATGTTTAATGTGCATTTAATGTATAGTCACCAATATAGCACAGTGGAGTCGTGTTGTGACGCTTTGTATTGTATAGGGTATGTGCTGTGGATTCAGACATCAGTTCTAACTTGATCGATCACTATTCGTAGCTTAACTGTACAAGAAGTATTAAGTAGAGGAGAGACATTCCGTCATTAAATACAAATGAGAGCAATCAACCATGCTGCCCTTCAGCATTTTATTACGTCAAAGGCACTATATAAATGCAAATTGTTGTTCGATTGCTAGAGGCTTCCTCTAAAGCAGCATTAAAGAAGGAACTTGCATTTCTGTAACACCTTTCATGACCTCAGGATGTTACAAACTGGTTCACAACAAATGAAATGTATTTATTGCAGTAATCTAGGCAAATGTAGCAGCCAATTTGTGCACAGACAGCAATGAAACAAATGAGCAGATAATATTGTAGTGATGTTGATTGAGGGGTAAATATTGGCCAGAACACTGGGTGAACTCCCTTGCTGCACTTTGAATAATGTCATGGCTTATTTTAATCCACTTGAGAAGACTGACTAGGTCTTAGTTTAATGCCTCATCTGAAAAATGGCACCTCCAACAGTGCAGCACTTAATTCAGTATTGCACTCAAGTAAGATCTTGGATTAAGCGCTGAAGTCTTTGATGTGGAGCTTGAACCCACTGACTTCTGAATCAGAGGTGAGAACCCTACCACTAATTGGTGACACCATTGAGGCAGAGACTAAAGAGCAACTTGCTTGTTTGCACACTCATGGTTAATGGGGTCAAAAAAAAGATATTTAGTTCTCTAAATGAGAAATAAAGTAAACGTATTGTAGGTGGTGACCTTCCACAGGTTTGAGGCCTTTCCAATTGCTAGTAAGTTACTATGAAATATGTGAATTTATGAATAGCAGATGATAGGTGCCAACTGTTTTTGATTTCAGGCTTAGCATTTATTAAAGTTCCAGTAAATTCCTAATATTGTACCTTTCATTAATTTTGTAGGTAGCCTTTCAAAACCCATATTGTTTTTGATCTAATTGGGTCCCACAACTGTGAAATATTTTACAGGTCTGGCAGCATCTGTGGAGAGAGAAGCAGAGTTCACGTTTCAGGTCTGTGACCTTTCATCAGAACAGGTCATAGACCTGAAACGTTAGCTCTGCTACTCTTTCCACAGATACTGCCAGACCTGCCAAGTATTTCCAGCACTTTCTGTTTTTATGTCAGATTTCCAGCATGCGTAGTATTTTGCTTTTATTGAAATATTTTCATGCAAGCTTTCTTCATTTCTGCAAGACAAAGTTTATACAAAATTCTTTTGCTAATAAATTATATGGGATGAGTGAAATGGTTCATTTACAATCTTTTGTCTAGATATAGTTTCTCTGAGAAGTCATTTGCTGCCACGTTGTTATGCATTACCAAAATTAAAACAGGGCTGTAAATAGTTCCTATACGTATTAAGTATGCACCTGAAGGATTGTAATTTTAAATATTCAAGATTAATACAGACCTTATTTTGTCAAATGTTAATTATTGATTGTTGTGTTTATACTTTTAGGATCGTCACAATGGAATTTTATGGAAAAAATGATCTGACTTTGGGAATATTTTTAGAAAGATATTGCTTTAGGTGAGTGTGGTGGTCTCCACGAATTTTACTTAATTAATTTCACTAATTTTACAGATATATCTCCAACTTTTATTCTGGACAAATATAGCATTTAGATTGTTTGTTTTTATTAAATTCTATGTTAATTCTGCGCTCAGGCACTCAAACCCAAGTGTGGCAGCAAGATTATGTTCTTAAAACTGTGTCTGAAACTGAAGTTGCATTGGTCCATATATTCCCAATATCCTGTTCATGTGCCTGGTTCCTTTTTAAAAAAAAATAAGCTAATTTTTAATTATGCAGCATCTAGCATGCTCATCTATATGTTTGTCTTCAATGTATGAACTGATATTCATTAGTTTTGCCACTATTACTTTGACTTCAATAACTTGACAGTTGATAAATGATTAAAAAAAACAGATATATCATAAGGGAGTAGTCTGACCAGAACAGGTATTAAAATGGAGACAAATCTTTTGTTTCTGGAATTCCGTTTCAATTTAATCTGACTGTAATACTGGATAAGACATATACAACATTAATGTGCCTCACTTGATCAGAGGTTGAAGGTTGGGTATCTGGTGCTGGATATGAGGCTTTGATTGTGAACAGAGATTTATAACAAAATAGAGGTGCATACAGTTGATTGGGTTATCAAAACAGAATGCTACAATTGTTACTGATCCTGAGATGGTATTTATAGCAAACTCTAATTTGTAACTGGTTTCTTGCTACTTATGTAGCCAAGCCATCTTTATCTGGAGCCAAGTGAGAAGAAGCCCAGCCTCAGGTGATAGATCCCATTAATGAGCCATACATTTTGTTCACCAACTAGTGGGAAAAATACAGCAGAGCAAATTTGCAAGGAAATAAGAGAGATACAAAAACTATAGGGTAGCAATAATGGGGGACTTTATCCTAAGTTAGATTGGGATAGTAATAGTGTAAAGGGCAGAGAAGAAAGAGTTTTTGAAGTGGGTTCAGGAAAATTTTCTAGACGAGTTTGTTTCCGGCCCAACGAGGAAGGAGGCGTTGGTGAAACTGGTTCTGGGGAATAGGTAGGTCAAGTGGATCAATTGTCAGTAGTGGAACATTTAGGGAACAAGGATTATAGTTTCATGAGTTTTGGTTAGTGATGGAAAAGGACAAGGGACAAGCTAGAGTAGAAATTGGAGGAGGGCCAATTTCAGTGGGGTGAGAACGGATCTGGCCAGGTAAATTGGAATCAAAGATTGGCAGGTGAACTGTCTTTAAAGAAGAGGTGGTTCAGGTACAGTTGAGGTACATTCCCACAAGGGGAAAAGGGCAACCAAAGCTAGATCTATCTAGATGATGACAGAGAGTACCATGTAGCAGAAAAAGGGTGTGAAAGGCAGATGTTGGTTTAATATTACACGTGAGAACCAGGCTGAATATAGAAAGTTCAGAGGTGAAGTGAAAAAGGAAATGAAAGGCAAAAACAGTGAGAAGAAACAGGCACCTAACATAAAAGGGAAGCCAAAAGTTTTCTATAGGCATATAAATAGTAAAAGGGTAGCAGGAGGAGGAAAGGGGCAGATAAGGGACCAAAAAGGAGATCTATGCATGGAAGCAGAGGACATGGCTAAGGTACCAAATGAGTACTTTGTATCTATCTTTACCAAGGAAGATGTGAAAGTCACAGTGAAAGAGGAAGTACTTGAGACACTGGATTAGCTAAAAGTTGATAAAGAGCAGGTGTTAGAAAGGTTGGCTGTATTTAAAGTTGATAAAGATAAGGCTGAAGCATTTGCAACAATCTTCAGCCAGAAGTGCCGAGTGAATGATCCATCTCGGCCTTCTCCTGAAGTCCCCAGCATCACAGATGCCAGACTTCAGCCAATTCGATTCACTCCGCGTGATATCAAGAAAAGACTGAAGGCACTGGATACTGCAAAAGCTGTGGGCCCTGGCAATATTCCAGCAATAGTACTGAAGGCCTGTGCTCCAGAACTTGCCGCAACCCTAGCCAAGCTGTTCCAGTGCAGCTCTAACACTGGCATCTACTCTGCACTGTGGAAAATTGCCCAGGTATGTCCTGTACACAAAAAGCAGGACAAGTCCAACCCGGCCAATTACCGCCCCACCAGTAAAGCGATGGAAGGTGTCATCAACAGTGCCATCAAGCAGCACTTGCTTAGCAATAACCTACTCGGTGACGCTCAGTTTGGGTTCCGCCAGGGCCACTCAGCTCCTGACCTCATTACAGCCTTGGTTTAAACATGGACAAAAGAGCTGAACTCAAGAGGTGAGGTGAGTGACTGCCCTTGACATCAAGGCACCATTTGACCGAGTATGGCAACAAGGAGCCCTAGTAAAACTGAGGTCAATGGGAATCAGGGGGAAAACCCTCTGCTGGCTGGAGTCATACCTAGCGCAAAGGAAGATGGTTGTGGTTGTTGGAGGTCAATCATCTGAGCTCCAGGACATCACTGCAGGAGTTCCTCAGGGTAGTGTCCTAGGCCCAACCATCTTCAGCTGCTTCATCAATGACTTCAGAAGTGGGGATGTTCACTGATGATTGCACAATGTTCAGCACCATTCATGACTCCTCAGATACTGAAGCAGTCCGTGTAGAAATGCAGTAAGACCTGGACAATATCCAGTCTTGGGCTGATAAGTGGCAAGTAACATTCGCGCCACACAAGTGCCAGGCAATGACCATCTCCAACAAGAGAGAATCTAACCATCTCCCCTTGACATTCAACAGCATTACCATCGCTGAATCCCCCACTATCAACATCCTAGGGCCTACCATTGACTAGCAATTGAACTGGAGTGGCCATATAAATACCGTGGCTGTAAGAGCAGGTCAGAGGCTAGGAATCCTGAGGTGAGTAACTCACCACCTGACTCCCCAAAGCCTGTCCACCATCTACAAGGCACAAGTCAGGAATACTCTTCACTTGCCTGGATGGGTGCAGCTCCAACAACACTCAAGAAGCTCGACACCATCCAGGACAAAGCAGCCCGCTTGATTGGCCCCCCATCTACAAACATTCACTCCCTCCACCACCGACACACGGTGGCAGCAGTGTGTACCATCTACAAGATGCACTGCAGCAATGCACCAAGGCTCCTTAGACAACAGCTTCCAAACCCGCGACCTCTACCAACTAGAAGGACAAGGGCAGCAAATACATGGGAACACCACCACCTGCAAGTTCCTCTCCAAGTCACACACCATCCTGACTTGTAACTATATCGCCGTCCCTTCACTGTCGCTGGATTAAAATCCTGGAAATCCCTTCCTAACAGCACTGTGGGTATACCTACCCCAGATGGACTGCAGCGGTTCAAGAAGGCAGCTCACCACCACCTTCTCAAGGGCAATTAAGGATGGGCAATAGATGCTGGCCTGGCCAGCGTCGCCCACATCCCATGAATGAATAAAAAAAAAGTCACCAGGCCCAGATAGGAGGACGCTAATGGAAGTAAGGTTGGAAATTGGAGAGGTACTGACCGTAATCTTCCAATCCTCCTGAGATACAGGGTGGTGCCAGAGGACTGGAGAATTGTAAATGTTACACCCTTGTTCAAAGAAAGGGTGTAAAGATAAACCCAGCAGCTACTGGCCAGCCAGTTTAACCTTGCTGGTAGGAAAATGTTTAGAAGCGATAACCCCGGGACAAAATTAACAATCCCTTGGACAAGTATAGATTAATTAACAAAAACTATTATGGATTTGTTAAAGGCGAACCATGTTGAACTAACTTGATTGAGTTTTTGATGAGTAATGTAGTTGATATGCATCATGTACGTGGACTTCCAAAAGATGTTTGATAAAGTGATACATAGTAGGCTTGCCAGAAAAGTTGAAACCCATGGAATAAAAGGGGCAGTGGCAGCATGGATGCGAAGTTGGCTGAGTGACAAGGAACAGAGTCGTGGTAAATGGTTGTTTTTTGATCTGGAGGAGGGTACACTGTGGGGTTTCCTAGTGGTTGGTATTCAGGCCACTGCTTTCCTTAACATTTCATTAATGACCTCGACTTGGGTGTACAGGGCACAATTTCAAAATTTGCAGATGACACAAAACATGGAAGTACTGTGAGGAGTGAAGTGATGGACATCAAGAGAACATAGGCTGGTGGAATGGGCAGAGAGGTGGCGGATGAATTTTTTTGCAGAAAAATTAAGAAGTGATATATTTTGGTGGGAAGAATGAAAAACAATCTGAAATCAAGAGTACAGTTCCAAAGGGGGGCATGAACAGAGACACCTAGGGGGAGATGTGCTTAAATTGTTGAAGATGACCGGGCAGGTTGAAAAATGGTTTAAAAAAGCATTCAGGATCCTGGGCTTTTTAAATAGAGGCATACAATATGAAAGCAAGGAAGTTATGATGAATCTTTCTAAAACACTGATTCGGCATCAATTGGAAAATTTGGTCCAATTCTGTGCACCGTGCTTTAGGAAGGATGTAAAGGCTTTAGAGAGGGTCCAGAAAAGATTTGAGAATGATTCCAGGGTTGAGGGACTTCAGCTACATGGGTAGATTGGAGAAGCTAGGGCTGTTCTCCTTCGGGAAGTGAAGGGTTGAGAGGAGATTTGATAGAGATGCTCAAAATCACGAGGGTCTGGACAGAGTAGATGGAGAGAAACTGTTCCCATTGGCGGAATGATCAAGAACCATAGGGAACCAATTAAAATCAACAATAACAGGAGGGAGGACTTTTTTACACCGTGAGTGGTTAGAATCTGGAATGCACTTGCTTGATTGTCTGGGGGAGGCAGATTCATTCATGGCTTTCAAAAGGGAATTAGATAAACACCTGAAGAGAGGAAAATTGCAGGCTACGAGGAAAGGGGGGAGGGGGGAGTGGGATTAGCTGTGTTGGCTGTTGCAAAGAACTGTCACAGACATGACAGGCCAGGTTGTCTCCTTTTGTGCTGTCGTCGTCTTCTTTGGCCTCCTTGTCTATAGAGACAATGGGTAAGTACCTGGAGGTGGTCAGTGGTTTGTGAAGCAGCGCCTGGAGTGACTATAAAGGCCAGTTCTAGAGTGACAGACTCTTGCACAGGTGCTGCAGATAAAATTGGTTGTCAAGGCTGTTACACAGTTGGCTCTCCCCTTGCGCTTCTGTCTTTTTTCCTGCAACTGCTCAGTCTCTTCGACTCGCCACACTTTAGCCCCGCCTTTATGGCTGCCCGCCAGCTCTGGCGATCACTGGCAACTGACTCCCACGACTTGTGATCAATGTCACAGGACTTTCATGTCGCGTTTGCAGACGTCTTTAAAGCGGAGACATGGACGGCTGGTGGGTCTGATACCAGTGACGAGCTCGCTGTACAACGTGTCCTTGGGGATCCTGCCATCTTCCCTGCGGCTCACATGGCCAAGCCATCTCAAGCGCTGCTGGCTCAGTAGGGTCTATATTCTGGGGATGTTGGCTGCCTCGAGGACTTCTGTGTTGGAGATACGGTCCTGCCACCTGATGCCAAGTATTCTCCGGAGGCAGCGAAGATGGAATGTAATGAGACGTCACTCTTGGCTACATACGTTGTCCAGGCCTCGCTGCCGTAGAACAAGGTACTGAGGACACAGGCTTGATACACTCGGACTTTTGTGTTCCGTGTCAGTGCGCCATTTTCCCACACCCTCTTGGCCAGTCTGGACAGAGCAGTGGAAGCCTTTCCCATGCGCTTGTTGATTTCTGCATCGAGAGACAGGTTACTGGTGATAGTTGAGCCTAGGTAGCTGAACTCTTGAACCACTGCCAGAGCATGGTCTCCGATATTGATGGTGGAGCATTTCTGACGTCCTGTCCCATGATGTTCATTTTCTTGAGGCTGATGCTTCGGCCAAATTCGTTGTAGGCAGCCGCAATCCTGTCGATGAGTCTCAGCCGACGCTCTTCAGTGTGAGATGTTAACTCAGCACCGTCAGCAAAGAGGAGTTCCCTGATGAGGACTTTCCGTACTTTGGTCTTCGCTCTTAGACGGACAAGGTTGAACAACCTGCCCCCTGATCTTGTGTGGAGGAAAATTCCTTCTTCTGAAGACTTGAACGCATGTGAGAGCAGCAGGGAGAAGATGATCCCAAACAGTGTAGGTGCGAGAACACAGCCCTGTTTCACGCCACTCAGGATAGGAAAGGGGTCTGATAAGGTGCTGCGTTGCTGAATTGTGCCTTTCATATGGTCATGGAATGAGGTGATGATACTTAGTAGCTTTGGTGGACATCCGATCTTCTCTAGTAGTCTGAAGAGACCACGTCTGCTGACTAGGTCAAAGGCTTTGGTGAGATCAATGAAAGCAACGTAGAGGGGCATCTGTTCTTCAAAGAACCAAGAACAGTACAGCACAGGAGCAGGCCATTCGGCCCTCCAAGCCTGCGCCGATCTTGATGCCTGCCTAAACTAAAACCTTCTGCACTTGCGGGGACCGTATCCCTATATTCCCATCCTATTCATGTATTTGTCAAGATGCCTCTTAAACGTCGCTATCGTACCTGCTTCCACCACCTCCCCTGGCAGCAAGTTGCAGGCACTCACCACCCTCTGTGTAAAGAACTTGCCTCGCACATCCCCTCTAAACTTTGCCCCTCTCACCTTAAACCTATGTCCCCTAGTAACTGACTCTTCCACCCTGGGAAAAAGCTTCTGACTATCCACTCTGTTCATGCCGCTCATAACTTTGTAAACCTCTATTATGTCGCCCCTCCACCTCCATCGTTCCAGTGAAAACAATCCGAGTTTATCCAACCTCTCCTCATAGCTAATGCCCGCCAGACCAGGCAACATCCTGGTAAACCTCTTCTGTACCCTCTCCAAAGCCTCCACGTCCTTCTGGTAGTGTGGCAGCCAGAATTGCATGCAATATTCTAAGTGTGGCCTAACTAAAGTTCTGTACAGCTGCAGCATGACTTGCCAATTTTTATATTCTATGCCCCGACCGTTGAAGGCAAGCATGCCATATGCCTTCTTGACTACCTTATCCAACTGCGTTGCCACTTTCAGTGACCTGTGGACCTGTATGCCCAGATCTCTCTGCCTGTCAATACTCCTAAGGGTTCTGCCATTTACTGTATACTTCCCACCTGTATTAGACCTTTCAAAATGCATTACCTCACATTTGTCCGGATTAAACTCCATCTGCCATTATTCCACCCATTCTCCAACCGATCTATATCCTGCTGTATCCTCTGACAATCCTCATCACTATCCGCAACTCCACCAACCTTTGTGTCGTCCGCAAACTTACTAATCAGACCAGCTACATTTTCCTCCAAATCATTTATATATACTACAAACAGCAAAGGTCCCAGCACTGATCCCTGAGGAACACCACTAGTCACATCCCGCCATTCAGAAAAGCACCCTTCCACTGCTACCGTCTGTCTTCTATGACTGAGCCAGTTCTGTATCCATCTTGCCAGCTCACCTCTGATCCCGTGTGACTTCACCTTTTGCACCAGTCTGACATGAGGGACCTTGTCAAAGGCTTTACTGAAGTCCACATAGATAACATCCACTGCCCTTCCTTCATCAATCATCTTTGTCACTTCCTCAAAAACTCAATCAAATTAGTGAGACACGTCCTCCCCTTCACAAAACCATGCTGTCTCTCGCTAATAAGTTTGTTTGTTTCCAAATGGGAGTAAATCCTGTCCCGAAGAATCCTCTCTAATAATTTCCCTGCCACTGACATAAGGCTCACCGGCCTATAATTTCCTGGATTATCCTTGCTACCCTTCTTAAACAAAGGAACAACATTGGCTATTCTCCAGTCCTCTGGGACCTCACCTGTAGCCAATGAGGATGCAAAGATTTCTGTCAAGGCCCTAGCAATTTCTTCCCTTGACTCCCTTAGTATTCTGGGGTAGATCCCATCAGACCCTGGGGACCTTTTCTACCTTAATGTTTTGCAAGACACCCAACACCACCTCCTTTTCGATAGTGAGATGACTGAGACTATCTACAGTCCCTTCCCTCGGCTCATCGTCCACCAAGTCCTTCTCTTTGGTGAATACTGATGCAAAGTACTCATTTAGTACCTCGCCCATTTCCTCTGGCTCCACACATAGATTCCCTTCTCTGTCCTGGAGTGGGCCAACCCTTTCCCTAGTTACCCTCTTGCTCATTGTATATGTATAAAAAGCCTTGGGATTTTCCTTAATCCTGTTTGCCAATGACTTTTCATGACCCCTTTTAGCCCTCCTGACTCCTTGTTTAAGTTCCTTCCTATTGTCTTTATATTCCTCAAGGGATTCATCTGTTCCTAGCCTTCCAGCCCTTACAAATGCTTCCTTTTTCTTTTTGACTCGGCTCACAATATCCCGCGTTGTCTAAGGTTCCCGAAACTTGCCAAACTTATCCTTCTTCCTCACAGGAACATGCTGGTCCTGGATTCTAATCAACTGACGTTTGAAAGACTCCCACATGTCAGATGTTGATTTACCCTCAAACAGCTGCACCCAATCTAAATTCTTCAGTTCCTGCCTAATATTGTTATAATTAGCCTTCCCCCAATTTAGCACCTTCACCCAAGGACTACTCTTATCCTTATCTACTAGTACCTTAAAACTTATGGAATTATGGTCACTGTTCCCGAAATGATCCCCTACTGAAACTTCGACCACCTGGCTGGGCTCATTCCCCAATACCAGGTCCAGTACGGCCCCATCCCTAGTTGGATTATCTACATATTGTTTCAAGAAGCCCTCCTGGATGCTCCTTACAAATTCTGCCCCATCCAAGCCCCTAGCACTAAGTGAGTCCCAGTCAATATAGGGGAGGTTAAAATCACCCACCACTACAACCCTGTTACCCTTACATCTTTCCAAAATCTGTCTACATATCTGCTCCTCTACCTCCCGCTGGCTGTTGGGAGGCCTGTAGAAAACCCCCAACATCGTGACTGCACCCTTCCTATTCCTGAGCTCCACCCATATTGCCTCGCTGCACGACCCCTCCGAGGTGTCCTCCTGCAGTACAGCTGTGATATTCTCCTTAACAAGTAATGCAACTCCCCCACCCCTTTTACATCCCCCTCTATCCTGCCTGAAGCTTCTAAATCCAGGAACTTTTAGCTGCCAATATTGTCCTTCCCTCTACCAAGTCTCTGTAATAGCAACAACATCATAGTTCCAAGTACTAATCCAAGCTCTAAGTTCATCTGCCTTACCTGTTATACTTCTTGCATTGAAACAAATGCACTTCAGACCACCAGTCCCGCTGTGCTGCGCAACATCTCCCTGCCTGTTCGTGTGCTGTCACCATTCTATGATTTACCACTTTCCTAACACCCCACAGATGATCAAATAAGCAATGAAACAGGACATTCCCTATGCTCTGTGACCATCTGAATGGTCACTAAAAAGCAATTGGTCAAGGTTGAATTATATAGATTGCATGAATATTCTCATTTTTGAGTTTTACTCAATGATACCTTACTATGGTCCTAAATAAATAAATTACCAACATAATTGTAATGTTAGTTCCCTAAGATTTGTTAAATTAACACCTAAATGGCTGTTAATTCAAAATTACTTTTGGAATTAACAGGTTTCTGGATTCCACTTCAAACTGTAACGGAACAAAGTTTTAGTTATTTTTGCAGTTCTTTAAGAAGCTTAGTTTGTGCTGCTGTAGATATCTTCAGGTGTTTAATCCAACAAATGACTACTGCGTACTAATGAATACTTCTGCCCATGGCCTCTATTCATTGCTCTGCTAATACCTCATTAATTCAGCAATTCCTGAGTTGATATCTTAATTATATTTTTAGGCTTTAAAAGTTTAATTGTTTCTGAATTGTGGTATAATTGTTTTGTTTTAATGTTTGTGTCTGCATGCAAAATTTAAAAATTGAGTGTTTCAATGTAAAGGGACTGACTGGTTTGTTGAACCTAATTTTCCTGTTATTAAAAAATATTTTTCTTTTTCAGTACTTGTATTTGCAGTTACAAGTTCAGGTTTAAGAGATAACTGAAGCTCTCTTGTGGCTTATGTTAGTTACAGAATCTGAATTGCAGCACTTCAAGGGGCACAAAATAACTTATGCAAGAAATATTCTTTCCCATTTATAAAGCAATGTATGCAATACATTGGGCATTTGTTGTGGCTGTTAGGTAAGGATGATTAGAGTGGATGATTCTTTACAACAAATCAATAAACTTTAAGTCGTGAACTAAGCCATTAATCGAATGAGGAATTTGTTTAATCGGGTAAGGGAATTTTTCCTTACTGGTTTGCATACATATTTGATTATTTTATTCGGCTGCACTACTTCGTACTTCAGTCCTTGGCAATAGATAATATAATGCTTAGTTTTGAAGAACAGACACAACTGAACATTTGTAGCATTCTTGAAACATTTAATCATGGGAAAAGCCACTGCAATGCAGTTTTCATGAAAAAGTCAACAGAATCACAGAGTGGGATCCCAAAATACTAACCAAAGGTCCAAAATGCCGTATAATAAAAATGAACTATGAATCACAAAACCCTTATGGCTTTAAATATTTAATGTTTGATTTATTTCCATTTTTTTTCATTACAGACCCTCCTATCAGTGTCCCAGTATGTTCTGTGAAACACCTATGGTACACCATATACGTCGTTTTGTGCATGGTAATGGCTGTGTACAGATTGTATTAAAAGAGCTGGATTCACCTGTTCCTGGCTACCAACACACAATCCTAACTTACTCCTGGTGCAGAATATGTAAACAGGTATTTAAGAATAATCACTTAGCTGAAGATAACCATTTCATAAAGTTAAATAGTGTTCAACAAGCATTTATACCATATGCATAGATTTTTGTTTTTGCAGTGTGTGTGATATATTGTATATTATTGTAGGTAACTCCAGTGGTTCCGTTCTCCAGGGACTCTTGGTGCATGTCCTTTGCCAAGTATCTGGAGTTAAGATTCTATGGCCATCAGTATACCCGTAGAGCAAATGCAGAGCCTTGTGGTCATTCTATGCACCATGATTATCACCAGTATTTCTCCTACAATCAGATGGTTGCTTCTTTCAGGTAAATAAGAGACCAGTCTAGTATGTTTTAGCCTGCTGTACTGATAATCAGTGTTTTTTAAATCAAGATTTAGCTTGATGAAACTTCTTAGAATAATTTAATGTTTAGGCAAGCATATAATTTTTTTTTTATTCATTCATGGGTTGTGGGTGTCACTGGCTATGCCAGCATTTATTGCCCATCCCTAATTGCCCTTGAGAAGGTGCTGGTGAGCTGCTGCCTTGAACCGCTGCAGTCCATGTGAGGTAGGTACACCCACAGGGCTGTTAGGAAGGGAGTTCCAGAATTTTGACCCAGCGACAGTGAAGGAACGGCGATATAGTTCCAAGTCAGGATGGTGTGTGACTTGGGGAACTTGCAGGTGGTGGTGTTCCCATGCATCTGCTCATGTCCTTTGAGGTGGTAGAGGTCGTGGGTTTGGAAGGTGCTGTCTAAGGAGCCTTGATGCGTTGCTGCAGTGCATCTTGTAGATGGTACACACTGCTGCCACTGTGCATCAGTGGTGGAGGATGTGCATGATGTGCCAATCAATCGGGCTGCTTTGTTCTGGATGGTGTCGACCTTCTTGAGTGTTGTTGGAGCTGCACCCATCCAGGCAAGTGGAGAGTATTCTATCACGCTCCTGACTTGTGCCTTGTAGATGGTGGACAGGCTTTGGGGAGTCAGGAGGTGAGTTACTCGCTACAGGATTCCTAGCCTCTGACCTGCTCTTGTAGTCACAGTATTTATATGGCTACTCCAGTTCAGTTTCTCGTCAATGGTAGCCCTTAAGATGTTGATAGTGGGGGATTCAGTGATGGTAATGCTGTTGAATGTCAAGGGGAGATGGTTAGATACTGTCTTGTTGGAGATGGTCATTGCCTGGCACTTGTGTGGCGCAAATGTTACTTGCCACTTATCAGCCCAAGCCTGGATATTGTCCAGGTCTTACTGCATTTCTACACGGACTGCTTCAGTATTTGAGGAGTCATGAATGGTGCTGAACATTGTGCAATCATCAGCGAATATCCCCACTTCTGACCTTATGATAGAAGGAAGATCATTGATGAAGCAGCTGAAGATGATTGTGCCTAGGACACTACCCTGAGGAATTCCTGCAGTGATGTCCTGGAGCTCAGATGTTTGACCTCCAACAACCACAGCCATCTTCCTTTGCGCTAGGTATGACTCCAACCAGCAGAGAGTTTTCCCGCTGATTCCTGTTGACTCCAGTTTTGCAAGGACTCCTTGATGCCATACTCGGTCAAATGCTGCCTTGATGTCGAGGGCAGTCACTCTCGCCTCACCTCTTGAGTTTAGCTCTTTTGTCCATGTTTGAACCAAGGCTGTAATGAGGTCAGGAGCTGAGTAGCCCTGGCGGAACCCAAACTGAGCATCACTGAACAGGTTATTGCTAAGCAAGTGCTGCTTGATGGCACTGTTGATGACACCTTCCATCGCTTTACTGATGATTGAGAGTGGACTGAGGGGCGGTAATTGGCCGGGTTGGACTTGTCCTGCTTTTTGTGTACAGGACATACGTGGGCAATTTTCCACATTGCTGGGTAGATGCCAGTGTTGTAGCTATACTGGAACAACTTGGCTAGGGTTGCGGCAAGTTCTGGAGCACAGGTCTTCAGTACTATTGCCGGAATATTGTCAGGACCCATAGCCTTTGCAGTATCCAGTGCCTTTAGTCGTTTCTTGATATCACGCGGAGTGAATCGAATTGGCTGAAGTCTGGCATCTGTAATGCTGGGGACTTCAGGAGAGGGCCGAGATGGATCATCCACTCGGCACTTCTGGCTGAAGATTGTTGCAAATGCTTCTGCCTTATCTTTCCCCGTCGTTGAGGATGGGGATATTTGTGGAGCCACCTCCTCCAGTTAGTTGTTTAATTGTCCACCACCATTCACGACTGGATGTTGCAGGACTGCAGAGCTTAGATCTGATCCATTGGTTATGGGATTGCTTAGCTCTGTCCATTGCATGCTGCTTATGCAGTTTGGCATGCTATTAGTCCTGGGTTGTAGCTTCACCAGGTTGACACCTTATTTTGAGGTATGCCTGGTGCTGCTCCTGGCATGCCCTCCTGCACTCTTCATTGAACCAGGGTTGGTCTCCTGGCTTGATGGTAATGGTAGAGTGGGGCATATGCCAGGCCCTGAGGTTACAGATTGTGGTTGAGTACATGTCTGCTGCTGTTGGCCGACTGCGCCTCATGGGTGCCCAGTTTTGCATTGCTAGATCTGTTCGAAATCTATCCCATTTAGCACGGTGATAGTGCCACACAACACGATGGACGGTATCCTCAATGTGAAGGCGGGACTTCGTCTCCACAAGGGCTGTGCGGTGGTCACTCCTACCAATACTATCATGGACAGAAGCATCTGTGGCAGGCAGATTGGTGAGGACAAGGTCAAGTATGTTTTTACCTCGTGTTGGTTCCCCCACCGCCTGCCACAGATCCAGTCTAGCAGCTATGTCCTTTAGTACTCGGCCAGCTCGGTCAGTAGTGGTGCTACTGAGCCACTCTTGGTGATGGACATTGAAGTCCCCCATCCAGAGTACATTTTGTGTCCTTGCCACCCCTCAATGCTTCCTCCAAGTGGTGTTCAACATGGAGGAGGACTGACTCATCAGCTGATGTAGGGCGGTAGGTGGTAATCAGTACAAGGTTACCTTGCCCATGTTTGACCTGATGCCATGAGACTTCATGGGCTCAGGAGTCGATGTTGAGGACTCCCAGGGCAACTCCCTCCCTACTGTAGACTACTGTCCCGCCACCTCTGCTGGGTCTGTCCTGCCGGTGGGACATTATCGTTAAGGTATGATTCCGTGAGCATGACTATGTCAGGCTGTTGCTTGACTAGTCTGTGGGGCAGCTCTCCCAACTTTGGCAAAATCCCCAGATGTTAGTAAGGAGGACTTTGCAGAGTCGACAGTGATGGGTTTGCCGTTGTCGTTTCCGGTGCCTAGGTCGATGCCGGGTGGTCCGTCCGGTTTCATTCCTTTTTATTGACTTCATTGCGGTTAGGTACAACTGAGTGGCTTGCTAGGCCATTTCCGAGGGCATGTAATAGTTAACCACATTGCTGTGGGCATTCTTCAATGCTGGATAGTTGATTGTTCATAATGGAAGATGTGAAATATTCCTATTCTTATAGTTTAATGCAAATCATCTTGTGAGCATGGCATATTTAGTAAATTAATTCACCCATTGTTATAAAAACACTTGAGCCAAAAAAAGGTCTAATTTCCATCTATAAGAATATCTGTCCCCATGTTTTTTGTTACTTGATGTGCTTTGTCAATCACTTGCCTTACTTGTGAAGCACCAACACTTGTATTCAGAGTGTTCAGAAGAATGATTACTGGCCTGAACTAGTCTGATTTATTCATTGCCTGCAGAATACATTGGCTGTCTAATAGCCTGACCCTATTGTATTGTGGTCATGGTGACATCCTCGTTAACTTCAATATCCCGTACATAATGGAATATAACTGCTCAATCTGCATTTCTAAAACTGCGGTCAAAGCTTTTTTGTGGACAAAACAGGATTGCCTTGAAGCCTGTAGAATATGAAAAAGTTGGAAGGATTCAAATTCACTGCTTTATTTCAGCCAGAAAGAATAACAGTGTGAGAGGAAATTGGTACCCGCCCTCTTCCACCTAATGTTCACCAGGAATGACCATTTTACAAAAATATTTCTACCCAAGTAAAGCAGTAACTTGTAATGGAAATTGCAGAATATTATTTTTCGGTTCAGCTTCATGATTTTTTCCCCCTGTTTTTTAATTGAGTTACTATAGTGACATTTTAAACATGTATAGTAGCGTCATTTCTCAGATACGATGTTTACAATTGATTTGTTATTGCTGCTGTTGATTCACAAATGTGGTAACTTTTTGTTCTACCAGCTTTGCTCCCATTAGAATGCTTGAAATTTGCCTTCCACCACTAGAAATATACATCAAACATCAAATGGTATCAAAGCAATTGATTATTCAGGACTTGAAGGATTTTTCACAAAAGTAAGTTTGAACCCAAATGGAAAACAATTGCTTCTGCTTGCTCAGGGATAGTTTGATTGAGATGATTACTAACAAAAAAATCCATTATTCAGCGTATCACAGATCTACTCGGCAGTAGACGATCGCCTTGTCTCCCTGAAAACTGATACCTTCAACAAAACAAGAGAAGAAAAAATTGAAGATTTGTTTGCACAGAAAGAAGTAACTAACTTTTTCACACCAGTTTGATCATGGGCATGTGTAAAATTGTGTTTGAAGCAATGCCAATTTCCTTATAATTATATCTATTCCTTCTGGAGGCTGAATTGTATTATTTATTGATGCAGATGGAAGAGGCTGAGTTTCGAAACTGGGTTGAGAAAACTCAGGCAAGGTTGCTGTCCTCCTCAATTGACAACCCTCAGCAGTTGCTATTTGTGGATGACTGCTTAATTACCAAGAAACAGAATTTGTGCGAGCTATTACAGGCTTGGAATAACAGGTGGGGTCAGGGTGACTTTAATCACTTCAAGTACTTATAGTTCATAGTGATGGATTTTAATAGACAATTGTATAATATATAGTGACCACAGAGGTTAGTTGCACAATAATGCAAGGTTATGATTATATCAGTAAATAACAGGTATGACTGGATAAATATAAGGTTATCAAGTACTCGTAGTAGTGACAGCTTGTTATTGATAAGATACATCATATGTGGTCATGCCAGTTGATTAACAAGATTATTTAATTGCTGAATGTCTAATTTAGTTGATGCAATTACTAAAGGCCTGGTATGTCTTAATTTGCCAAAAGATGCATTCTGTTTAGGTAGCACAGTAGGTCCTATTTAATTTTATAGCACAGCACTGTAAATTATTCTTAAAAGCACTTTATTGTAGACTGCAGGATCTATTTCAACAAGAAAAAGGACGGAAGCGACCAACAGTACCACCAAGTCCTGGCAGATTGAGGTCAACTGAAGAAACCAAGGTATTCAACTTCTTGATAATTGAGTTAATACAAATAAGTCAATGTGTGCACCATCTGAAGTGATCATTCTTCTTCCCTTTTACTCCGTTTACAGTTTGCATTTTGGCCCTCTTTGCTTCAGATGTCAACCTGTCCTGAGGTGACCCTTTTTTCTTTCCTGACCCCAAAGATTGTTACCAGCAAAGCAAAAGTGATTTTTCTGGATCTGAGGCGCACATTCCCACTAATACAAAAGTAAAATACTGCAGATGCTGGAAATCCAAAATAAAACACAAAATTCTAGAAATACACAGCAGGTCTGGCAGCACATATGGAGAAAAAAACAGCATTAACGTTTCAGGTCAATGACCTGATGAAAGGTTTTTTAGTTTGCGGTCTTGTGTGGGTTTTAGGGTTTCCATCTTTATGCTTTGCATTTTTGATCTATAGGATTCTAATGTTCAGTAAAATGTGTAGCATGTTCTAAGCAAAATGTTACATACAGATGTGATGCCAATTACCTGACTTCTAATGAACTTACTGTTGACCATTTATGGATCTTTCAAACATAGTTTTTGATTTCCATTTGTTTCATGGTGTGTTTTTATTGTCTTTCACAGAGCAGTGATACTTCTCCACGCAATTCTTCCTCAGGATTACAGAATGGAGACAAAGGTTTGACTTGCCATTTTCAAAATCTGATTAGTTTGGAAGATCATTTATTATGTCTGAACTTAAACCAAGCATCACTATCAACATGGACTTTCCGTACTTTGGCCATAATCATGTTCTTAATTAATAAAGCCACCTGACTACCCAGTAGATCCTCTGTGGTATTTGAAGTATTCAATTGCACAGATTCTGGTATATCTAATGTTTAGTTACTATTATTGCTCCTTTACAGGAGCTGGACTCAAACTGCAGGAAGCTTAACAGTGCTCTGTGCTGGTAGGCTATATCATTTGGCTGGTTAAATTTCCCAATCTTTAGAGTGAAGTAAGTCTGCTGAAAGAGAAGACTGAAAAGATTTCAAACAGACCTTTCCAGTTTGCTGCTGTTTAGTAAAGATTGCCTGAAACCTAGATTTGGAAGGTTGAAGTACGAACTTATTTGTGTGTGTGTGTGCGCACGCACGCGCATGCGCGCGTCCACCTGTGAGGAACTCCCTGGCCTTCGCTTGGCAATAACTCACAATGACATATCTGTGCTAACTGTCAGTTGAGAATTGAGGGTGCAAATGTTTTATCTATGGCACAATACTGCACCACTACCCTGCTCAAAAGGTTGTGTAACCATTTCTTTTGTCTCTTCTCAAAACATCATCTTCAATATGATCAGAAATCGCAGTTGTATTGTGTTCACTATAGAATGAAGATCTCTGATCTCTTTATATCATCATTCCTCTGTTACACATATTGGTAGATATGTACTTTCGAATGCACCATGTACTCATTTATCAGGTGGAAACAATCTACAAGCATAAGTTTAATCTTGGTGAATTTTTATTTGAAGTTTATTCAAAGTAATTTGTGGATGCAATAAAACAGTTTATGAAATTTAGCACCAGCTTCTATGGTCTCAAACTTTCAAAGTCATTGTTGATGAAAATAAATTTTGTTTTGCAGAGGATCGCTTATTGACCAATATGGCAGCTAACTCTACAAACAATGCCAATTCTCAGTTACCTTCCTCTCCAGATGTATGCACAGAGCAACTGTCTGCTGGGCCCATCATTCCCACTGTGTCTATTACCAGTGACCAAGATACCAACAATGCTGATGGTAGGTAATTCATAAATGTTTGTTGCAGCATCAGTGACAAGAATAAGAATTGTACAGGGCTTGGTAAGACCACACCTTGAGTATTGTGGGCAGTTTTGGCCTCCATGTCTAAGGAAGGATATTCTTTCATTGGACACAGTACAGAAAATGTTCACTAGATTGGTTCCTGGGATGAGAGGGTTGTCTGGGATAAGAGGCTGAGTAAATTGGGCCAATACTCTCTGGAGTTTAGAAGAATGAGAGGTGATTTCATTGAAACACACAAGATTCTGAAGGGCTTGACAGAGTAGATACCAAGAGATTGTTTCCCCTGGATGGGGAATCTAGAACAGGGGGCATAGCCCCAGGATAAGGGGTCAGTCATTTAGAACTGAGGTGAGGAGAGATTTCTTCACTTAAGAGGGTTGTGAATCTTTGGAATTGTCTACCGCAGAGGGTTGTGGGTGCTACATCATTGAGTATACTGCACTCACCAGCAATTGACGAAGCTACTTTCAAATAGGACTGACCCGTAAACATAGGAGCAGCAGTAGTTCATTCAGTCACATAAGCCTGTTCCACCATTCAGTGAGATCGTGGCTGATCTGTGACCTGATGGCATATGCACGCTTTTGCCTCACATCCGTTAATATCTTGGGTTAACAAACATCTAGCATCTGCCACTTGTGGACAAGTTCTAAACTTCTACCACCCTTTGCGTGTAGAAGTGTTTCCTGAAAAGTTTAGCTGTAATTTTTACAGTGCGCCCCTTAGTCCTAGACTCCCAAGCCAGTGGAAATAGATTTTCTCTTTCTATCCTATCTGTTCCCCTTAATATCTTGAAAACGTCCATCAAATCATCCCTTAATCTTCTAAATTCCAGGGAATGCAACAGATAGCTACATATCCAGATTTGCTGATGACACAGAGATAGGTGGTATTGTTGAGCAGTGTAGATGGAAGTGTAAAATTACAAAGTGATGTTGATAGATTAAGTGAATGGGCAAAACTCTGACAAATGGATTTCAATGTAGGTACATGTGAGGTCGTCCACCTTGATCCTAAAAAGGGTAGAACAGAGTACTTTCTAAATGAAGAAACGTTAGAAAAAGTGGAGGTCAAAAGAGTCTTGGTGGTCCAGGTCCATACATGGATCATTAAAATGTCAATAACATGTATAGAAAATGAGAGGGTTATGCAATGCTGACCTTTATAGTTAGAGGACTAGAATCCAAAAGGTGGAAGTTATGCTTCATTTTTTCAAAACCCTGCTTAGACCACACCTGGAGCACTGGAGAGTCTGGGCACCACACCTTAGGAAGAATATATTGGCCTTGGAGAGAATGCAGAGTAGATTTACCAGAATGAAACCTAGACTCCAATGGTTAAGTTATGAAGCGAGATTAAACAAGCTAGGATTGTATTCCCTGGAATTTAGAAGGTTAAGGGGTAATTTAGTCAAAGATTTTAAGGGAAACAGATAGGGTAGATAGAGAGAAACTAATTCTGCTGTTTGGGGAGTCTAAAAACTAGAGCCAGCCTTTTCAGGAGTGAAATTAAGAAACGCTTCTTCACACAAAGGGGTAGTAGAGGTTCAGAACTCTCTTCTGCTAAGGGCAGTTGCTAATTTTAAATCTGAGATTGATAGATTTTTGTTATCCACAGGTATGAAGTTAAGTCTCAGGTCAGCCATGAACTCAGTGAATGGTAGAACAGGCTCGGGAGGCTAAATTGCCTACTCCTGTTCATATGTTCTTATAACTAATGATGCACGCAAGTCATTCTTACATTGGAGCTTATCAAGTGGTGCTAATTGTTTTTGCTTTGAAAGTATGATCTATTTTGACACACATCAATCTGAACAATGAACACGGTTTGGGTTTGCAATCTGTTTGCCTGTGTGTCATTGTTTTCATTCCTAATATTTTCTCCCACATTAACATTGTTAGTATGCATTTGTGGCTTTGCCAATTGTGGACAGACTGATGCAAAAGAAATTGCAAATCCAATGCATGTTTAATTTTTTGATGAGATATGTTATTTTAATTCAGTGCTGAACTACGTACCTTCCTGAAATTTGATTCAAATTGTGGTAGTATGTTGTCTACAAATGAAGAAATCAAGATTTAATGTACTCTTATTTCTTGGTCATGATCCTTTCCCCCCGCCCCCCTCAAACTGTGTATTTTTATTTTCTGTCTTCTCCCTGATCTCTTGTCGTTCAGAGATTGGATGAACAAGCTGTTTCAGTCACTTTGAGATGCTCTTCAGGTGACAGACACAGGGGTTTGAAGACCAGTTCTCCCACCTGCTTCTCCAGATTGTTGCTTTTAGCATTTCAGCAGTGTACAGGGGGAATATGCCTCTAATTCATTTTTAAGTAAAACTTTTTTTTTAATCCCCATCCACCTTCACTGATTTTCCAGGCAGCATGAAATTGGGTCCCATTTCACTTCAAAAACAAACACTTGTAGAAGTTTTACTTCAATTAAGAGGTAGATCTTTAAAGATTGACCTGATAACATTAAAGTGGCAAGTCAAACGTTTTACAAGTTTTTCGGCTGTGTTACAAAGGTTTTTTTGTACTCCGAACTTGAGTTCTGTTTGTTACAAAAAATTTAGAAAAGGATTTTGCTTAGTGAAAGGCACTTGCAAATAATTGGAATTCCTGGAATGTTTTGAAAGGAAGTTCATAACAAAAGTTGAACTTTATTGGTACTTTGAAAGGAAGTTGAACTTGTACAAGGACAAGAAAGGCAGCAATTTCAAGCAAACCGCAGGGGTTTGACCAGAGCAGCTTTTGAGTGACGGAGACAGTGTGTCTGGACAT
Organism: Heterodontus francisci; assembly: GCF_036365525.1. Taxonomy (NCBI): domain Eukaryota; kingdom Metazoa; phylum Chordata; class Chondrichthyes; order Heterodontiformes; family Heterodontidae; genus Heterodontus; species Heterodontus francisci. The sequence goes on from NC_090377.1 coordinate 104,084,901, forward strand.
GTGAGTATGTTCAAGAAGATTGTTTTTTCACCTTGGCCCCTTTAAAAAGCCTGAGAATTGAACAAAGGGCAGGCATTTGAAATTTTTGCTTTGACCTGCCTGGAGCAAGAAAGAAAAGACCCAAAAAAGTGTTACCTCTCTGTAAAGAAGACTTCATCTTTTGAAAAGGAATTCTACATTTGAAAGGTGGCAGATTCCTGTTGCCTATGGTCTCTGAAGAATTCCTGCATCCAGTGAAATTCCTGCAGTCTCCTGTGTTTTAAGAAATCCTGAAATTTGAAGAATTCTTCTACTGCTAGACTGTTGCTTCAAAACCCAAGCAGACCTGTTGCCACACCTCTGATGGAAGACCTATGTGACGCCTGGTGCAGTTAAATTGCCGTGAACCCCTACCCATTACAGACTGTTCATCAGCATTGCCTGCAGAGATTTGGAGTGGCAACCGACTATTCGACTCTGGGATACCTCACCGTACCGAAAACATCCTACCAGAATGTGATAAACTCAATTATTTTTATTATTCCTTCTATTCCTAAGAAACAGTTGTAAACCAAAAATCCTTTTTCCCGGTTAACCAGTTTCTTTTTTAATGTATGTGCATGAGGGTTAAAGAAATAAGGGGATTTTTCATATATCGATTTATCTCGTTAGTAGTTAAGGCCTATTATTTCTTTTCTAAAAAAGTTGTAAATGTTATTGTTTAAAGAAACCTGGTTTGGTGTGCTTTATTCTGGGAGGAAAATAAAGTGTTTAATTTGGCTGTTCTTCGGTAGGTGGGAAACTTTATTTGATATGCTATGACCTGTGGAGTACTGGGACAGAATTAACAGTGCATTATTTCTGCCTTGGTTGTAACAGCTGTTTTTACTGAGTCCAGGAAATGTAAAGCCTCTAATGAGAACTTGGTATGAGGGTAAGCAGGTACGCTGAAATCAGTAATCTCTATCAAGCTGTCCCAGTCAGGGAGGTAAAAACTTGGGGTTATTTTCACTTTTAAATAGTTCAAAAATAGATTAATGCATTTAAATGTTCATTTTGGTAAATGTTTATAGGAATACAAGATACAGTGTCAGCTTGGCCTAATAGCAGCATTCCTGTCTCCGACTCCAATCACTGTGGGTTCTAGTCCCACTCCGGGTACTTGAACACATAATCTATGTTGCCACTTTAATGCAACACTAAGGGATTGCTCCATTGTCAGAGGTGCTATCTTTGTGATAAGGTATTAATTTGAGTCTTTGTCCACCTGATCAGGTGGAGCCAAAAGATCCAATTGCATTATTTGAAGAACAACAGAAAAGATTTAAAGAAGTAAAAGCAAAATACTGCGGATGCTGGAAATCTGAAACAAAAACAAGAAATGCTGGATTCACTCAGCAGGTCTGGCAGCATCTGTGGAAAGAGAAGCAGAGTTAACGTTTCGGGTCAGTGACCCTTCTTCGGAACTGACAAATATTAGAAAAGTCACAGATTATAAACAAGTGAGGTGGGGGTTGGGCAAGAGATAACAAAGGAGAAGGTGCAGATTGGACCAGGCCACATAGCTGACCAAAAGGTCACGGAGCAAAGGCAAACAATATGTTAATGGTGTTTTGAAAGACAAAGCATTAGTACAGATTAGGTGTGAATATACTGAATATAGAACATCAGCAAGTGCAAACCTGAAGAAAAACAACCTGAAAAAAACAGTGGGTAAGCAAACTGAACAAACTAAGATGAAATGAAATAAATGCAAAAAATTTAAAAATTTTTTAAAAGATTTTAAGAAGGGTCACTGACCCGAAACGTTAACTCTGCTTCTCTTTCCAGACCTGCTGAGTGATTCCAGCATTTCTTGTTTTTGTTTTGTGTGAAAAGATTTAATGTCCTGGTCAACATTTATCCCTCAATCAACACCTGCAAAACAGATTAACTGGTCATCTATTTTATTGCTGTTTTTGAACCTTGCTGTGTATGGCTCTTGAGTTTACTTAGTGTCGTTTAGTAGTACAGAACTTGAGTATTGCTGAAAATAGAGATATGTTGTCGAAGCTTTTTGTCTAGCACTCATCAGGAAATTCCACAAAAATAACCAATATAAGGGAAAACACCAGCTTATACTGCATGAGGAGAGTGCTGAATGGTTGGCAAGTGAACTCTGGCAGAGGCGTTGTCATGGAGATAAATGACAGTTAACTGCCAGGCTTTGTTTGAAATTTAAACCAGGCAGCTTGACTCTGGTCAAGGCATTGTCATGAGGAATGAACCAGCGAATGGCTGTCACTTATTTTGTTCAGCTGAAACAGGCACAATGTTTATATATATTCTTTCTGTCTGCAAAGAACAGGGCCCTGTGTATTAATATATGTAGCTTCTAGTACGTGCAAATGCGCCACACTGTGAACCCGACTGACAATCTTAATTTGTTTGTCAGCGTAATACTTAGCACGCTGCGGATTATTTAGCAAATGTTGTCCAATCACGGAATTGCATCTAATGTTGGACACTGTGTTTTGAGTTTTGCGAGCACGGGCTGGTTGGGTAACGCCCCTTTCCCATCCCCCCCCACCCCCAAAGCAATTAAATTCCCCACTGCCCCAAAACGCTTGCTTTTGGAATATGACCTCCCCCCACCAAACTGTACAAAGTTCGCAGTTCACCTCTTTGCACCATCCCCTACACTGGTGATGATTATTTGACCCTGTTCTCCTCCCCCCCCCCCCCCCCCGCAGTAAAAAAAAATCTTAACTCCGCCCCCCCCCCCCCCCCCCCCCACACTCCGCACCAGTATCACGCCTGCTTTCCCCAGATGGGAAATAGAAGGCGCGAGTGTGCCACTGCCTCTCTGAAGATCGCGATGGGCTCACAAGATCCCAGGTAAGTGCATGTTAATGTATCCATTTATATATCTAGATGCAGGTCCCGTTGCCTAGCAGCAGGGGGACTGTCACGGAGCCTCACCTCCGGGAGGATCGTGCCTGGCCCTCCCGGCAGCAAGTCTCTGCCGGAACGATATTCCGGCCTAACCCCACCATGGAGCCCGTCGTCGGAAGCCTAGTAAAATCCAGCCTTTAATAAGCTTGGCTTACTTTCTTTTTCCCTTTGCTAAAATCCCTTATTGTGTAATTAAGTTGTTCATTTTTCTTAATACTGACTAAAATTGGTATGTCTTCAGCTTTCGAGAGCTGAGCAGCTTAAGCTTTGTAAATTCTCAAATTTAAAAACAAACTTGGACAATACCTTGAATAATGTTGATTTAATATTTTTTATTTTTGAATCCTTTTCACACTTTGCATATTTGCACTGATATTGATGGAATGAACCCGTTATTAATTGCCAACCTTATAATTGCCTGTATATCTTTGTGTGTTATTTAGGCAAAATGATTGCAACTGGTTTAATTACTTAGACAAAGTGCACAACAGGCAGAATATATAGTTTCCATTAATGAGCAAAAATTGTACACACTAACAGTTGGGAATTTGTAATAATTGAGGGATTCTGTTGATAAATGGTAAATGTGCTCTCAATTAAACTGTTATATATAATTTGGTTATCTTTGTACTTCTGAGTGTTCACAACCTTGGGCAAGCAGGGCTGTGGTGTCTAAATTGGCTGTGTGACTCTCATCTAAAGCAGAGGAGTATTGTTGTGTCTCTGGACCAAATGAAGGGATTCAATAAAAGTATTAATTCTCTGGTATATCCTGCAATGTGGTTAAGGAAACTTGTAATGCAGTAGAACATCTATCTTTGGCAATTTACAGAAACACCAATGTGTCAATGTCCTATTAATTTTACCAGAGCTAATGATTTTTTTTTTGTGTGTTCTATCTTGGATAATATACAGTGTTTAAGTATAGTCATTTGTTGATTAATTTTGGTTTGTTGAAGCCTTGAGGCAAAGAATTCATTCTTCATATTTAGTTACCTTTCTTAAAACGGTTCCATTCTGGTGGAAATGCACTGAGGGGGGAAAAAGTAGCTAAAGGGTACGGTTGCGACTTTGGCATCATTCAGTCGCCTTGTGTTTATATGTTAGGGTTTTCAATATAATGAGTTTTAACAGGTTATATTAATACTTGCAGATGTATATGATGGACACCTGCTGGGCTCCAGTGACAGTCAAGTGAAAGAAAAGTCAACTATGAAAGCCATTTTTGCAAACCTACTTCCTGGAAGCAGCTATAACTCCATTCCTTTCCCATTGTAAGTTTTGTTCTCATGTACACATTTTAAAGTAAGTCAAAATGTTTTACTGTTAACTTTAAAAACAAATAGTCACTTTCTGGTGTTTGATGCCATTTTGAATTTCATTCCTAAATTTTGATGAGTCACTGCTTTTCAGTCAGAATGAGAACTGAAATACCAGGAATTTTGAGATTTTTTTCTGAAACGACACCTCCGTTGCCCAGAACTGTGGTATAATTTTATGAAAAAGCATCCACAAATAGGTGAAACACAAGATCATGAATGTTGATCATGCTAATGCAACGACCATGCCTAATATATCTCTATTTATGGCAATTTAACATTCACTGTTACATAAAGGGAAAAGAACATTAAGAATTAGAAATGATCCAAGGTCTGGAAATGAAACATAGCCAGTTACTCATCAACTTAAATAAAATGAATAGAATAAAATGCTAAGCCTTTGTGAACTGATTTTTTAAAAGCAATTTGCATTTAGGTATTATATTAACTACCCAAAAAGGACAATCCTGAGGCTATTGTAAGGGTCATGTGTATACATAACATATTAAACAATTTTAGTATAATAGTTTGACCATGAATTATCAATTCTTTAATAGCGATCCAGATAAGCATTACCTTATGTGGGAACATGAGCGTGTACCAATTACAGTGTGTGAGAAGGAGCCAAGCTCAATCATTGCATTTGCACTCAGGTACTGTGTTTGGTTTTAAAAACATAAGTCTTTTTTACAGATATAGTACCTTGTGTGAATCCTAACCTTTAACATTTTAATATTTTCTGTAGCTGCAAGGAATACAAGAACGTTGTAGAAGATCTGGGACGAGAATCTGTGATGAATGGGAGTGACGATGGAGTACAACAGGCAAAGTAATTTGGATGGGGGTGGTGGTGTGGTGTGGTGAGAGCAAGAGAAGGGCTGTGGAGACAAATTTCTGGTATTTACTGAAGATATGGATCAGACCCAATAGTGCCAGGATTCTTCAACTATGTTGAGACATAGTTCCTTAAATGGGACTGTGCTAATGTAATCCCATCAGTTTAGATCATAGCAACACTTTGTTTTTAGCTGTAGTTTCTATGTGAAGCACCTTAGAATGTTTTATTACATTAAAAGAATGTAAATACAAGTTGTTGCAGTGAGTTTCTGCCCAATATGTATTGCATTGCTCATTTACAAGTACTTCCCCTTTTCGGTAGTGATATTAGTCTTATAGTCTTGTAATGATAATCAAATGTTTCTGTGTAACACTTTTCTTAGTAACATGACAGCAACTCTGTTTTTACCCTTGGTGTCAGGCATTTGGAAGGTTGCAGTCTTTGCTATTAACCAGCTAAGCAAAACTTCTGAAATATACCCAGTACAGATTGTTGCTGGAAAATACCGAGACAGGTTTCTGTGGTTTTTCAATGTAACAAATGCTGAATCTAACCCTTTTATTCATGAAAAGAGATCCAGATGTAGTTATTTATGCATTTGATCTATTGTTTATATATTTAAAAAAACATTGTATATTGAATGTTTCACTTATGTTGGCTGTGTTTCAGTAATGCGGACAGACCAAAGACCAATAGCCCTGCAAGGCACCTAGAAAGCTGCAGCAGTCAAGGAAATCGCAGCAGTGATTCTGAACAGACATGTAAGTTTATTTTTAGAGGTTTGTTTAGATGCAATGGAGTGTATTGTAGCATAAACTGTTCAGCACCGCCACTTTTATTTCTTTGCTACCACTGGCTCGCTTCTTTTTAGTTCTTAGCAAAAACTGCTAGGAATTCATTTAGAAATTATAAAAAGAAATGTTCTTGCTCTTTTCTAGCAAGAAAGACATCTGGAGTTTTGTCATTTTTCCGAGGTTCAGGGGGTAGAAGCCCTGATCTGTCCATACAGAGAAAAGAGACTTTACGAGGTGCAGATAGTGCTTATTACCAGGTCACACAATCAGGGAAAGAAGGGGCAGAGAATCATGCTGCAGAGTCGCAAGGTACAGTTAAATGCTGGTCACTGACACACTAAACCTTATAGAATAACAATTTGTGTGCCTTTTGGATTTCTACATTGCTGCTGTTACTTTTCCTTACTCCATTACAATTTTTTAAGGCCTTTACTGGAACAAACTATTTTCCCTCAGCAGTGCTGCTGTTCACCAACTACTTCATGAGAGCCACTCTGCTGTAAACGTTGAGTGCTGAGAATGAGTTAGTTACTTTAATGATGATATGAAAGGCTTTATTCTCAAGCTCTGCAATTGCATAATTGCAGAATTTATTTAGTCATTTGAAAGTGTGAAAGATACTTTATTTGGCCATCTTTTACAAGCAAATTGCACTCATTGATATGCTTCATAATCTATATTATTAGCAACCCAATACCAGGTATTTAAAATCTCAAGTTTGATTGCCAGAATTCTTGAACTGAGATTCTTTCAGCTGTTAATCCTTCCCTGTGTGTTAAACCTTTCAATAAAATGTTGAATTTGTTTATCCCTTTACTGAGAATTTAAAGCCTATTTAAAGATAGGCAAGTCTGCTTGACCGTGTGAAATTGGCACATGGCAGATTTGCCACCATTGAAGTGTCTTTTTGTTTTACACTGCCAGTAAATTGGTCCTGAATAGCAGGTGGTTTTCTCCTGCAGTTCTTTACGCATCAACTTACTGATCTAAGCCAATCTATGGATGCAACCCTATATTAAAGGGTCAAGACCCAAAATGAGGAGGCATTGGGACCTGTGCACATTATAAAGTTGATTGCAATATTTTATGTGCTGTGGTGAAACATGTCTCTCCTGCATGTTCATTAGTTTTCTGTGGAAAATTTACTGGTCATGCTTTAGATACCAGTCATAGGGATGTAGCGTTTATATTGTTGCAACCCTTAAACTTCTGAAATTTAACAGCATCAGTGCAAAGCATGGATAAAATGAGACTTCCTCTGGTATCGAAAGACACAGTTGGTATCAGTGCAACACAAAAACTTTAAAGCTCATTTCAAAAGCATTGAATTTGTATGACTCGACATCAGAATGAGAAATAAAAATGTACATGTTTACTGTATATGTTTTTCTGCCGTTACTTAGCTGATAGACCTTATTAACATTGCTAACTAGACTAGTGCATGTATGGACACAAAATGAAGATTTTTATATATAATTGAAAAGTTCTTGTAATTTGTGATTTGAAGCATTTCCATTAGGTTCTAAACTTCAAACACCTTCATAGCACTTGTTATATAGCGCAGCCATACTAAGTGGCTTCTACCGCAATACAAGGAAACAGAGCAGTTTTGTCAGTTATCAGAAAGACTGGGCAGTCAAAGAGGCTTAAAGATAATACTTTTTTTGAAACAAAGAATGGAAATTCTGTTTCAAGGGCTGTAATATACCATGTTTAAGTCAAAAAAAGCTTAAAGCAGCCAGAAGCACTGCACAAAGAACAGCCAGGCGCTGCGCAAACGACTGCTGGCAACACCTATGCAGTCATATTCAGCTGGCCTCAGACACTGGAAACATCAGAGGAATGTATGATGGCATTAAGAGAGCTCTTGGGCCAACCATCAAGAAGATCGCCCCCCTCAAATCTAAATCAGGGGACATAATCACTGACCAACGCAAACAAATGGACCGCTGGGTTGAGCACTACCTAGAACTGTACTCCAGGGAGAATGTTGTCACTGAGACTGCCCTCAATGCAGCCCAGCCTCTACCAGTCATGGATGAGCTGGACGTACAGCCAACAAAATCGGAACTCAGTGATGCCATTGATTCTCTAGCCAGCGGAAAAGCCCCTGGGAAGGACAGCATTACCCCTGAAATAATCAAGAGTGCCAAGCCTGCTATACTCTCAGCACTACATGAACTGCTATGCCTGTGCTGGGACGAGGGAGCAGTACCTCAGGACATGCGCGATGCCAATATCGTCACCCTCTATAAAAACAAAGGGGACCGCGGTGACTGCAACAACTACCGTGGAATCCCCCTGCTCAGCATAGTGGGGAAAGTCTTTGCTCGAGTCGCTCTAAACAGACTCCAGAAGCTGGCCGAGCGCGTCTACCCTGAGGCACAGTGTGGCTTTCGTGCAGAGAGATCGACCGTTGACATGCTGTTCTCCCTTCGTCAGATACAGGAGAAATGCCGCGAGCAACAGATGCCCCTCTACATTGCTTTCATTGATCTCACCAAAGCCTTTGACCTCGTCAGCAGACGTGGTCTCTTCAGACTACTAGAAAAGATTGGATGTCCACCAAAGCTGCTAAGTATCATCACCTCATTCCATGACCATATGAAAGGCACAATTCAACATGGTGGCTCCTCATCAGACCCCTTTCCTATCCTGAGTGGCGTGAAACAGGGCTGTGTTCTCGCACCCACACTTTTTGGGATTTTCTTCTCCCTGCTGCTTTCACATGCGTTCAGGTCCTCTGAAGAAGGAATCTTGCTCCACACAAGATCAGGGGGCAGGTTGTTCAACCTTGCCCGTCTAAGAGCAAAGTCCAAAGTATGGAAAGTCCTCATCAGGGAACTCCTCTTCGCTGACGATGCTGCTTTAACATCTCACACTGAAGAGTGCCTGCACAGTCTCATCGACAGGTTTGTGGCTGCCTGCAATGAATTTGGCCTAACCATCAGCCTCAAGAAAACGAACATCATGGGGCAGGACGTCAGAAATGCTCCATCCATCAATATTGGCGACCACGCTCTGGCAGTGGTTCAAGAGTTCACCTACCTCGGCTCAACTATCACCAGTAACCTGTCTCTAGATGCAGAAATCAACAAGCGCATGGGAAAGGCTTCCCCTGCTATGTCCGGACTGGCCAAGAGAGTGTGGGGAAAATGGCGCACTGACACGGAACACAAAGTGCTGAGTATCAAGCCTGTGTCCTCAGTACCTTGCTCTATGGCAGCGAGGCCTGGACAACGTATGTCAGCCAAGAGCAACGTCTCAATTCATTCTATCTTTGCTGCCTCTGGAGAATACTTGGCATCAGGTGGCAGGACCGTATCTCCAACACAGAAGTCCTCGAGGCGACCAACATCCCCAGCTTCTCCACACTACTGAGTCAGTGGCGCTTGAGATGCCTTGGCCATGTGAGCCGCATGGAAGATGGCAGGATCCCCAAAGACACGTTGTACAGCGAGCTCGCCACTGGTATCAGACCCACCGGCCGTCCATGTCTCTGCTTTAAAGACGTCTGCAAACGCGACATGAAGTCCTGTGACATTGATCACAAGTCGTGGGAGTCAGTTGCCAGCGTTCGCCAGAGCTGGCGGGCAGCCATTAAAGTGTGGCGAGTCGAAGAGACTTAGCAGTTGGCAGGAAAAAAGACAGAGGCGCGAGGGGAGAGCCAACTGTGTAACAACCCCGACAAACAAATTTTTCTGCAGCACCTGTGGAAGAGCCTGTCACTCTAGAATTGGCCTTTATAGCCACTCCAGGCGCCGTTCCACACACCACTGACCACCTCCAGGCGCTTACCCATTGTCTCTCGAGATAAGGAGGCCAAAGAAAAGTCAAAAATACAATATGGAAAAGTCATAAATTCAGTGGAGCTCTGAGTAGATCAACTATATTTTCAGAATAAGTCAATACGTTTTATTTTCAGAGTTTGGTCTCCATGGGTCCTATTGTATTCAATATGATTTTCTTATTGCATTAAATACAATGTGCAATGTATAAGATGAGGAAAAACTTAGGGTGCTATTGATTGTGATTTAGATTTGCAGATAAGTGTTGGGTCTATTTTGAATCTGTGACTGTTGTAGCTATATATTGCCCACTTCAGTTATTTGTTACTGCAATAAACTTATGTTTTACTCCTATATCAGATTAGATATGTAAACCATTGGCAGCTTGCTTTTGTTTTGCGAAAGTAACTGGAACTAAACTAGTAATTAAGTAGAAGAGGATGCCTAATGTTTGTATTTTTATTACAGGGAGCCTTTCTTGATCTGGCATCTCAAAATATATGCATCAAAGTATAAATGTGGTTTTAAGATCTTTGATACATCAGTAATGTGCAAAACCATTTCTATTAACTTGAATGATTTGTGTCAGTAGATTGTCTGCTTGGTCTGACCAGTTAATTTTTTCCAGCCTTCGACTTTCCCCAAAATATGCCTTCAAACAAGAAATATATGTGGTAAATATAGGTTACAAATTTGCAATGTAACATGCAGATGAGAGTGAAGGGTGATGTCATCTGTAACTTAATGTTCTTCTGATCATTATCTTTTCACTTTAGTCAAAAATTTAACTTTTATTACTGTTCATGCAGGCTATAGAACTATACAGGAGCAATACACTAAAGGGAGTTAAAATTGTTTAGTCAGTATTCCCTCATTAAGTAGTTCAGTGTTGTTTTTTTAGATGATGGTGATGGAGACAAACAGAAGAAACAGCTTGGAAACCCACATGTGGAACTACGTAAGTATTGACGATCTGTTGAACTTCCTGGAGCATTCCCCTTCATTTCACTGTGTCAAATAACCTCAGCTTACACTTCTATTGGCTAACTGTATAAATGCATCACATGATTTAACACTGAGAGATACAGACCAAGTAGGTTCCTGGTTTGCAGCAAATTAGCTGACTTCAGCTGGGATTACAGTGGAAGTGCTACAGTTGACTTTAATATCCCTAAGCGAGAGAATGAAATGAAGTTCTCACATCTGATCACTTTCCAGCATTTTCTCAAAGTGCACCTACTGCTAATGGCCAGGCTTGAATAATGGCTTCCACAACTGTATCATTTTCTGACACCCCTAATACAGGCATACACATATTGCAGCATAATGAAATCGGGGAAAAAAAACAAATTTGGAACTGCCTGTTTCGATAAAAGGGGGTAGTATTTAACCTGGCTTGTAAATGTGATGCAATGTGTATATATGAAGCAATTTAGAATAATGTACTTAAATGTTCCGATCTCACCATCTACTTGATGAGCTGAAAAGTTATGGAAGAGAAAAAAATCTCAACATTTTGCTGTTGTAAATTTTTGTCACTTTATCTAAATTATCCATTTTTTGAAAGATGACTTGACATTTGAAGCTACCTCTAAGACTGATGACTTGAATTGTGCAATTTCGTGAGGAGAAATCTTGACGTGGCATTTTTGTTTATAACATCTAACCCATTCAGAGTGTTCCTTGGAGAGCTAATTCTACCTCAGCTACACTCTACTCACCTTTAGTACTTGTTAATTTAAGCACACAAGTAATCCTTTACATTGCCCTCCACTCCTTAAGATTGGATATCAGCCTTGACTCAGTGAGTGGTAGCATGCTTGCTTCTGAGTCAGAAGATTGTGGGATCACATCTCACTCCTGAGATTTGAGCACATAATCCAGGCTGACACTTCAGTGTCCTACTGAGAGAAATGTTGCGTTGTCAGAGGTGTCATCTTTCAGATGAGATGTCAAACCATGTACCTGTCTGCTCTCTCAAGATCTCATGGCACTATTTCAAAGAAAGTGGGGGAGTTCTCCGGTGTCCTGGCCAATATTTATTCCTTCAGTAAACAGGCTGTATAGTTATAACCTCATTGCTACTGGTGGGATCTTGCTGTGTGCAAATTGGTTGCCACGTTTCCTACCTTACAACAGTGACTACACTTCCAAAATACTTAATTGGCTGCAAAGTTCTTTGGGGTGTCCTGAGCCGGTGAAAGGTGCTCTATAAATGTAAGTTTTATTTTTAGCACAACTTGTTTTTAACAAAAAAACTTGCATTTATTTAGCAACTTTTAACATAGTAAAACACCCAAGGTACTTTGCAGGAGCATTATTGGACAAAATTTGACAACGTCCACATTATCATCCAGTCATGAGGCTTTGCTTAAAAAAGTTGAAGTTGAGCAGTATTCTTCAAAGTCACACACATAAGCATACCCCATCAATTCTAATAGAATTGACAAGTGCATATATGGTAAACAGTGTTCAAGTATTCCACTACTGGGGAGAAAAGGCTAATACAATATTATACTATGATTAATTTTTGCAAAATGCCATGAATATTTTCACCTGAACTTTCACCTGTATGCATTCTCCATATGGGCCAAAAAGTTGTAAGTGCAAGAGCTACATTTTAAACATATCTTGTAGTAAAACAGCTGACTAGCAACATTTTGGACTCTGCTGAATCCATAAAGTGTTTGTGAGCTTCAGTTGATCTCTAACTTTGTTGCTATCTTGTAATTCAATGCCCAACCACCTCTTTTGTGAAGAGTGTATATTAAATGTGATTATCTTACTAGAATTGATCCAAAGTGGCCCCATGAAATATACTTCAAAATGATTAGTTTCACTGTCTCAAATTTTTTCTTGGTGACCTCTGCAAAAGTATCTTTAATTGCCCCTGTTGATTGGTGAATGAATTGGTCTGTGGCCACACAGAAAGCAAAATCAACAAGGACTTTACAAATCTGCTGACTGTATATTTATAATAATGTTTCTTTAACTATTGTGTACAGAATTTTCAGACGCCAATGCCAAGTTTTACTGTCGAATTTATTACGCTGAAGAATTCCACAAAATGAGGGAAGTGATCTTGGCAAACAATGAAGATGACTTCATCCGATCTCTATCTCACTGTGTGCCATGGCAAGCCCGAGGAGGCAAATCAGGAGCAGCATTTTATGCTACAGAAGGTAAAAGAATTTGCTGATTCAGTAAAGAGGATATAAATTCAATAAGGCATTTTTGTTGTAACTTAGTAAGTAAATAGTTAGTAAATCAGTTACTGGTACACTATACAAAGTACCTTGCATTGAACTTTGTATCTGAGGAGCATAGCCAAAGTACACTTCAGAAAACATAAGTGTGAAACAGCAACAAATGGCAAGTTTGCATTTAATCCCATAGGTTGAACAATGACTGATTTTTACAAAACTGGAAACTGGTATAGTACAAAGTATTTTAAATTTCAGAGTTCCTTGGGATTTCACAGTTAATATGCAAAAATGTAATACTTTCAAACTGTGAACTAATTAAATTCAGAAAATTCCCTGGTTTAAATTTGCATTGTTTCTATTGAATCCTTAAAATTATGGAAAACTTTTTTGTTGAAAATCAAAAGCATTGCCATTGCCAACTACAAACTACAATCCAAGCCAGAGAAAATGTGCATTTATCTAGCACCTTTCCTGTCCTCAGAATGAACCAAAGTGCTTTAGAGCTAATTAACTACGTTTTGAAAAGTAATGGCGACTGTGTTATGTAGATAAACACACAAGCCAATTTGTGTACAGCAAGCTTCCACAAACAGCAAATGAGATAAACAACCATTTAATCTGTTTTGGTGATGTTGGTTGAGGACTGAATGTTGGTCAAGATTTTGGGTGAAAACCCCTGCTCCTTGAATAGTTTTATATCTTTTGCATCCAACCGAATAGGCAGATAAGACTTCGATATAATATTTCATTTGAAACATAGAGCACAATGATTGTACATAACATGTGTTGATACATGGTGAAAAATAGCCATGTATAATGCATTCATATAATTGAGGGTTTAAGGTAGAGGGACAGGAATTTAAAATGTTCATAACACATTTAGAAGTGAATGAATTTGTAGAATAGCATAGAAAAAGGTCTGAGGTGCCAAAAGTTCTTACAATTGAGAGATTTCTACACTGATGTTTCCTTAAAATATGCTTAAATGGTGTATAGATAATTGATGCTACTGCTAACTTTTATTTTTGAAGCGCGCTTGATTTTTAAGAATCTTTGTAAATTTTGGCAATGTCATTTTGTCACTTTCATGTGATTTTGTGTAGCCTACAATGCTAAAAATGGCAGTTAGCCCTTCCAGAACTGAGAAATTACAACCTACCCTAGCCCATTCACCACCACTACGACCACCACAAAAAGTATTTCTGTAGTTAACTTCACCTATAGGCCAAATTGAAAACATTTACACTTGCAAAACAAGTTGATGAGTCATTGTCCTACTAGTTACTTGTCATTGATAGGAGTCGTATCAATGCCTTGCAGTCATTTTGAGTGATTACTATTTAGGCAAGGCCTACTTGATGGCCATATTAACAATGGAGAAGCATAACAAGGGAATAGAGATGGGAATACTCTGAATTTTTATGTTATGTTTTAATTGAAAATACAGTTGAATTATTGCTTTAAGAACGTGTGTTTTTGATCAGAAATCTTGCTCATTTTCAGTTGTGATGTGCTTTGCCTTGACTTCAAAGTGCTAATAAATATTTTGGGTGCAACTTTCATAATTTAAAAAAAATTAATCTTTTCTAGATGAACGCTTTATTCTGAAGCAGATGCCTCGTTTGGAAGTCCAGTCATTCCTGGATTTTGCTCCTCATTATTTTAATTATATTACAACTGCCGTTCAGCAGAAAGTAAGTGGAGATATTTGTGGGGAGGTTTCCCATTTTCCTGCGAATTCTCCTACTAAAAGCTTTGATTTCTTGTTATGTTATGGCTTCAGGGTATTTGGGTTCTTGCAGTACCTTGCCCCACTTAGTCAGTGAGTGTTAAGTGGGTGTTCAACCTTCAGGAACTTTGCAATCAAGCTTTGAAATTTTTCTTGTAGTTTTGATTTGGTTGGGAATGGTAGAATTTGTTTTACCTCTTGGGCTAATCTCTACTCATTGCCCTTTGTGCGATTAATGTCGATGTATGTAAACTATGCAAATCACACAGATTGCAGACTCCTTGCTATGAAAATTAAACCTTAAAGAAATCAGTTCTGCAAAGTCATTAATCTATCATTTTTGGGTTGCTACAGCTTGACAGTGTAATGTTCTTTTAGATTCTTGCACTACCACTGCTTCAAAAAAAAAAGTAATTCTGGAGTAGTTGAATGTTGGTTCATATTGACAAATTTGGGCAGCATGAGCATCTGATCTGACCATCTTGGAAAGATGCAGATACAGGCACTTGCATGTCTGCAGAGCAAAAATTGGAGAGTAAGTCACTCTGGGAAACCTGTGCACCTCCCAGCAGCTGCTGACGTATGGTGGGCCAGAGGGCAGATTATTACTGCCTTTCTCACTTCAAGAATGTTACATGGCACAAGGTGAAATAAAATAATTTTATATAAGTGGAAATTTAACTTGCAGAAATAGTCATTTTTAACTGAAGAAATAGTAAATTTGTCATCCATTACTTCAAAGCTGCAGCCTCCACCAGTTAGTCATCTGTATATAATGTCACTACACAAGAGCACCACCTGGTGGAAATATGCATGGACATGGACCATTCCACTCTCCAATCTGAACGCAATTTGGGGAAATGGATTAAACCAAAAAAAATTGTTAAAATGTATACAAAAGCTAATCAATATGCATGCTTCTACATATTGTTTCCATTCTTATTTTTATAGTGATTGCAACTTCCAAAACAAAGTTAATCTTAATTCCTCATAGATTGGAAGGTACCAAATGTAAGGCTGCTATTCAAGATAGGGGGGAAAGATAAAACAGGGAATTATAGGCTAGTTAGCCTGACCTCCGTAAGAGGGAAAATGCTAGAATCTATTATTAAGGGGAAGGTAACAGCACCTGGGCGTCAAGTATTTATATCAATGAATTAGATGAGGGGGCAGAGTGTAATATATCCAAGTTTGCTGATATAAAGCTAGGTGGGAAAGTAAACTCTGAGCAGGATGCAAAGAGGCTGCAGAGGGATATAGGTAGGTTAAGTGAATGGGCGAGTAGGTGACAGATGGAGTATAATGTGGACAAATGTGAAATTATCACTTTGATAGGAAGAACAAAAAAAGCAAAATATTTTTTAAAACGTGAGGCTCGTAAATGGTGGTATGCAGTGGCATTTGGGTGTCATGAACCGCCAAGTTACTGCGCAGGTACAGCAAGCAATTAGGAAGGCAGATGGCATGTTTGCCTTTTAAGGGTGTTGGCATACAAGACTAAGGCAGGCTTGCAGCAATTATATAGGGCTTCAGTGATATCACACCTGGAAAATTGTGTGCAATTTTGGTCTCCTTATCTAAGAGAAGATATACTTGCCTTAGAGGTGTACACTGAGAGTTCACAAGGTTTATTCCTGGGATGATGGGGTTGTCCTATGAGGTTGAATAAAATGGGCCTATATTCTTTGGAGTTTAGTAGAATGATCGGATCTGATACGTTTCAATGAGATCACCTGAGAGGGCTTGACAGGTTAGCTGCGAGGAGGCTGTTTCCCCTGACTGGAGATTTTAGAACTAGAAATACTCTCAGGATAAAGGGTCAGCCACTTAGGACTGAGATGAGGAGAAATTTCTTCACTCAGTGTGCTGAATCTTTGGAATTCTCCACCCCAGTGGTCTGCGGATGTTCCATTGTTGAGTATATTCAAAACTGAGATCGAAATATTTTTGGGCACTAAGGGAATCAAACTATATGGGGGATAAGGTAAGAAAATGGAGTTGAGGCAGAAGATCAGCCATGACTTAATTGAATTGCAGAGGAGGCTCAAAAGCTGTATGACCTACTCCTGCTCTTATTTCTTATGTTCTTATGTTAATTTATCAAATTGATTGTTTTAAATTGGGTATTCAGATTACATGTTTTAATTTTTTTCCTCTCTAAAATACGATAGAGACCTACAGCATTGGCAAAAATTCTGGGAGTATATCGAATAGGCTACAAAAACTCTCAGAACAATACAGAGAAGAAACTTGATCTTTTGGTTATGGAGAATCTCTTTTATGGGAGAAAAATGGCTCAGGTATGTGGCATTAGCAATTGCAAATAGTTTGAATTCATGTATGGTTTCTAATTTAAAATTATTTCATAAAACATTGTAAGCTGGGTGATGGTAAAAAGAATTGGGAATGAAGACAATTAGTATGACCTGATTATGTGCCCTACCTATGCATAGCAGTACATAGTTTCTTTAGAAATGTAGTATAATGGCTTACAATTAAAGATTCAAGTTTTGACTTGATTCTGAGCCATTGAATAGGATTGGCATAATTTTTCTAAAGATCACAAAGATAAAATTGGAAAAACAGTACCGATAACACAAACTTTTCTTTGGCCTATTTTGTCAAGCTTTGTGCTCCAAGCTAATGACCAATCCAGGTAGCGTTTTAAATGTTGCAGTTCTAGCACTGGATCTTTTGAGTTTTTTAAAGTTTTTTTTTTTCCCTGAATGCAAACTTAGTATTTTTGATTGTCCTTAAATTATTATTCCTGTTTCTTTCCCGACAGGTTTTTGACTTGAAAGGTTCTTTAAGGAATCGAAATGTTAAAACTGAAACGGGAAAAGAGACATGTGATGTTGTATTACTGGATGAAAACCTGTTGAAAATGATTCGCGATAACCCTCTTTATATTCGGTCACACTGCAAGGCTGTGCTGCGGGCATCCATTCATAGTGATGCATATTTTCTGTCAAGCCATCTCATCATTGACTATTCCCTTCTTGTGGGCCGAGATGACATTAAAAATGAATTGGTTGTTGGAATTATCGGTAAGTGGGATGGAAAGTGTTTTATGATCTTTAACCTGTTGCATTTACTGCAAACTTGAACATAATGTGGACATTTTTACTATGCCTGGGAGGGTAGAATGAGATGAATAACATTGGTGCAGGATGACAGCCCTTCTCCTGTCATTCGGGGAAAATGCCTTATACTTTCCCAGCAACCATTTTATAACTAGTTGGTACCAGGAATTCAACATGAGAATAGATAGGAACTCGTAGTGGAGTAACATAGAAATTTTATGGCACAGAAGGACGCTACTCGGCCTGGCATGTCTGTAGCAGCCAAAGCAGAGCTATCCAGCCTTATCCTACTTTCCAGCTCTTGCTACCTAGCGCTGTAGGTTATGACACTTCTAGTACATATCCAAGTATTTTTTAAACGAGCATTTCTGCTTCTACCTTCCTTTCAGGCAGTGAGTTCTAGACCCCCACCACCCTCTAGGTGAAAATTTCTCCACAACTCCCTTCTAATCCTTCTGCCAATTACTTTAAATCTGTACCCTGGTTATTCACCACTTCTGCTAAGTGAAATAGGTCCTTCCTATCCACTCTATCCAGGTCCCTCATAATTTTATACACCTCAAATAAATCTCCCTTCAGCTTCCTCTGTTCCAAGAAAACAACCCCAGCCTATCCAATCTTTCCTCATAGATAAATTCTCCAGTCCAGGCAACATCATCGTAAATCCCCTCTGTGCACGCTCTCGTGCAGTCATGTCCTGACTGTAATGTGCTGATCAGAGCTGTACACAGTACTCTAGCTGTGGTGCAACTAGTGTTTTATACAGTTCTAGCATAATCTCCCTGCTCTTGTACTCTGTGGTGCGGGCAGTAAAGGAAAGTATCCCGGATGCCGCCTTCACTGCCTTATCTACTTGACCTGCTACCTTCAGGGATCTGTGGACATGCACTCCAAGGTTCCTCTGCTCCTCTATACCTCTCTGTATCCTACCATTTATTGTGTACTTCCTTTCCTTGTTTATCCTTCCCAAATGCACTACCTCACACTTCTCCGGATTAAATTCCGTTCCCACATTTCTGTCCACATTGATTCCTATAGTCTACAGCTTTCTTCCTCACTATCAACTACACAGCGATTTTTTTTTTTTTTGTATGATCTGCAAACTTCTTAATCATGGGCCCTGCATTTAATTCTAAATCATTGATGCAAATACGAAAAGCAAGGAACTAGTTCTGAGCCTTGCGGAACCCCATTGGAAACCGCCTTCCAGTCGCAAAAACACCTGTCAACCATTACACTTGGCTTCCTGCCACTGAACTAATTTTGAATCCAAGTTGCCACGTTTCCTGGATCCCATGGGTGGGCTCAACTTTGTCTGCCATGTGGAACCTTGTCAAAAGCCTTGCTAAAATCCATGTAGACTACATCAAACATGCTACCCACATCAACCACCCCCAACACCTGATTCATCTTCAAAAAATTCAGTCGAATTAGTCAGACACAACTTTTGCTTAACAAATCCATGCTGATTGCCCTTGAGTAATCAGTGCTTTCTAAATATGTGCCTTTCTTAATACTATCACTCAGAATTTTTTCCAGTAATTTTTCCACCACCGAGGTTAGGCTGACTGGCCTGTAATCGTTCAGTTCCCCTCATTTTAAACAATGGTACAACATTAGCTGTCGTCCAGTGTTCTGGCACCGCACCTGTAGTTGGAGAGAATTGGAAAATGATGGTCAGAGCCTCTGCTATTTCCTTTCCTGCTTCTCTTTGCAGCCTGGGATTATGTCATCTGGGCCTGGCAATTTACTTCCAAAAATGCTAAACCCCTTAATATTTCCCTTATCATGTTTATTGCATCTGATATTTCACACGCCTCCTCCTTAACCACACTGTTTGCATCGTTCCCCCTCTTTTGTGAATACATTAATTCATTAAGAACCATGCTCACATCTTCTGTCTCCACACAAGTTACTTTTTTGATTTCTCACAGGCCCGACTTTTTCCTTGATTATCCTTTTGCTCTTTATGTATTTATAAAATATTTTTGGGTTTCCCTTGATTTTACTTGCCAATATTTTCTCATGCACTCTCTCTGCTTTCCTAATTCCCTATTTAATTTCATCCCTGTGCTTTCTATAGTCTCCTAGGCTTTCTGCAGTATTAAACTCTTGGTTACAGACATAAGCTTCCCTTTTTTGCCTTATCCTACCCCTGTATGCTCTTTGACATCCAGGGGTCTAGATTTGGGAGTCCCATCCTTTTACTTTGTGGGAACATATTTGTTCTGAACCCTCTCTATCTCTTCCTTGAATGCCTCCCACTGCTCTGACGCTAATTTACCTTCAAGTAGTCGTTGACAGTCCACTTTTACCAAATCACATCTCAGCTTTGTAAAATTGGCCTTTCCCAATTTTAAAACTTTTACTTCTGGTCTATCTTTGTCCATTTCCATTGTATATTGGTACACCAACCTGCTACTTGGCAAATGCAGCCAGTTCTTGTAATTTTTAACAATAAAAGTGCAAAGAAAAATTTATCATGTGGTTTATTTCCCTCAAATAACCTTCTTGACTTTTTTTGATTTATTTAGATTATATCAGGACATTTACTTGGGATAAAAAACTTGAAATGGTTGTAAAGTCTACGGGAATCTTAGGTGGGCAAGGTAAGTAGTTGTTCGTTGGCACTATGTACAAGTAGCAGAACCGCTATTGAAGAAAAAAATAATAAAATATCCTACAACATTACAGGCCTCAAATAAAGAGGTAGGTAGGAAGCAGAACAAAGAATCAGTGGTTTTGTCCTAGTTCTCTGTTTTCATACTGATCTGTCTTATTTTCACAAGAACACAACTTTATGTCCAGTATTCATGAAATTGTCCCACCTTTCAGCAAAGCAACGTAGTAACATTTAACCCTGACTTTCAGAGCTTACTTGAAACCATTTATTGTCTGTCCTTGCTGTCCAAAAAACTCTTCTGCAGCTCTAAGTCACTGTAGTAAATACAAGAGCAACATTCTCACTAGTGAAATGGCATTTAGTTCCCTTCATGTTGTTCTTGTGTTGCATTTAACTGTAAATTACCATAATCTGTGAAACAACCCATGTTCTGCAAGCTAGCTTTGTGCTCTTCGGTGATCGTCTGTGTCTGCAGTGTTTTAGTGTGCCTGATATGTTTTTTGGTCTTTTCTGTCATTCTTACTCAATAAATTATATCAGCACTCATATTTTAGATCACTGCCATGAGTGAGACACAACTCTCCATAACTTTGAATATCTATCTAGTCTTGATAACTGTGTAAGATTTCTGTAGCATATCTGACAAAAAGAAATAGAAAACTTTGTTACTTTCAGCTACTGGAATTTATACAATGACTCTACAAGGTTTTTTCATTCTGGTCTACCTTAACATTTCCTGTAAGGAATGCAACAACTCTGATTGAATAATACGTCCTATTAATGTGCTGGCCCTTACGTACTGTGACAGAGTTAAAGAAGTAATACTATGCCAAAACTTAGACTAAAATCCTTCGCTTTTTATCATAGTGTTGGCAATGTCAGATTATTTTTGCAGATCTTTCACTTGAAAATGTTAAGTATGGTTTTTCCCGTCCATCTAGAAATTCAGGAGCTCCACTCGAATTTTTAAGCAACTTTTGCCAATATCTGTAAGGGGAATTTAAAAATATACAGACCATAAATAGAAAATTGCCTTTTCAAACCCACTGAAGTCCAGTGAATCAGGTAGAATCTGGATTATCATGGACTCCTTGCATAGAAATAGCACAGAAACAGGCCATTTGGTCCAACCAGTATGTGCCAACATTTATGCTCCATTCCAATTTTCAAGCAACTTTTGCCATTATCTGTGATGCATGTATCTGTTTTTAAAACACTACAATATTGCTTCTTTGCACAGGGAAAATGCCAACCGTGGTTTCCCCAGAACTTTATAGAACAAGGTTTTGTGAAGCAATGGATAAGTACTTCCTGAAGGTACCGGAACACTGGACAGGCTTGGGTGTGAACTGCTGAATAGACTGGGTAGTACTCAAGATAATGAATTAAACTGCTCAGCAGCATCACTGGATATATACTATGGAAGAGAGGGGGGGGGTGCGGGGGCGGGGAAATATGTGGATTGTACATTTGAAAGGAAGCTGATTCCATGGACAGCACAGAGGCAGAAAGCACTGCACATACATTTCATACAGTATTACATCAGAACTGAAAGAAATAATTTGCCAGTTTCAGTGAAAAAATGTCCTAATTTTGAAGTTTATTTTGGGTGGATGAAAACCACAAAAAAACAGTGCACTTAGCATTTCAGATGGTCCTATTTGAAGGACATGAATGAGACCTGCAAAACTTGAACTTTATTTCCTCATTGACCTGCCCAAAATAAAGCAGCATTCGATAACGCAACTCATTGAGAGTTTATCTTACAAAAACACAAAGTGCTGCTCTCAAGTAGTTAGTTCAATATGTGCACACACATACACAGTAGATGCTCTTTATGATGCCTTTGTGAGCTGCAGAAAAAGCACGTTATAAATGGGGTATTTTATACATAGATTCTCTGAATGAGGGAGCGATAGAAATGCTTGCTATTTCAGTGTTCGTATTAAGAGTATACTGCCTGTAAGTAGAAGACTGGATAAATTTCAGTGTTGATGTAACACTCCCATTGCAATAGATAACTGCAGGACTGACAGAGCCAGAAACAAGTTTTCAAATTTCAGAATTGTTGCCATGAATTTTAAAAAATATTTCAAACTGCAGTATTTTCCCCAATGGTGCACTTTGTAAATCTTTTTTCTAACACGGGTACCAAAATAGATTTGTAAATAGAAAATGCTAAAACGGCAAATTATGTTTTGTGTTGCTTGCATTCCAAAATCATGCAAGTGTCTTTATATAACAAATAACTTGAATTATAATTCAGGCTACTTTGGCAACTGTTAGTGATGCACTTTGAAAAGCTGTTTTTGATCATGCTTAGAAACAGAGTGTCCAACACATCTGCATCTGGGATTTGAATTCACTTTGGGGCAAATTTCATTTTAGAAGATTGTTTAAGAGAAAATTAATACCACCATAACTGTCTATAGAAATCTGGAGTTCTAATGTGTAATAAATATTCAGATTCGTTGAGGTGTTTTATAATGCTCAAATGTGTTGTTATTTGAGACCATATTGGTACTTCTGAAAATAACTATTAATGGATATTACAATAAAATATGAAGAACAATGATATGTTAGTGCGCCCATCATTTTTCACAATGCACCATTTACTGTTTAGGCCACATGCGGTGTTGTTTGTCATCTTTCATGGAGATGATAAAACATTCAAATTATTGAAACTTGGCTGATTTTTTTTCCAAATGTTCAAAGTGTAAATATTTCCAACTCACTCATATTTGTGGTTTTTTGTTTTACTAGTAACTAGTTTATGTAGCTTGGGTTCTGTGTCAATAAGCACTCCTGTAAATAGACCTCATATCTCTTTACCTGTCTAGTGTCAAGCCAAATGTAGCAATGCCCAAGAGCTGAGCAGAAAAATCTTCCTGCCATACTGGAATATATCATGCTAACGGGTGAGCTCCTCAAGTTTGATAAGTTGATGAGGATGAGATGAAGTAAGGTGGGGGGAGGCACAGCACACAGGCATCATGAACACCGGCATAACCTGTTAAGAACATAAAAGTAGGCCATATAGCAGCTCGAGTCTGCTTTGCCATTCAATAAAGTCATGACTGATCTGATCTTGGCCTCAACTCCAGTTTCCTGCCTGTTCCCTATAACCCTTAACTCCCATATAGCTCAATGTCCATCTCAACCTTGAATATGTTCAATGACTCGATGACTCGGCCTCCACAACTCTCTGGGATAGAGAATTTCAAAGACCCTCAGAAGAAATTCCTCCTCATCTCCATCTTAAATGGGTGAATGCTTATTCTGAATAAAGGTGTGCAAAGGAAACCTGACCCCAGTCCGAATGCCGGACCCGAAAGTCTGACATGACGCTGCCCGAACCTGACACGTGTCGTTAGGTCGGGTAGCAGGCCTTTACCAGTGTACTAATGTAAAGGCTGCTACCCGACCTGACCCCAATGGGATCTGATGACACGTGTCAGGTTCGTGCCAGGTCATGTCGGGCTTCCGGGTTCGACATTCGGACTGGGGTCGGGTTTCCTTTGCACACCTTTAATTCTGAAACTATGTCTCCTTGTTCTAGATTCCACCACGAGGGGAAACATCCTTTCAGGATCTACCCTGTCATGTCCCCTCAGAATCTTATATCTTTCAATAAGATCACCTCTCCAACCCGCTCAACTTTTTCTCATAAGACAACACCTTCATCTCAGGAATCACAGTGAACCTTCTTTGAACTGCCTCCAATGAATGTATATCCCTTCGTAAAGTGCATCCAGGAGAGCTTTTTGAGCCAGCACAAAGAAAGTCCTACAAGAGAAGGGGTGGTACTGGACCTAATCTTACGGAATGAAGCCAGACTAGTGGTAGAAGTGTCAATGGGGGAGCATTTCGGGGGTAGTGACCATAACTCTAAGATTTAAGGTAGTTATGGAAAAGGGCAAAGATGGACTGGAAATAAAGGTACTGAATTGGGGGAAGGCTGATTTCAATATGATAAAACAGGATCTGGCCAAAGTGGACTGGGAGCAGCTAATTGTAGAAAAGTCTGCATCAGACCAATGGCCGTCATTCAAAAAGGAAATAGAGTTCAGGGCCAACATGTTCCTGTAGAGGTGAAGGGTAGGACCAATAAGTCCAGGGAACCCTGGATGTCAAAGGATATATAAGATTGGATAAGGGGGGAAAAAAGGAGGCTTATTGCAGATTCAGAGAGCTGAAAACAGCAGAGGCACTAGATGAGTATAGTGGGGTACTTTTATAAAAAAAAAATTAGGAAAGCAAAGAGGGGGCATGAAAAAACACTGGCTGGCAAGGTAAAGGAAAATCCTAAGGTGTTTTTTAAGTATATTAATGGCAAGAGGATAACCAGGGAAAGAGTAGGCCCATTAGGGACCAAAGTGGGAATCTGTGTGTGGAGTCAGAGGACGTAGGTGAGATTTTAAATGATTACTTTTCATCTGTGTTCACTATGGAGAAGGATGATGTCTGTGTAGAGATCAGGGTGGGGGATTGTGCTATACTTGAACAAATTAGCATTGATAGGAAGGAGGTATTAGCGGGCTTAAAAGTGGATAAATCTCCTGGCCCAAATGAGATGGATCCCAGGCTGCTATGTGAGGCAAGGGAGGAGATTGCAGGGGCTCTGACACAAATTTTCAAATCCTCTCTGGTCGCAGGAGAGGTGCCAGAGGACTGGAGGACAGCGAATGTGGTGCCATTATTCAAGAAGGGTAGTAGGGATAAACCAAATAATTACAGGCCAGTGAGTCTAACATCAGTGGTAGGGAAACTATTGGAAAATATTCTGAGGGACAGGATTAATCTCCACTTGGAGAGGCAGGGATTAATCAGGGATAGTCAGCACGGCTTTGTCAGGGGCAGATCCTGCCAACAAATTTGATTGAATTCTTTGAGGAGGTAACTAGGTGTGTAGATGAGGGTAAAGCATTTGATGTAGTCTACATGGACTTCAGTAAGGCTTTTGATAAGTCCCGCATGGGAGATTGGTCAAGAAGGTAAGAGCCCATGGGATCCAGGGCAATTTGGCAAATTGGATCCAAAATTGGCTTAGTGGCAGGAGGCTGAGGGTTGCTTTTGCGATTGGAAGCCTGTGACCAGTGGTGTACCGTAGTGATCGGTGTTGGGACCCTTGCTGTTCGTAGTGTACATTAATGATTTAGACGCCAATATAGGTATCATCAGTAAGTTCGCAGATGACACGAAAATTGGTGGTGTCGTAAATAGTGAGGAGGACGATGTAGCTGGGCTAGTAAGATGGGCAGAGCAGGAGCAAATGGAATTTAATCCTGAGAAGTGTGAGGTGTTGCATTTTGGGGGGGACTAACAAGGCAAGGGAATATAAATGGGTGGTAGGATCCTAGGAATTTCAGAGGGACCTTGGTGTACTTGTCCATAGATCACTGAAGGCAGCAGCACAGGTAGATAAGCTGTTTAGGAAGGCATATGGAATTAATTCTTCTTTGGCCTCCTTGTCTTGAGAGACAATGGGTAAGCGCCTGGAGGTGGTCAGTGGTTTCTGGAGCAGTGCCTGGAGTGGCTATAAAGGACAATTCTAGAGTGACAGACTCTTCCACAGATGCTGTAGATAAAATTGGTTGTCGGGACTGTTACACAGTTGGCTCTCCTTGCACTTCTGTCTTTTTTCCTGCCAACTGCCAAGTCTCATCGACTCGCCACTCTTTAGCCCTGCCTTTATGGCTGTCCGCCAGCTCTGGCGATCACTGGCAACTGACTCCCATGACTTGTGGTCAATGTCACAGGACTTCATGTCGCGTTTGCAGACGTCTTTAAAGCGGAAACGTGGACGGCCGGTGGGTCTGATACCAGTGACGAGCTCGTGTACAATGCGTCTTTGGGGATCCTGCCATCTTCCATGCGGCTCATGTGGCCAAGCCATTTCAAGCGCCACTGGCTCAGTAGGGTGTATATGCTGGGGATGTTGGCTGCCTCGAGGACTTCTGCGTTGGAGATACGGTCCTGCCACCTGATGCCATGGATTCTTCAGAGGCAGCGAAGATGAAATGAGTTGAGATGTTGCTCTTGGCTGACATATGTTGTCCAGGCCTCGCTGCCGTAGAGCAAGGTACTGAGGACACAGGCTTGAAACACTTGACAAAAAAAGGAAAGAAGGTACCAGCCCTTCGTTTTGCAAGCTGGAATGTCAGAACTGTGTGTCCTGGCCTGTTGGAAGACCTTACACAAATCAACAACTCTCGGAAGACTGCCATCATTAACAACGAGCTCAGTAAACTCAATGTGAACATTGCAGCACTTCAGGAGACACGCCTCCCTGCAAGCGGATCTCTAAGAGAGCAAGACTACACCTTCTACTGGCAGGGTAGGGATCCTGAAGAACCAAGACAGCATGGAGTGGGCTTTGCCATCAGAAACTCTTTGCTCAGCAAGATAGAGCCACCTTCGAATGGCTTGGAACGCATGCTGTCCATCCGACTGTTCACCACTTCTGGTCCAGTACACCTAGTCAGCATATATGCTCCAACACACTGCTCCCCACCTGAAGTTAAAGACCAGTTCTATGAGGAACTCCATAATATCATTAGCATTCCTAATACCGAACATTTGTTCCTGCTGGGGGTCTTTAACGCCAAGGTTGCGGCCGACCATGACTCATGGCCCTCCTGCCTTGGGCGCTATGGCATTGGAAGGATGAATGAGAATGGACAGAGACTGCTGGAGTTGTGTACCTATCTCAATCTCTGCGTCACCAACTTGTTCTTTCATACTAAACCCTGTCACCGGGTTTCATGGAGACACCCAAGATCACGTCGTTGGCACCAGCTGGACCTCATCGTCACAAGGCGAGCCTCTATAAACATTGTCCAAATCACACGCAGCTTCCACAGTATGGACTACGACACCGACCACTCCCTGGTGTGCAGCAAAGTTAGACTCAAACTAAAGAAGCTACATTACTCCAAGCAGAAGGGTCTCCCGCACATCAACACTAACAGAATTTCTAATCCACAGCTGTTGCGTATGGAATACTTGCCTTTATTATCCGAAGCGTAGAATATAAGAGTAGGGAGGTTATGATGGAGCTGCATAAAACGCTAGTTAGGCCACAGCTGGAGTACTGTGTATAGTTCTGGTCGCCACACTACAGGAAGGATGTGATTGCACTTGAGAGGGTGCAGAGGAGATTCACCAGGATGTTGCCTGGGCCGAAGCATTTCAGCTATGAAAAGAGACTGGATAGGCTAGGGTTGTTTTCCCTAGAGCAGGGAAGGCTGAGGGGGGACCTGATTGAATTATACAAAATTATGAGGGGCATAAATAGGGTAGATAGGAAGAAACCTTTTCCCTTAGCGGAGGTGTCAATAACCAGGGGGCATTGTTTTAAGGGAAGGGAAAGATGGTTTAGAGGGGATTTGAGGGAAAAAAATTTCACCCAGAGGGTGGTTGGAATCTGGAACGCACTGCCTGAGGGGATGGTTGAGGCAGGAATCCTCAACATTTAAGAAGTATTCAGATGAGCACTTGAAATGCCATCGCATACAAGTCTACGGGCCAAGTGCTGAAAAATGGGGTTGGAATAGATAGGTGCTTGATAGCCGGCGCGGAAACGGTGGACTGAAGGGCCTGTTTCTCTGCTGTATTACTCTATGACTCTAAGGAGACCAAAGCTGTATGCAATAATCTAGGTGTGCTCTTACCAATGCCCTGTACCTTTGTAACAAGGCTTCCCTACTTTTATACTCCATACCCCTTGCAATAAAGTCCCACATTCCATTTACCTTCCTAATTACTTGCTGTGCCTGTGTTAACTTTTTGTGTTTCATGTATGAGCATAACTAGATCCTCTATACCACAGCATTCTGTTGTCTCTCTTCATTTAAATAATATTTTGCTTTTCTATTCTTCACACCAAAGTGGATAACCTCATATTTTCCCACATTATACTCCATCTGTCAAATTTTTGCCCACTCATTTAACCTATCTACAACCTTTTGCAGACTCTGTGTACTCTTCATAACTTGCTTTACTACCTATCTTTATATTATAAGTAAATATAGCTGCAATAAACTCAGTCCCTTCATCCGATTCATTAATATAGATTGTAGATAGTTGAGGCCTCAGCACTGATCCCTCTGTCATCTCACTTGTTAGTTTGCCGACCTGAAAATGCCCCACTTATCCTGACTTGCTCTTAGTTAGACAGTCATTTATCCATGCAAATATATTGCCCCCAACACCATGAGCTCTTGTGCAGTAAACCTTTAAGTCGCATTTTATCGGGCCTTTTGGAAATCCAAATACATCTCATCTACTGGGTTCCCCTTTATCCATTCTGCTCGATACATCCTCAAAGAATTCTAATAAATTTGTCAAACACTATTTCCCTTTCATAGAACCATATTGACTCTGCCTGATTGAGTTATGATTTTCTAAAAATCCTGCTACTACCTTTATTATGGATTCTAGCATTTTCCCAATGCCATGTTAAACTAATTGGCCTATAGTTTCCTGCTTTCTGCTTCCCTGCTTTCTTGAATAGGGGTGTTACATTTGTGATTTTCCAGTCTGCTGGGACCTTTCCAGAATCTGGGAAAGTTTGGAAGATTACAACCAATGTATCCAGTATCTCTGCAGCCACTTTTTAAAAAAAACCTAGGCCTTTAGTTCCATTAGTTTCCTAGTACTGTTTCTCTCATAATTGTTTTAAGTTTCCCCCTCCCTTTTGCCCCTCAATTTTCTACTATTCTTGGGATGCTCTTAGTATCCTCTACCATAAAGATTGATACAAAATATTTGTTCAAAGTCTCTGCCATTTGCTTGTTTCCCGTTATTAATTTCCTGGCTTGATCCTCAAGGGACCAATGTTTACATAGCTACTTTCTTCCTTTTTTGTATACTTGTAGAAGCTCTTACTGTCTGCTTTTATATTTGTTACTAGTTTACTCATAATCTATTTTCTCCCTTTTTTTTAAGTCTTCTTTGCTGGTTTCTTAAGTTTTCCCAATTTTCTGGCCTACTTATAATCTTCGCAATGTTGTATGTCGTCTTTCAATTTGATACCATCCTTACCTTCCTTAGTTAGCCATGGATGGTTCATCCTTCTTGCAGAGTCTTTCTTTCTCCATGGAATATATCTATTGAGAATTATGAAATAATTCCTTAAATGCCTACCACTGCTTATCTGCCATCTTATTTTATAAATCTATTTTCCAAGGCCAATTAAGCCAACTTTGTCTTCATACTTTTGTAATTTCCTTTATTTAAGTTAAAAACACTTATTTCAGACCCAAGTTTCTCACTCTCAAACTGATTATGAAGTTCATCATGTTATGAGCACACTTCCCCAGAAGATCCGTTAATAGGAAATCATTAATTAATCCTGTCTCGTTACACATAACCAGATCTAAAAATCACCTGTTCCCTGTTTGGTTCCACAACGTATTGTTCTAAGAAACTGTCCCAAATACACTCTATGAACTCATCCTCAAGGCTACCTTTTCCAATTTGATTTGTCCAATTATTATGAAGATTAAAGTTGCCACAATTATTGCAATACCTTTCTTGTAAGCACCCATTATCTCTTGATTATCTGTCCTACAGTGTTGCTACTGTTATGGGATGCCTACTCCCACCAGATACTTCTTTCCCTTGTTATTTCTTGTCTGCACCCAAACTGATTCAACATCTAGATCTGAGCCAAGATTTCTCGTGACTGTACTGATCTCATCCAACTACCCCACCTTCTTTTCCTTTTTTCCTATCCTTCCAAAATGTCGAGAACCCCTGAATTTTCAGTTGCCAGCCAGTCACTTTTCAACCTATTGTCTAATGGCTATCATATCATACCCATTTATTTGTATTTGTACCATCAATTCATCTATCTTGTTAGGAATGCTCTGTGCGTTCAGGTAAAGAGCTATTTTTTAAAAACCATTTTTCCTACTCTGACCCTATTTGCTGGTGCACTCTTATGTTTGTACGCTCTATCCTTTCCCACCACTCTGGTTATCATTAGCCATGTCACTACTCAGCACTATTGCTTTGTCCTTTTTCTCTGACTTTCTAAATTTTTCCTCATTTGAACCCTCATCCCCCGCTATTTAGTTTAAAGATCTCCCTGCAGCCCTAGTTATTCAATTCAACAGGGCACTGGTCCCAGCACAGTTCAAGTGAAGCCTATCCCAATGTTACAGCTCCCTCTTTCCCCCAGCACTGGTGCCAGTGCCCCCTGAATTGAAATCTAGTTCTCCCACACCCAATATTTGAACCATTTATTCAACTCTGATCTTATTTACCCTGTGCCAATTTGCTCATGTCTCAGTATAATTGAGGATTATTACCTTTGTGGTTGTCCTTTTTAATTTAGCCCCTCGTTGATCATACTCCCTCAGTGGAATCTCTTAGTCCTTAGATATCCTTAACCCTGGCACTGGGCAGGCAACACAGCCTTTGGGACTCACGCTCTCAGCTGCAGAGAACAGTATCTATCCCCTTAACTATATTGCCCCCTACCACTGCTACATTCCTTTTTACTCACCCAACTTGAATGACCCCCTGTACCACGATGTTGTGATCAGTTTGCTCATACACCCTGCAGTCCCTACTCTCATCCACATAAGCTGCAAGAATCTTGCACCTGTTGAACAAGTGCTAGGGCTGAGGAGCCCCTGATGCTACCTTCTGGATCACCATCCCTGCCTCATACCCTCCTGTCCCTGACCACAGACCAAACCTGAAGTACTGAACCTAAGGGGCGTGACTGCCTCCTGGAACAGAGTCCAGGTAACTTCCTCCCTGGTGCATCACAGTGTCCGAAGCTCAGGCTCCAGTTCCTCAACTCTGAGCTGACGTTCCTTGAGCTGCAGACACTGTAGATGTGATTGTTGTGGATCATATTGGTGTCCACCAGCTCCCACATGCTACAGCTGCAACACATCACCTGCCCTGCCATCTCTATTGTGTTTTATTTAATTAGGTTTGCAGGCTTTGAAATATCACTTAATTGTCTATAGTTTTATAGGTGATTACCTTATTACGTTTAGTTGTATACTTTGGATCTTTACTGTAATTTAGCCCTCAATCCTAATTTAACCCTATATGTTTATTTTTCATATCATGCTGCACCTCTTGCCCCACACACCTCCTTGAATTCCCACACTTGCCAAATTCTCTTGCATTCTGGTGAAACCTGCACTCAGGTGAAGCTGCTCTTTGCTAATACTCTTATTATTAATTCACTCACTGTTTTACTTGCCCGATTGAAATTTTTAATTTCCTGGCTTTTAGTTTAAACTAATGCCCTATATTAGCGAGAAAAGTCAAAAACGCTGGTGAACCAATGACATCTGTTTTCCTATGATGTCACACTCCGAGTTTTGTTTTCCTGTTTTTTTCAAGCTCTTCATTTGAAAATGGTCCTCCTGCTGCTGTTCCCAACTAGCTAGGTCTGGGCCTCGAGCCTCAGCTTATTGAAGCTTGTTGGGCCGAGTGGCCTATTTCTGTGCTGTAAAATTCTATGTTATGGATATAGTCAATCATACTGAGGCACAGGCTATATATTGCAACACATTTATAAGGGAAGTGGAACGTATTCAGTACAAATTGTGTTTCTTCAGTAGTTAAAACCTTTACTATTATCTGAATACAAAACAACCAAGATGCTTTTTTTGTAATAATTCTCAACATAATTTTGATCACTGAGACACAGATGCTTCCTTCTTAAGCTACCAGGAAGCTAAATCTAGCTCCGTCTGACTGACTTTTGATTTACTGGCAATAGAATCAGACATCGATACTATCATTCAAAACCTATTGAAAATGTCTTATTAAAAATATTGCATCTGCATGCACTCCCCGTTTACAAAACCTTGGGCCTAAATTTGCTGGAAATTTATGCTATAATGATGCTACATTAACGGTGTGTGCTATTAATAGTAAAAGTTCCAGATAATAATGGAGTAAGTGAGTTATGCATCAGTTGCATTGTGCCATAGCTTGCTGGATCATTTGTGCAGCTCTGCCAACAGCTTCGCTTAAGCCAATAAGCATTTATCTCCTTGCTCGTCCCACCATTTCAGTCAATGGTGATCAGCAATTTGTTGGATTTGTACCATTAAATGTGCTAAAGTCAGACTGAAAAATAATGATGTGGGTGACCTGGTATTGATGTGATTTATGGCCCTCACTCTGGGAGGTCAACAAGGGGACCATTAAAGCTTTGGAGCCTCACTCCAGCAGTCTGAAAATTGTGCTCTGAGTTTTCTTTTTCTAATTCTCTCCATTTCGACAATCTTTTCTTGCCAGTTTTGCCATCCAGAGTTCGGTTAGTGCCTAAAGGCAATTACTTACAAGATCTCCAAAACTTTCTAGGTGTTGGGAAGGTGAAAGCATTGTAATGGTGTATCCTTTCATCATTCCCCTATTTCTGATCATCTCGGACAATCTGGAAGAGGAACTTGCATGTTGTGTTTTTTGAGGCACCACAGACAATCTATTACCCCACCCCCTGAGGGTCTACAGGGAATGTACGCCATTTGAGGCGTTGTCAGAGGACCCGTGCAAGCACAGCCTGCGCTCCAACAAGGAAACAATTGATCACCTCTGTGAGATGCTCCATGAAAACTGAAAGTTAACATGCAGCTGCAGCAAGTAATTGGGAAGGCAAATGGTGTGCTGGAAATACTCAGCAGGTCTGGCAGCATCTATGAAGACAGAAACAGAGTTAACGTTTCAGGTCAGTGACCGTTTATCAGAATTGATTATTCAAAACCCATTGAAAATGTCTTATTGAAAATATTGCATCTGCATGCACTTCATGTTTACAAAACCTTGGGCCTAAATTTGCTGGAAATGTATGCTGTAATGATGTGTTGGCCTTTATTACAAAAGGATTTGAGTACAGGAGTTAAGAAGTCTTGCTCCAATTGTATAAAGCCTTGGTGAAACTGCACCTGGAGTATTATGTACCGTTTTGGTCTCCTCACCTCGGGAAGGATATACTGGCCATAGAGGGAGTGCAACGAAGGTTCACCAGACTGATTCCTGGGGTGGAAGGATTGTCCTATGAGGAGAGATTGAGGAGGTTGGGCCTGTATTCTCGAGAGTTTACAAGAATGAGAGGTGATCTCATTGAAGCATACAAACTTCTTACAGGGTTCGAGGGTAGATGCAGAAAGGATGTTTCTCCTGGCTGGGGGAAGTCTAGAACCAGGGGACACCGTCTCAGAATAAAAGGTAGGCCATTTAGGACTGAGATGAAGAGGAATTTCTTCACTCAGATGGTGGTAAATCTTTGGAATTCTCTACCCCAGAGAGTTGTGGAGGTTCTGTCATTAAGTATGTTCAAGACAGAGATTGATTTCTAGATGTTAAAGATATCAAGGAATTGGGAATATTTCAGACAAATGGCGTTGTTAAAAGATCAGCCATGATCTAGTTGAATGGCGGAGCAAGCTCGAGGAGCCGAATGGCCTATTCCTGCTCCTATTTCCTATGTTCCTAAGACCTGAAGCCATGGTCGACCTCCCGGGTGGGCTTGTCAGTAGCTCTGAAAAGGACGATGGCCCTTCAGCGCATCAGGAAGGTGGCCCAGGAGTACAGAAATCAGTAATGGTAATTGAGGCATCAATTAAAAATAGTAGTTTTATAAATAGAACAAGAAATTTCCTCTAACAATACTTTAATATTCTTGGAACAAATTTATATTTAACAATTTTAAAACAGCAGTAAGTGCCAAAGAACAATTTAAGATGCCAGACTATTTGAAACCAATTGTACGTCCAAAGCGTACCTGAGGGACCGCTAAGGGTTGGAATGAGCCAGAAGAGGTGGACTCTGCATGCAAGGAGCGCACTGCACATGCGGTCCTCTGTCCCATGCCCCTAGGTTTGCAAGAGCTCTTGTGTTATGTGAACATCTTCTGAGTCCCATATGTCAGCTGGGATCAGGGTGATTCTAGATGATGTTTTGAGGGTACACTGACAACAGGTGTAATCTGACTACTGGCAGTTGACTCCTGTGATGGGGCAGCTGCTGGTTGCGTCACAAGAGTGATCCTCAGCATCTGGATCCTGAGAGACTTTTGAATCTGGCACATAGCCTTGGAATTGAACTAAATATCCTTGGGAACTGATGCCTTCCTGCTGGCCAACAGCATGTCTCTCATAGAAACAGGCATGGGCCATTCCGTTCCTTAAGTCTGGTCAATTAGATCACGGCTGACTTGTATCATACCTCCATCTACCTGGTTTGGTTCCGTTATTCTAATACCCTTGCCTAATAAAATTCCATATCTGGATTACCGGTTCAGTAACATAACCACTATAGTACTGTACCTACAGCAAGTTTCGGCAACCATGACTGTTGACGCAGTGGCCAATGCTGCAATGTGGGATATTGCCGTCAACTGTCAAGTGAGCTGTCCATGCAACTGCCTGGCAGAGGTTGGCTAACTTCACCCACCTGAGTCCCACACTCTGGAATTCCCTCCGGGGATCAATCTGCCTCTCCACTTCCCTCTCCTCTAAGATCCATCCTGAAAACCTACCTCTGACCAGTTTTTGGTTCGCTCTCCTTTGGTTCAGCATCCACTGTTGTCTGCTTATGCATCTCTGCAGAACTTTTGGATGTTTTTCTACATTAAAGATGCTATATCACAGCAAGTTGTTTCAATTGTTGCCATTTGCACAAGCACCAGTGCAGAGCCACCCACTCGCAAGAAGTCAATTATGTAGTATAAATGTTGTTCCCTGTTGAGCCACTCTGCACTGGAGAGAATGAGGATCTATGTTTGGAAAACTGGGTGAGTCCTATATCAATAAAAGCAAAATACTGCGGATGCTGGAAATCTGAAACAAAAACAAGAAATGCTGGATTCACTCAGCAGGTCAGGCAGCATCTGTGGAAAGAGAAGCAGAGTTAACGTTTCGGGTCAGTGACCCTTCTTCGGAACTGACAAATATTAGAAAAGTCACAGATTATAAACAAGTGAGGTGGGGGTTGGGCAAGAGATAACAAAGGAGAAGGTGCAGATTGGACCAGGCCACATAGCTGACCAAAAGGTCACGGAGCAAAGGCAAACAATATGTTAATGGTGTGTTGAAAGACAAAGCATTAGTACAGATTAGGTGTGAATATACTGAATATTGAACATCAGCAAGTGCAAACCTGAAGAAAAACAACAGTACCCACTGTTTTTTTCAGGTTGTTTTTCTTCAGGTTTGCACTTGCTGATGTTCAATATTCAGTATATTCACACCTAATCTGTACTAATGCTTTGTCTTTCAACACACCATTAACATATTGTTTGCCTTTGCTCCGTGACCTTTTGGTCAGCTATGTGTCCTGGTCCAATCTGCACCTTCTCCTTTGTTATCTCTTGCCCAACCCCCACCTCACTTGTTTATAATCTGTGACTTTTCTAATATTTGTCAGTTCCGAAGAAGGGTCACTGACCCGAAACGTTAACTCTGCTTCTCTTTCCACAGATGCTGCCAGACCTGCTGAGTGAATCCAGCATTTCTTGTTTTTGAGTCCTATATCAGATTGGAGGTGGTGGGTAACTTTCAATTCTCTGCTGCAGCAAGTTGAAGTGTAGAATTAGCAGCGGGGCTCCTTCCTTGCCTGTTGGACTTCTTTCCA
Source organism: Heterodontus francisci (assembly GCF_036365525.1). NCBI lineage: Eukaryota > Metazoa > Chordata > Chondrichthyes > Heterodontiformes > Heterodontidae > Heterodontus > Heterodontus francisci. The sequence continues at coordinate 104,120,809 of NC_090377.1, forward strand.
CAGCCACTGGTTGGACTGTTTTTCTGTGATGTTCTTGTGATCGCTCTCCCACTCTCCAGAGGGTTACCTTTTAGGGTTACAATTCATCATTAGCATTTCTGGTACCTGATACATGGTTTTTCTCTCCTGGTGTGACCACACAATGGGCCAGGATGTGGAATCCATGGCCGTCCATTTATGTCTGGATGAGTATGAACGTGTTATGATGTGACTACTTCACACACCTTTGTTTCAGAAGAACCCATTCAATTCAGGAATGTCTTTTAATGGTCTGAGGATGGGTGTAATTGACACCTTTTAGCCTGGAATGTATCCTTTTGTCCTTAACAGACAGTGAGACAGTGTTTGAATACACATTCCAGGTCGTCTGACCTTTGGTGTCCATCCTTTGCAGCATTGTCCACTTTTTTTTTAAAAAGGTAAAGTCAATTTTAAAGAGACCACCTTGAATAAAGTTTGTATCTTAAAGGTAGGAATATGATATGTCTTTACTGGGTATGACAAAGTGATAATAGGTGGGTGATGGCGTGGCTGGTTCCACTTTTGTCCTCCCAACTGACCACAGACAGTGCTTTTATGTTACTACTGTTTCAATCCCTGTGTTTTACTTGCCAAATGAGCAGACAGTAACTGTTTTCTTGTAGGTTTGAAACAGAACATTAACTATTTATTAAACAATATTCATTCCCCAAAATGTTCACAACACCACTCATGCATTCACTCTCACATGCACTCTCAAGATAGATAGAAGGTAAAGGGTAAGAGTTCAAAGTGTAAAAGTCTGTTTTCAGGGAAAACCTTTGGTATCCTCTCGGAAGGTGAATTTTACTGTTGTAGGCCTGGTTGCTGGTTATCTTGTAATTGCTGGGCTGTTATAGCCTTCTGGCAGTCCACCAGGTTGTAGATGGTGCTGATGGCTTAGTTCAATTCTCACAAGTAAAAGAGTAGTTTTTTCAAAGGCATTCTCTTGTCTCTGTTGTAGCTGGCTTCCAACTTATCTCAGCAATGTTCAAGTGTGTTGGCTGGAACTGATCTCTCTCTCTTGCTCTCTCAGCTTTGCTGGAATTCAAGATAGCTTTAGATGTTTACTGTGTGGCTGAGGAGAGACCAGCCTTATCTTGATGTCTGAAGTCCTGTACTGGCAAGACCCCCCTGCCCCCCACCCCCGGTTTGTTCCTCATACCAATTACCTTTTAAGGTGAACTTACAAGTGATACTTTTGCCCATGTGACTTTAGGTTTCAGTTCTTGCTGGGCTGCACGATGGCCTTTTGATGGCCCCATTTTGAGCAAGACAAAAATATTTGTCTTAGTTTGTTTGAGTATAATTCACACCCAAGTATGATTATCTGTCTTATTTCCAAGCAGATGGTTTTGATTGATTTTCAGTCTTAGAGTCATAGAGTTATACAGCACAGAAACAGGCCTTTGGCCCACCGTGTCCACACCGGCCATCAAACCTATCTATTCTAATCCCATTTTCCAGCTCTTGGCCCGTAGCCTTGTATGTTATGGCATTTCAAGTGCTCATCTAGATACTTCTTAAATGTTGTGAGGGATCCTGCCTCTACCACCCCTTCAGGCAGTGTTCCAGATTCCAACCACCCTCTGGGTGAAAATTCTTTTCCTCAAATCCACTCTAAACCTCCTGCCCCTTACCTTAAATCTATGCCCCCTGGTTATTGATACCTCTGCTAAGGGAAAAAGTTTCTTCCTATCTACCTTATCTATGCCCTTCATAATTTTGTATACCTCAATCAGGTCTCTGCTCTAAGGAAAACAACCCTCGCCTATCCAGTCTCTCTTCATAGCTGAAATTCTCCAGCCCAGGCAATATCCTGGTGAATCTCCTCTGCACCCTCTCAAATGCAATCACATCCTTCCTATTGTGTGGCGACTAGAACTGTACACAGTACTCCAGCTGTGGCCTAACTAGCGTTTTATACAGCTTGGTCAGCAATAGATGTGGATTACAATGTAGGAGGTGGTATGAGTCATGACTTGACCTCCATTTTGTCGACAACCAATGTCCCAATCTTTTAAAATTGTTCTAAGTTTTATAACTTTTCAGTTTGTTTCTGTATTTTCGTCGCTACACTTCTTGTGAGCGAGCGACCTCCCCCCGAAAGGGCAAAAATGAAATGCCTTGGATTTTTTTTTTGTTTCTTGGTTTAGAAAGAAAGGAAGAAGGAAGACCATGGGTCACACCACTACACACATTCTGCAATCATCCTGATACCAACATCTCAATCTTACAAGAGCGACAGCTGGCATTGCCTGTAACAGCCATTTCTTGTTCAAGTTTGAGTTTCTCATCACCCTTTTTTGGATGAGGCACAATTATAATTGCATTTCTTTTGGGCAATGAAATTTGGCCCAAGAAAGACTTTTGTTTAGAAAATCTAGTACCGTCTATACTTTTCACACTTTTAAATCCCAGTTTTGTGCTGTCCAATGGGGTTGGATTTTCTCCAGCATCTGTTTGTAGTACTATGGGAATTTTAATGCCAACAGACATGCAGCTTGTGGTGAATTTTGGGCTAAGTGGAAACTCGAGTTGGACTCTTGAGTCCTTGAAGGAATCGAATTTCACAAGCTGCTGTAGAGACATCTTTTCTGTTCCAAGATTTGTAATACGCAGATTTCCGTTACTGCATTGTTCCTGGCTGTTTACAAATTGCACTGCCTGTCTTCACCCCTTAAATGCTGCTTCCACAACACATTGATTTAATAATTCAGGTTCTGGCACATTGATAATTCTTATCCCTAGGGTGACAGTGGGTGGCAAACTTTTTTTTAGCCTCTTTGAGATGTCTGGGTTCTCTTCTTGCATTTGTCCTTAGTGGGTTCTGAATCTGATTTGCTGGGTTTGGTTTACTTTGGATTTAGAACCTGACCGTTTGAATCTTCAGTGGGCAAATCCACATTGACCTCACTTTTATTTTTCTTGTGGCTTTCGCAAGTGCGGTTTACCTTAGGGCATATTACCTTCACCTTCCCTTTTCCTTTACTTTGGGAATGGGCTTTTCCCCAATATGCCCCATGTGCTCTTGGACACTACTGCTCACAGGTGGCTGCCCAGCTTCCGCTGTACTCCCTGCAGCACTAGTTGAGGCATCTCCCTCACTTTTATCTTGCCTGTCTGGGAACTCACCTTGTCCCTATTTAAATCTTTAAAGAATATTTCTGCTAACTATACCTCTGGTGCATTCCCTTCAACCTCTTCTGCTTTTATCTCAGCTCCTCTACTTTCCCCTGGCTCTGTGTCAGCCTCTTTAAATTCTACTGACTTTTCTTTAGCGTCTCTAATCTTTATAATGGCCATATCACCCCCTGTGGGATTTTTGGGACTTCCTCATCCCTCTATAGCTGCGCAGAATTTTGCTTCTTCCCCTCAGTTTCCCCAGTCTCTGTGAACTGCTCTGGACTGTTTGGAAACAATACCGTGCTTCCTGCCAAGTCGTTGTCCAGGATTGATAAACTCAGAATGAACCCAAGCATCACTACACCAGCGAGCAACTTATTCTGTCGGTAAACTTTAACTAAGAGAACTTCCAAGCATTTGCCAGTAAGCCCTTTTATCAATAATGTGGTATTTGTTCTGCTTTCAGGTGGCATCTCTGTAATCTTCGCTATGAGTAGTGTTTGAAGACAACGGGTATCCCTGAGAATGATTATCTCTTGGCCTGGTGCCTGGGATACAAAAGGAGTCATTTTCTCTTTTTGCAGAAAGTTCTTGTAGGTATTCTGGTCCTCTGCTACATTGAAGCACAGCTTTCCACCTTCATAGCTACAGACACTGGCTTGACTGCAGCGTCCTCTATTGATTTTTTGGAATACCAACAATCTGACTTGATGTGCCCAGATTTTCCACACTGAAAACACACAAAGCATGCTCCTACTGGTTTCACAACTTGGTTCCTTCTTTTAAAAGTTGAAGACTGATCTGTTTTTGACTTTGATATCTTACAACAACCCCCAGGTCAGGGGTTTTCCTGAAAGCACAAAGCTACTTTCAATTTCTGTTCCAAGTACCATAGATTCCCTAATACTCAAGCCCACACATACAATCATGACAAGGATCATTTACAGTCTGAACCCCACACTTGCTGGCAGCATGCTCACCAGCACCAGGCGAGGTGGCCACATAATTGGCCTCCTATGCATCTGCTATCCAATTAAGGACAGCGGGCAGGTTCCTGAGGTTGCAGGCCCAATCAGACGAAGGATGGTAACCCCATTGGCAGAAGTGGGCACTGCTGCTATAGGAGGGGGACTGCAAGGGCGCCTCCATCTTGAGGCGCCCTCTGAAGATGTTTCAAGTTTTAGAAGTAAACTGTGATCACAGCTGCCAACCCACCACTATGGAGGGGAAAGCTTTTAGAAATGACAAATCGGGACAAATTTAATAGTCACATGGACAAGTGTGGATGAATTAAGGACAAATCATGTTTAATTAACTTGCTTGAGTTTTTTGATGAGGTAACAGAGATGGTTGATGAGGGTAATGCAGTTGATGTGGTGTACATGGATTTCCAAAATGCATTTGATGGAAGTGCCACACAACGGGCTTGTCATCAAAGTTAGAGCCCATGGAATAAACGGGACAGTAGCAGCATGAGAGTAGTTGTGAACAGTTGTTTTTGGGACTGGTGAAAGTTATATAGTGGGGTTCCTCAGGGGTCAGTGTTGGGACCCCTGCTTTTCTTGATGTATATTAATGACCTATTCCTGGGTGTACAGGATGCCATTTCAAAATTTGCGGATGACATAAAACATGGAAGTATTGTGAACTGTGAGAAAGATAGTGATAAACCTCAAGAGGACGGCGCAGTGGTTAGCCTCACAGCTCCAGCGATCCGGGTTCAATTCTGGGTACTGCCTGTGTGGAGTTTGCAAGTTCTCCCTGTGTCTGCGTGGGTTTTCTCCGGGTGCTCCGGTTTCCTCCCACAGCCAAAAGACTTGCAGCTTGATAGGTAAATTGGCCATTATAAATTGCCCCTAGTATAGGTAGGTGGTAGGGGAATATAGGGACAGGCAAGGAGGTGGTAGGAATATGGGGTTAGTGTAGGATTAGTATAAATGGGTGATTCATGGTCGGCACAGACTCGGTGGCCCGAAGGGCCTGTTTCAGTGCTGTATCTCTAAATAAATAAGGACTTGGACAGGCTGGGGGAATGGGCAGACAAGTGGCAGATGAAATTTAATGCAGAAAATTGTGAAGTGATTTATTTTGGTGGGAAGAATGAAGAGAGGCAATATAGGTTAAATGATACAATTCTAAAGGGGGTGTAGGAGCAGAGTTATGTTTGGGGTATATGTGCACAAATCATTGAAGGTTGCAGGACAGATTGAGAAAGTGGCTTTGTAAATAGGTGCATAGGATACAAATACAACTAAGTTATGATAAACCTGTATAAAACACTGTTTCGGCCTCAACTGGCGTATTGTGTCCAGGTCTGGCTACCATACTGTTGGAAGGATGTTAAGGCATTAGAAAGGATTCATGAGAATGGTTCCAGAGATGAGGAACTTCATTTACTTGGATAGGTTGGAGAAGCTGGGGCTGTTCTTTGGAGAAGAGAACATTAACAGATTTTATAAAGGTGCTCAAACTCATGAGGGGGCTGGATGGATTAGTTAAGAAACTGTTGCCATTGGCCGAAGGATGCAGAACCAGAGGACACCGATTTAAGATGATTGGCAAAAGAGACAGGAGGAAAAACATTTTCACGCAGAGAGTGGTTTGGATCTGGAATGCACTGCCTGAGTGTGTTGTGGAGGCAGGTTCAATTGAGGCTTTCAACAGAGAATTGAAAAAAAAAATGCAGAGCAACTGGGCATGGCGGTGGAGTGGAACTAGGTGCGTTGCTGTTGCAAAGAGCTGGCACAGACACGATGGGCCGATTGCTGTAACTATTTTGATTATACGAAAATGGCAAACGATTCGCACCAGCTCCCTCTGGCGTCACGGACGGGAATGTGTTCACGCAAGCGCAGAGTTTCCGAGCGCGCATCCGACGGGAGATTGGCTACTTCCCGGAGGGCGGAGCCGGGCCCTGATGACCGACTCTGCGCGTGCGCCGTGCCTGTATATCCGGGTGAGCGCCGCGCGCTTCTTTCTTTCGGTTCCGGGATTGTGAGGTGAGCGGTTGGGAGGTGATCGGACTCGGATCGAATCTGATTTGTATCGGCAGTTTAAATCAGCCATCCGTTCAGACTAACCTTTGCAATCTCTTTCTTTTATAGATCCCTGTCGACATGAGAGCTAAAGTAAGCGGCCACAGTAGTGTAACCCTTTTTGTTAGTTTTTTTTAAATTTAAAAATGGTGTCTCCGGGCCTAGGTAAAGGGGATTTAAGCGGACTCGGGGGTGACTGAGTTCGCGAGACAATTGGCCGCTTTCGGAGAGGAAGCGGATGGAACGTGGGCTTGCTAGGGACTGCGCGTGTTTGGCACCATTGGCGATCCGACCCGGTAGAGATGTTTAACAATTCCTGTCTACCGGGGTGAACGTTATGCAGATGCCGTAATATTCCTCGGGTTTGGTGACCGCCTTCAGAAGAAAAATACTGCAGAGACTTCTGAATCGGGACTTTAAAAAAATCGATGCTGGGCTTTTGGATTGTGTTGTTGAAAATCCGGTTTTGCTGTCAAGTTGGTGTATTTTGTGCTGTCAACTCTAGTTTTGGTGACCATGTGGAGTGAAAGGATGCATCTGTTAGTACTTCGAGAGGGATAACATGGTGGGCTAATCTACGTATAAGGTGTCATTGCCTCTCAATCTAGCTATAGTTGCAATTTCTACCACTTATATGCCGTAATAAGTCAACCTGGCAGGCAATGCTACTTTATTTTGCATAACCATTTGCAGTTATTGTAAAAAGCGATGTGAAGTTATGCTCATCCAAGGTCAGGCCTAGTACAACAGGGTCTCTGGAAAAGTCCTTCCCACTACATCAGGATGGTTTTCCCCAATTACCAGTTGTTCTGATGGCGGAATGACATCACCAGTTTGTGGTGCATTGTCTATAACTCCAGGATGAAGTTTGTGTTGAAACTATGTCATCTACTTCAATATGAAGTGTCAACTTTAATCTTCTTTGATTTTTTTTCCAGTGGCGGAAGAAGCGTATGCGCAGGTATGTGATGTGAATTTGTTAAAAGTATTGGAATTCTTCAGGGGAATCATGTTCTAGAGAAATTTGTTTGTACTTCTTTAAATTTTCATAATTACAGTGGTTGGCCACTAGTTACCTTCCTTTTGTATGTAATTATGAACATTTTGCAGTTTTGATGTACTTTGGAGTTGGGTGGATTATAAACGCAATTCAGCTAAATTCCTTTGTTTCCCTCTTGATCTGCTGCCATGAGCTTGTATTTGTGTCCCAGCAGGCAAAGGATTGGATAGTCAGGACATTATTTTGCATCAGGCCCACTTCTGATTTGAGACTAAAGAATTGATTTGGAAGCTTTCACTAGCATGTAATGGCATTCAGTTTGTGCACAGTAGTGTCATAAACAGTGAGATTGGACGAAGTGCAGTGCAGATTCTTCAGAATGATGCTGGAGTGAAAGTGTTACAGGGACAGGTTGTGTAGACTAGGTCTGTATTCCCTTTACATATGGAAGACTAAAATGGTAACTAATCATTATAAAAGAATTCGTGAAGAGAGAAGCTACTTCTGGTGGGGGAGTCCAGAATAAAGGGGCATAAACTTGAGGTTAGAGCTTGGACATTTCAACGGTGATGGGCAAGTGCATTTCATCACAAAAGCTAATGATAATCTAAGTGACACTGGGATATTTTTGTTAGGTAAGGGTATTGAGAGATATGGTGTTCAGACACGCAAGCCATGATTAGGCTTGAGGGGCTGAATAGCCGCGTTTTGTTACTATGTACTAAGTTGAACTGCATTATATCTACACGCTGTCCTTAATACTCAGCTCTACCCTTTTGACCAGGGGTGGTAGTAACATTTGCAATCATCTGCCATCACTTGTTGGATATATTCACTTATGGCCTCCAGTTATAGTCAGGGTTATCTTTAAGCATTTCTTATCTTGCTGTCCCTGAAGTTAACCCCAATCTGCCGATTTGCTAATTCTCTTTCCCGTGGCCCTCTAAACATTAACATTGCTTCCTTTGACTCTGGGCGTTTGCTTTAGGTGCATTCCCAACAAAGTGTTTAGCCTTTTTATCTCAATGTTTTATTATTTTTTAAATGCCAGGGTGGCAATCTCATCTGAAACTGTAGGCTGAAGTATGAATGGTGTGCAAGATGCAGCTAATTTGACGTGTGCACAGATCATAAGAGGCAAGGAAAATGGCCAAACTGCTTTCTCTGGGGTTGAAATGATCTTTTGGATGTCTCCCCTTAATTGGCACTTCTTTTCCCAAAGCTTTCTGCATATTCATCAGAGAAGATGCTGTCTTCGCTTTTGCCCTGTGCCTTCTATTGCTCCTTCCTCCAGCCCACCCAAATTGAAGTTGCTGTTTTCTAGAGGCCTATTTTCCATCTCTCAACTAATGTTCTTCATCCTTTTGCAGGCTGAAGCGTAAAAGACGAAAGATGAGGCAGAGGTCCAGGTGAACAACTGCTGAAGATGCAGTACTGATCAGGCTGCATTGAATCTTACATGGCAAATGGACTCTGACGCTTCTGTTTATAGATATTTCATGAAGACCAACAATTTAGAGGCACCTCAGATGCTGGTCATGAGAAGATCTTGTACATTGATCTGTTGTACTATGCCTTGATGTATAGTAGTTACAAAATAAAGTGTAAAAACTCCTTGTATTTTGCTTTTTGGACTTCGAGCAATTGGGAAATATGTACCCTTCCCCCCCCCCCAACCCAAAAATAGAAAAACTGTTGAATATTGTCCAGAACATGAGCTGCTTGTGGCCAATTGTATTGTCATTAGGCATGCAATCTCAATACTCATTTGCATGGTATATGCATAGTACTTCAACCTTGTGTATTTGGTAAAATAGATCAAACGACATGAGTGTTCAACTACTTCAGTTCCTTTTGTTACTGAAGATTGGTAGATGTTTAAATATACACATGACTTTATTCAGCAAGCCCACACAGGGTGTTGTACTGAAATTAGTGACTGGCCAATTAGCAATTTTTCTGTTGCATAATGCTGGTTTGTACAATATGACCTAAAATGAGTATGACCTTGGGTTATTTCACTCACTTGTGGAATCAGAATTGTCCTTAACTGAAATAAGTAGTTACTAAGATAAAGAATGCAATAGAACTGTAACCATTTTCAACTGAAGTGCCAGCAGTGTGATGCGTACTGAGGGAGGAAACCTTTCCAATTCATTCATAGGACCTGGTTCAAAATTAATTTTGAGCAAAGGAGGAGTATGATTTTCATTTTCATCAGTTGTCTAATGGAACAGTATACCTTTTGGATAATGAAGGTTAAATTTTACATGGATGTGATGTTTGGTGATAAAGGTTCTTTTGTTAGCCCATGATGGAACTGAGTGCCACATAATTAAATTGCATTTTGAGTTGGATAAAGTCACAATTGTTGAATGTAGCCAACTCTTAAATTGTAGGCATTTCTTGAACCAGCCTATTTCCATTTTTTGAAAGGTTGCAGACTTGAAATGTTAACTCTCCATAGATGCTGCCAGACCTAAGTATTTCCAGCATTATCTGTTCTGCCTGCTATTTCTGTGGTTCTAATTTTGTTTATTTCTACTTTTTGTCTTTCCTTTTTATACTAGCTGTATTGTAATATCATTTCATACCTAGTCATTATAGTACCAAATTTTGAAGGTCTTTCTTTTCTTCCCCCCCCCCCCCCCCCAAAAAAATTATCCATTACCTTACAGCTGCCCCCTAGTCCTTATACCATCAGCAAATGGGAGCAGCTTTTCTTTGTCTACCTTATCTAATTGTGACATAATCTTGTATATCTCTATCAAAACTCTGCTCTCTTTTGCTCTGAACACTGCACCCTCACGTCCTACATGGTGGCAAGCGGAACTGGCGGTTAGGCTATAATCAGAGCTTTAGAAAGGTCCAGCATAGCTTTTCTTTTTGTACTCTGTGTATCTCTTTATGAATCCCAAGATCCCGTATGCTTTGCTAACTACTCAAATTTGTCATGCCACATTCATTGTGCATGAATCCTCTGTCCCTGTGCAATTTTTAGAATTGCCATTAAGTACTGCCTTTCCCTATCCCTTCTGCCAAAGTGATGAATAGGTTTTTTAATGCGAACAACTTATTTTGCAATTAACAGGAATGGTCTAAATGATATTTTATTTTCCTGTGTTAAAAAGTAATGTTAGTTAAAAGGAGGTGAAATGGAAAATTTAAGTTCTGTCCTGAGGATTTTTCAGGGTGTAGATTTGGCTCATCCTGAAAGTGAAAGGTGTAGCCATAAATTTGTGGGCTAATCTTGTTCCTGATACAAAATGTACCATATTTTGAAGGATTGCTTCCAGATGGTGATTTGTGGAGTCTTGACCCAGATGTTCATGCACCTTTTCATGCTCTGTTACTTAGTATCAGAGTAATTTAGCTTTAATTCACCTGCATTATGAGCAACCGTGCTTTATTAAATTGGTCTGGCAGTAATACATAGAAGTGGTATCAATGTCTATAGTAGCCATCTACTTTAGTGAAAGCTGTAGATCAGTAGCCTTGACAGCTTATTACCCTTCGCACTGAACAATGAAATTCACTGCGAAGTACATGTTACTGTTCTGGATTCTGAAATTCAATTTGTATTCAAATGTAATTTCGAAGACAGAAAATGGTTTAATTCATGTCGATGCACCATCACATTACTCATTTCAGTGGATTGAAAGAAACCATTGATCTTGCCCTGGCCAAATGAAACATTTGTTCTAGTTATTTTCTCCAGTTTTCCTCCTGATCGATTGACTTACTGGAGTACAGTTCTCGATGCGTTTTCCACCAGTACCTTGCAAAAGTAGCCATTGTTTATCGATAAACCTTCAAATGGATATGGGAATTTGGCCTGTCATAGTTAAGGCCAACTCCTCTAGATATAATGGGTAACAAAGGCTCTACTAAATTGAATGGTTGAAGATAAACTGGGGAAAAATCTAGCAAGTTCCTGGTCTATATAATTACAATTTGTATAAACTTGCTAAAGCAGCAGGAGAGTGGGTGATTTGAAGTTCTGCAATTTTGTTTCATGTAATTGTCAGACTAATAGAGCTGAAGGTAGACTTCAACTTCTGACAAGGGAACGTAACTAAATAGTTATCCAGCAGATGGCGATATGTTAGTACATTTTCCCCATAGGCATTAGATGAAAAACTGTCATGTTTATGTTCTCTCTTCCACACGGAAGCTGAAGTCTTATTTTCGGGTACGTTATGGCAACAGGGTTTCCCACCACAATTCCGTCTTTATCTGGTGTTTGAGCGACTCCACTTGCAAGCAATCAGCAATAAAACCAAGATTCTGGTAGTCACATGATACAAGTACAGTTATTGACTGATCATATCAATCTCTATTAAAAATAGTCTACAAGAATATGTGTGACAAAGAACTTTGGTGACCATATGTCCAATGAAGTGTACCCCCAAAGCATGCTAAGCTTTGCAGTCATGTCTCAAGTTACTTATTCTGTAACCCAAAATCTTTTATGTTAAGAAATTTAACGAGCAAAGTTGGGTGTAGGGAGTCAGCCATAATTTCATTGGCAGAGCAGGCTCGAGGGGCTAAATAGCCTACCGCTGTTCGTGTTCCCAGCTGCTTCTGTAGTATCCTTAGGGAGCCTGTGTCATAGATTGACCACTTGCTGAAATACTGATTGAGCAGATTAGTTTTGAATTTACAATCTTTCTCCCCTCATCCCCCTTCAAGCATAGACCATGTCCTCTGGTTGTATTCTGGTCAAGGTGAAATCGCCTGTCACGATCTAGTCAGGCCTTTATGGAATTCTAAAAACAGAAGTCTATTTTCAAGTGAACTCATGCACAATTATCACTGCTTATAATCCAATCCTGTCATCTTGATTTCTCTATCCTTTCAATAAGCTGCAATATCCTTGATGAGTGATCTAATCGAGGGGGGTTAAATGATAAAAAGGATTTATTAGAGTAGGTAGAGAACATATTTCCATTGGTGGGGGAATCCTAAAAAGGCAAGTTAGAGCTAGGAAAGTTTATGCTTGACAAGGTGAAACCTGACTACCTACAGAAAATTTCAAGTAAATTATCTTATCCAGATTATCTGCCAAGTTACATGCATTCAGTTAGATTTGAAAATACTGACGTCACCTGGTCTGTACTGTCACATTTTTATTGGAATAACATTTACCAGTGCTTGGGTATAGCCACGCTCTATGGAACTTCCAAAAGTATCGATCAAAACATTTGATTTGAACTTTCATTTTCTTGGATTTTAGAGAACTCTTGTCTATTCCGGGTATCCTGTAAACTTAATTTCTTGAACTTCATTAAAAATGCTTTACTTAAGTTGATGCCTAGAATGTTTATGTTTTTTTGTGGGGATTGATGTAGCCGTGTCAAGTATTTTCCTTTTACTCTCATATTAGGTAAGAAACTTAAAGCTTTGTTAACAGCGTTAATAGGAAATCTATCCTTATTATTGCTACTCTCTGTTGCATCTTGCAATCTGAATTTTCTGGAGCAAACATACAGTACAGTATTAACCAGCAGGGATTTGTACCAAGGTTGCTCAGTCTAATAGGAACTATGGAATATATTTGCACTTAATTACATATGAATAAAGGGCGAGAAGAGACTGTTCGATGATCAGTGTTCAGTCTATCCAAAAGGAGAAGCAACTTTGTGCACCACCCTGACTCCTTCACGTGCTGGAAGTGTGTCCAGCTGCAGCTCTTGTTAGACCGCATGACGGCTCTGGAGCTGCGGATGGACTCACTTTGGAGCATCCGCGATGCTGAGGAGGTCGTGGATAGCATGTTTAGCGAATTGGTCACACCGCAGATTAGGATTGCTGAGGGAGACAGGGAATGGGTGACCAAAAGGCAGAGAAAGAGCAGGAAGGCAGTGCAGGTGTCCCCCTGCGGTCATCTCCCTCCAAAACAGGTATACTGTTTTGGATACTGTTGAGGGAGATGGCTCACCAGGGGAAGGCAGCAGTAGCCAGGTTCATGGCACCATGGCTGGCTCTGCTGTTCGGAAGGGCAGGAAAAAGAGTGGAAGGGCTATAGTCATAGGGGATTCGATTGTAAGGGGAGTAGATAGGCGGTTCTGTGGTCGAAAACGAGACTCCCGAATGGTACATTGCCTCCTAGGTGCACGGGTCAGGGATGTCTCAGATCGGCTGTAGAACATTCTGAAAGGGGAGGGTGAACAGCCAGTTGTCGTTGTGCACATAGGCACCAATGATATAGGTAAAAAGCGGGATGAGGTCCTACAAGCAGAATTTAGGGAGTTAGGAGCCAAGTTAAAAAGTAGGACCTCAGAGGTAGTAATCTCAGGATTGCTACCAGTGCCACGTGATAGTCAGAGTAGAAATGAAAGAATAGTCAGGATGAATGCGTGGCTTGAGAGATGGTGCAGGAGGGAGGGGTTCAGATTTTTGGGACATTGGGACCGGTTCTGGGGGAGGTGGGACTATTACAAATTGGACGGTCTACACCTGAGCCGGACTGGAACAAATGTCCTTGGGGGTGCTTTTGCTAACGCTGTTGGGGAGGGTTTAAACTAATGTGGCAGGGGGATGGGAACCAAATGAGGAGGTCAGTGGACAGTAAGGAGGTAGTAACGAAAGCCTGTAAGGAACTAGATAATGAAGTCAGCGTGACTAAGGGGAAGAGTAGACAGGCAGCAGATGATGAACGCAAAGGGACTGGTGGTCTGAGGTGTATTTGTTTTAATGCAAGAAGTGTAGTAGGTAAGGCAGATGAACTTAGGGCTTGGATTAGTACCTGGAGGTATGATGTTATTGCTATTACTGAGACTTGGTTGAGGGAAGGGCATGATTGGCAACTAAATATCTCAGGATAGCGATGCTTCAGGCGGGATAGAGAGGGAGGTAAAAGGGGTGGAGGAGTGCATTACTGGTCAAAGAGGATATCACAGCTGTGCTGAAGGAGGGCACTATGGAGGACTCGAGCAGTGAGGCAATATGGGCAGAACTCAGAAATAGGAAGGGTGCGGTAACAATGTTGGGGCTGTACTACAGGCCTCCCAACAGTGAGCGTGAGATAGAGGTACAAATATGTAAACAGATTATGGAAAGATGTAGGAGCAACAGGGTGGTGGTGATAGGAGATTTTAATTTTCCCAACATTGACTGGGATTCACTTAGTGTTAGAGGTCTAGATGGAGCAGAATTTGTAAGGAGCATCCAGGAGGGTTTTCTAGAGCAGTATGTAAATAGTCCAACTTGGGAAGGGGCCATACTGGACCTGGTGTTGGGAAATGAGCCTGGCCAGGTGGTTGAAGTTTCAGTAGGGGACTACTTTGGGAATAGTGATCACAATTCCGTAAGTTTTAGAATACTCATGGACAAAGACGAGAGTGGTCCTAAAGGAAGAGTGCTAAATTGGGGGAAGGCCAACTATACCAGAATTCGGCAGGAGCTGGGGAATGTAGATTGGGAGCAGCTGTTTGAAGGTAAATCCACATTTGATATGTGGGAGGCTCTTAAAGAGAGGTTGATTAGCGTGCAGGAGAGACATGTTTCTGTGAAAATGAGGGATAGAAATGGCAAGATTAGGGTACCATGGATGACAGGTGAAATTGTGAGACTAGCTAAAGGAAAAAGGAAGCATACATAAGGTCTAGGAGGCTGAAGAAAGACGAAGCTTTGAAAGAATATCGGGAATGGAGGACCAATCTGAAACGAGGAATTAAGAGGGCTAAAAGGGGTCATGAAATATCTTTAGCAAACAGGGTTAAGGAAAATCCCAAAGCCTTTTATTCATATATAAGGAGCAAGAGGGTAACTAGAGAAAGGATTGGCCCACTCAAGGACAAAGGAGGAAAGTTATGTGTGGAGTCAGAGAAAATGGGTGAGATTCTAAACGAGTACTTTGCATCGGTATTCACCGAGGAGAGGGACATGACGGATGTTGAGGTTAGGGACAGATGTTTGATTACTCTAGGTCAAGTCGGCATAAGGAGGAGGAAGTGTTGGGTATTCTAAAAGGCATTAAGGTGGACAAGTCCCAAGGTCCGGATGGGATCTATCCCAGGTTACTGAGGGAAGCGAGAGAGGAAATAGCTGGGGCCTTAACAGATATCTTTGCAGCATCCTTAAACACAGGTGAGGTCCCGGAGGACTGGAGAATTGCTAATGTTGTCCCCTTGTTTAAGAAGCGTAGCAGGGATAATCCAGGTAATTATAGACCGGTGAGCCTGACGTCAGTGGTAGGGAAGCTGCTGGAGAAGATACTGAGGGATAGGATCTATTCCCATTTGGAAGAAAATGGGCTTATCAGTGACAGGCAAAATGGTTTTGTGCAGGGAAGGTCATGTCTTAGCAACTTAATAGAATTCTTTGAGGAACTGACAAAGTTGATTGATGAGGGAAGGGTTGTAGATGTCATATACATGGACTTCAGTAAGGCATTTGATAAGGTTCCCCATGGTAGGCTGACGGAGAAAGTGATGTCGCATGGGGTCCAGGGTGTACTAGCTAGATGGATAAAGAACTGGCTGGGCAACAGGAGACAGAGAGTAGTAGTGGAAGGGAGTTTCTCAAAATGGAGACGTGTGACTATTGGTGTTCCACAGGGATCCGTGCTGGGACCACTGTTGTTTGTGATATATATAAATGATTTGGAGGAAAGTATAGGTGGTCTGATTAGCAAGTTTGCAGACGACACTAAGATTGGTGGAGTAGCAGATAGTGAAGGGGACTGTCAGAGAATACAGCAGAATATAGATAGATTGGAGAGTTGGGCAGAGAAATGGCAGATGGAGTTCAATCAAGGCAAATGCGAGGTGATGCATTTTGGAAGATCCAATTCAAGAGTGAACTATACAGTAAATGGAAAAGTCCTGGGGAAAATTGATGTCCAGAGAGATTTGGGTGTTCAGGTCCATTGTTCCCTAAAGGTGGCAACGCAGGTCAATAGAGTGGTCAAGAAGGCATACGGCATGCTTTCCTTCATCGGACGGGGTATTGAGTACAAGGGTTGGCAGGTCATGTTACAGTTGTATAAGACTTTGGTTCGGCCACATTTGGAATACTGCGTGCAGTTCTGTTCGCCACATTACCAAAAGGATGTGGATGCTTTGGAGAGGGTGCAGAGGAGGTTCACCAGGATGTTGCCTGGTATGGAGGGCGCTAGCTATGAAGAGAGGTTGAGTAGATTAGGATTATTTTCATTAGAAAGACGGAGGTTGAGGGGGGACCTGATTGAGGTGTACAAAATCATGAGAGGTATAGACAGGGTGGATAGCAAGAAGCTTTTTCCCAGAGTGGGAGATTCAATTACTAGGGGTCACGAGTTCAAAATGAGAGGGGAAAAGTTTAGGGGGGATATGCGTGGAAAGTTCTTTACGCAGAGGGTGGTGGGTGCCTGGAACGCGTTGCCAGCGGAGGTGGTAGACGCGGGCACGATAGCGTCTTTTAAGATGTATCTAGACAGATACATGAATGGGCAGGAAGCAAAGAGATACAGACCCTTAGAAAATAGGCGACATGTTTAGATAGAGGATCTGGATCGGCGCAGGCTTGGAGGGCCGAAGGGCCTGTTCCTGTGCTGTAATTTTCTTTGTCCTTTGTACCACCCTCCTCAACCTGGAGGAGATCGCAAATTGCCAATCGAAATGGTTAGATGTGTTGACGACCATGATCTTTTCAGTCATGTGTGTTTTCTAAGTGCACGTTATTGCTTAACTAGAGTGAGTGTTTTATGGCACATCTGAAATATAGTGCACTTAAAGCAGTTTTGCAAACTGATTTAATATTCAGAATATTTATCTGTATAAATGAATATAACATTTTGCTTAAGTGTTTTGTGTAGATTGCTCCTTTTGAACAAATCTTTAGTTGCCATAGAAATGTCTTGGGCACAAGTGGATAAAAACGTTCCACGATCTATGTCATGAAATGAGTCATGCGTATTGCAGTAATCTTATAATACTAACAGTATGAATACTGCTAACCCCTTCCAATTTTTTATTGATACCAAAGATCTGGTGATTAAGACACTTAATTCATTTGCACATTAAAAGAAGCAAAAACACTATGGCGTTTCAAATCTTGCTATTAAAATGAAGCCACTTATTATCTTACTGTTTAAATTAATGCACCAAGATTTTTTTATATTTTTTATTTCCAAAATATACTTTATTCATAAAAATCTGAAAAAATTACATTCCCAAACAGTTTAAAACAGCATCAAGTCAAAAAATACAAACACGTTAGTGCAAAGATGATCTGTTTCCTTCTATACAATCATGCGTTGCCTCACAACCCTTCCATTTCATTGTCATGCCATATACATTTTTACATTTACAGTACACAAAATTTTCCCGATATAGTTCGAGGGGTTTCCCATGGATCCAGCCCCTCAGTTCAGCTTGGTGGGGGGACCTTACACAGTGGTCTTTCCTCATTGAGCCTTTGCTGCGGCTGCTCCAAGCTTTAGTGCGTCCCTCAGCACGTAGTACTGAACCTTGGAATTTGCCAGTCTGCAACATTCGGTGGTGGACAACTCTTTGCGCTGGAAGACCAGCAGGTTTCGGTCAGACCAGAGGGCGTCTTTCACCGAATTGATAGTCCTCCAGCAGCAGTTGATGTTTGTCTCGGTGTGCGTCCCTGGGAACAGCCTGTAGAGCACAGACTCCTGTGTTACAGAGCTGCTTGGGATGAACATCGACAAAAACCAGTGCATCTCTTTCCACACCTGCTTTGCAAAGACACATTCCAGGAGGAGGTGGGCGACCGTCTCTTCCCCACAACAGCCACCGCGGGGGCATTGCGCGGAGGGGGCGAGACTTCGGCCGTGCATGAAGGATCTGACGGGGAGGGCCCTTCTCGCCACCAGCCAAGCTACATCTTGGTGCTTGTTTGAAAGTTCTGGTGATGAGGCATTCCGCCAAATGACTTTGGCGGTCTGCTCGGGGAACCATCCGACAGGATCCCCCGTCTCCTTTTCCCGTAGGGCCTTGAGGATATTCCGTGCAGACCACCGCCTGATGGATCGGTGGTCAAAGGTGTTTTCCCGCAGAAACTGCTCCACGAAGGATAGGTGGTACGGCACGGTCCAACTGGATGAGCATTGCGCGGCAGTGTGACCAGACCCATCCTTCGCAACACTGGGGACAGATAGAACCTCAGCACGTAGTGACACTTGGAGTTTGCGTACTGGAGGTCTACACACAGCTTGATGCAGCCGCACACGAAGGTGGTCATCAGGATGAGGGCCACGTTGGGTAAATTTTTCCCGCCCTTATCCAGAGATTTGAACATTGTATCCCTCCAGACCCGGTCCATTTTAGATCCCCAGATGAAGCGGAAAATGGCTCGGGTGACCGCCACAGCGCAGGAGTGGGGTATGGGCCAGACCTGCACCAAGATTACAGAATAAATTGAAACAAGAGCAGGTCAGAGGCTAAGAGATCGACACATCCAGAACAAAGCAGCCCACTTGATCGGCACCCATTTCTAGGTGGTAGTGGTCGCGGGTTTGGAAGGTTCTGTCTAAGGAGCCTTGATGCATTGCTGCAGTGCATCTTGTAGATGGTACACACTGCTACCACTGGACATCGGTGGTGGAGGGAGTGGATGGGGTGCCAATCAAGCCGGCTGCTTTGTCCTGGATGGTGTCGAGCTTCTTGAGCGTTGTTGGAGCTGCACCCATCCAGACAAGCGGAGAGTATTCCATCATACTCCTGACTTGTGCCTTGTCGATGGTGGACAGATTTTGGGGAGTCAGGAGGTGAGTTACCCGCCACAGGATTCTTAGCCTCTGACCTGCTCTTGTAGCCACAGTATTTATATGCTACTCCAGTTCAGTTTCTGGTCAATGGTAACCCCCAGGATGTAGATAGTTTAGTTTAGTTTAGAGATACAGCACTGAAACAGGCCCTTCGGCCCACCGAGTCTGTGCCGACCATCAACCACCCATTTATACTAATCCTACACTAATCCCATATTCCTACCACATCCCCACCTGTCCCTATATTTTCCCTACCACCTACCTATACTAGGGGCAATTTATAATGGCCAATTTACCTACCAACCTGCAAGTCTTTTGGCTTGTGGGAGGAAACCGGAGCACCCGAAGAAAACCCACGCAGACACAGGGAGAACTTGCAAACTCCACACAGACAGTACCCAGAATGGAACCCGGGTCGCTGGAGCTGTGAGGCTGCGGTGCTAACCACTGCGCCACTGTGCCGCCCATGGGGAGCATAGTGGGGGAATTCAGTGGGGCAATTGTTGGAGATGGTAATTGCCTGACACTTGTGTGGCGTGAATGTTACTTGCCACTTATCAGCCCAAGCCTGGATATTGTCCAGGTCTTGCTGCATTTCCACACGAACAGCTTCAGTCTCTGAGGAGTCGCGAATGGTGCTGAACATTGTGCAATCATCAGTGAACACCCCCACTTCTGATGTTATGATTGAAGGAAGGTCATTGATGAAGCAGCTGAAGATAGTTGGGCCAAGGAGACGACCCTGAGGAACTCCTGCAGTGATGTCCTAGAGCTGAGATGATCCAACAACCACAACCATCTTCCTTTGCGCTAGGTACAACTCCAACCAGCGGAGAGTTTTCCTTGGATTCCCCTCGATTCCAGTTTTGCTAGGGCTCCTTGATGCCATACTCAGTCAAATACTGCCTTGATGTCAAGGGCAGTCACTCTCACCTCACCTCTGGAGTTCAGATGCATGGGAACACCACCACCTGCAATTTCCCCTCCAAGGCACACACCATCCTGACTTGTAACTATATCGCCGTTCCTTCACTGTCGCTGGATCAAATCCTGGAACTCCCTCCCTAATAGCGCTGTTGGTGTACAGATGGACTGCAGCAGTTGAAGAAGGCAGCTCACCACCTGCTCAAGGGTAATTAGGAATGGGTAACAAATGCTAACCTTGCGAGTGCCACCCACATTCCATGAAACAAATATAAAAATTTCCCCTTAATATCTTAAAACTTGAATCAGATCACTCTTTACCTTCTAAATTCCAGGGAATACAACTCTAGTTTGTGTAATCTCACTTCATAATTTAACCCTTGGAGTCCAGATATAATTCTGGCAAATCTATAATGCACACTCTCCAAGGCCAATACATCCTTCCTATGGTGTGGTGCCCACACTGCTCACAGTTCTCCAGGTCTAATAAGTGCTTTGTATAGGTGAAACATTATTTCTACCCCCTTGTATGCTATTGGTCTAGATATAAAAACCAGCAATCATTAGCCTTTTCGATAATTTTCTGTACCTGTTCATGACATTTTAATGATCTATGTACTTGGACTCCCAGGTCTCTTTGGACCTCACTCTTTCTAGCTTTTCACCATTTAGGAAACACTCTGCTTTATCCTTTTTACGTTCAAGTGGATGTGGATGACCTCACAATTTCCAGAGTTTTGCTCATTCACTTAAACTATCAATATCTCTTTGTAATTTTATGCTTCTGTCTACACTGCTTAAAATGCCCCCTATCTTTTATATGACAAACGTGGATTGGTGACCTTCTATCCCATCTCAGTCATGAATAAATACGGTGAATAGTTGAGATCACAACATGGATCAACTAATTAGGGTACGTGCCCATTATCCCTATTCTGTCCCCTGCCACTCAGCCAATTTCCTAACCTGGTCAATAATTTGTTTTCAATTCCATGAGCTTCAACTTTAGCTCACAGTCTCTTATGAGGCACTTTATCAAATGCCTTCTGGAAGTTCATTTAAATAGCATCCACAGATGTTCCCCTCTCCACTGCTTTAATACAATCTTCAAAGAATTCAATTAGGTTCATCATGCAGAATCTATTCTTTACATTCCATGCTGGCTTTCTCTGATTTCTACAAAAGTGCTTCCATTTAAAAATTTTTTTTTTTGAGGACTTGTGTTAAAACTGAAAAGATCCCATGGATGCATTTTTTTTTTAACCAAATTCACTGAAAGGACACTTGAGATGTTGTTTGAAAACCACCTGTGCTGGAAAAATGGTTGCAGAGAAGCCACATGTCAAGATTTATGGAGGTCAAGAGGTCAACTCTCTGTTTTGGGGTTTGGACATTGTTTTCTGTTTAATTGGGTGTGAACTGCTTGATGACAGTTAGTGTTTTCTTGCCAGGGAATAAAAGAAACCACCCAGCTCACCTCTTTCTCTACCTCTTTGAAGAGATCCTCCAAAGATCCAGAATAAAAGCAAAATACTGCGGATGCTGGAAATCTGAAACAAAAACAAGAAATGCCGGATTCACTCAGCAGGTCTGGCAGATGCTGCCAGACCTGCTGAGTGAATCCGGCATTTCTTGTTTTTGCTCCAAAGATCCAGTGTGGGTGAGCTAAAATCCCTGGTGCTGCATAGCTCCTGATAAACTGGAAAAAATCCTGTGATTCAAGTGTGTGCTGGTGAAAACCCTGAGGCCACATTTCTCCTGGAAGGCCTATTAGAATAATTCTTGACATCTCCAGAACAGACTGCTTCTGAAACAATCCAAGTGATCCATCTCCATATACCTGGATGCCAGACCAAAAAAGGGACAACTGACTTCCTTTCATATCTTCTCTTTCTTTCATCAAGAATTAGCAAGTATTTGGCCAAAGTATTCTTTTTTGTCTTTTTTTTTTGTAACAGACCTCTGCAGAGAACATCAGCATTTTTTTCCCAGTGTGTGTGTGTGTGTGTGTGTGTGTGTGTGTAATTGGGGAATTTTAAAAAGGGAACTTTCATATTTCAATCTGTGTGTTAATGCTTTGCTTCATTACTGGCTAAGTCTTGTTTTATAATAAACTGATAATTTTGTTGTTTATTAAAGAAATCTGGTTGGTGTATTTTATTCTGGGATAAAAATAGAGTATATGATTGGCTGTATCGGTGACCGGGTAAACATTTAAATATATGTTGTGACCTGTGGAGAAGTGGAACTAGAAAAGACAGTGCACTCCTCCTGCCTCGGCCATAACATAATCAGCTGAAAATGTTCAACTTTTTAAGTTGCTGTACCCTTAGTTATAGACTCTAGTAATTTCCCAATAACAGATGTTAGGCTAACTGGTCTACAATTGCCTGATTTCTTTCTCTCACCTTTATTAAATAATGGAGTAATTTCCAATCTATAGAAATGGTTCCCGACATCAACAATGTTGTCAGCAACTTCCTTTAAAATCCTGGGATGGAAACCATCTGGTGCTGGGGATTTGTCACTCCTTTCTGCATTATTTTCTTAATTACTGTTACTTTTGTTTATGTTAACTTTGATGCATCCCTGTCCCTGATTCAATACTTTTTGCCTTGGGATTTCAGGCAGGCTGATCTCTTCCACTACTGTGAGTACTGGCACAAATTAATTATTCAACATGTCCCCATTTCCTTAATTTCATTGGCAGTATTACCAGAATCAGTTTTCAAGGAGCCCACATTGCTCCTGACCACCCTCTTTTTCCTAACATAATTGTAGTTTTTTTGGTTTTTATACTCCCTTTTTGCAGATCTTACTATGATTTGCTGCCCTTTGCTGATCTTTGTATAGAACAATAGAAAGATTTATGGCATAGAAGGAGGCCTATCAGCTCATTGTATCCATGGCATCAGAAGAAGAGCTGTCCAGTCTAAACACAGCTTTCAGCTCTTGGTCCGTAGCCCTGTAGGTTACAGCACCTCAAGTGCATAGCAAAGTGTTTCTTTTAAATGTGATGAAGGAGAGCAAAAACTCCAGCTCAACTCCCCACTAATCCTTCTACCAATTACTTTAAATCTATGGCCCCTGGTTAATGACCTCTCTGCTAAGGGAAATAGGTCCTTCCTATACACTCTATATCTAAGCCCCCTAATAATGTTACACATCTCAATTAAATCTCCCCTCAGTCTTCTCTGTTCTACAGAAAGCAATCCCAGCTCATCCAATCTTTCCTCAAAGGTAAAATTTTCCATTCCTGGAAACTCCTTATAAATCTCTTCTATACCCTGTAGTGTTATCACATCCTTCCTGTAATTTGGTGATCAGAACTGTATGCAGTACTGTAGCTCTGGTCAAATTAGTTTTATATAGTTCTAGCATAGCCTCCCTGCTTTTATACTTTTGGCCTCAGCCAATAAAGGCAAGTATCCCATATGCCTTCTTGACCACCTTATCTACCTGACCCGATACCTTCAAGGATCTATAGACTTATACTCCAAATTCCCTCCGTTCCTCTACACCTGTCAAGTATCCTACCATTTATTGTGTGTTCCCTTGCCTTGTTTGTCCTCCCCAAATGCATTTCCTCAATTTCTGTGGATTGAATTCCATCTGCCACTTTTCTGCCCACCTGACTCATCCATTGATATCTTCCTGCAGTCTCCAGCTTACTTCCTTGCTATCAACCACACAGCCAATTTTCGTATCATCTGCAAACTTCTTAATTGTACCCCTTGCATGTCAGTCTAAATCAGGGTTGTCCAACATACGGCCAGCGGGCCAGAATCCAGCCCGCCAAAGGTTTCCGTCCGGCCCGCGGATGTATTTCAGAAGTAAGAAATTTCCCATTCACTTTTTCTTTCAGTCCGGCATTTTAAAAAAAATCACGCTGTCTGTTTCACAGCTGACAGGTCCATTCCAATCTCAAACAGATTCAGGTTTTCCGACAGGTTCTGACTTTTTTTTAAAGTCCGCTGGAAAGCCTCGAATCTGTCCAAGGTTGGAAACTGACCTGTCAGCTGTGAAACAAAAAGTGCAATATTTTAAAAAACTGAACAGCCACAAAGCTGTGCTGAGCACTCCCGCTTCCTGCAACTATCAGAGAGAAAGAGAGAGAGAGGGGAAACAGAGTGAGAGACAGAAAGAGGGGGAGAACAGAGAGAGAGAGGGGGACAGAGAGGGACAGAGAGAGAAAAGGGGTGGGGACAGAGAGAGAAGTGGGGGGACACAGAATGAGGACAACATAGAGACGGGGGAGGGAAACAACACAGAGAGGGGTTAGCACTGGGAGAGAGAGGGACACACACATGCAGAGCAAGAAGGAGGAGGGAAAGAGAGTGATCAAGATCATTCTTGACAGATGGACATCTATCTGGAATACTCCGCATCGTTACAAATGTGAATACTTCAACTTCTTCAAAACTGTGATCATGCATGGGTCCATACAGTTGTAAGCACACAACGTTCATCGGTTTCCCTTTAGGTTTTACCATAATCACTCTCTGATATTGGCCAATATCGCTGCATGGTTCTTGCTACCTTCTTTGTCATTGTTATTCCAGTTCCATTCTTATGTTCTTTACCACCTGAGAAGATCATCACCTGCTTTCCTTTGTCCAATTTCCCATATTCTGTCCATCTAACTTCTGCCAAACCTAAAATGTCGATGTTGAGACTTAACATCTCTTTCATGCAGTTTTCTATTTTACCACAATGTGTCCTCACATTTCAAGTTCTGATTTTCAAGAGTTCTTATCTGGGTTTGAGAGTAGCATCATCAGATGGTAGCCATTCTTCCACGTTTGGGCTGCTCTTCTCATTCACTTGGCCATTACTACTTCCTAGCAAGTCCTCTTCTTCCCTATTCCTATTTACAGTAGACATCTCCGCAGGGGCTCAGGTCTGCCTACATCACTACTACTGTCTATCCTCGATTCCATGACTGACTATGGGTAATACTTGCGGAGTACCCTGACTGAGTAGTTTCACTTGGCGGCTGCTAGGCCCTCAACATTAAGTTGTGTTACAACGGTTTTATTTTTGTACTAGAATCTTAGAATTCTGTGTGTTTTAAAAACTGAAAAAGGATTTTCAGTGGACAGGGACACCTGCAAATAGCTGAAATGTTTGCATGTTGACTTTGTATGCAAGAATAGGAAAGCAAGCTGTTTCAAGGAAGCCAGTCAGGGATTTTGACCTCCTCAGAGCAACACTTTGAATGACAGAGGAGACACTGTGTCTGGTCATGTGATTGGCTCAGGAAGGTTTACTTTCACTTTGAAATTTAGCTTTTTTGACCTGCCCAGAGAACAAAGTGGAAAACCCAGAAAAAGACCTCTCTCAATAAAGGAAACTTGCATCTCTTGAAAAAAAAATCCTGTATTTGAAAGGTGGCAGATTCCTATTGCCTCCTATCTCTGAAGAATCCTGCATCCAGTGTGGTTCCTGTTTCCTACTGTGTTTCGGGAAATCCTGAAACCTGAAGAAGGCTTCTACTGCTAT
This sequence comes from Heterodontus francisci, assembly GCF_036365525.1. Taxonomy (NCBI): domain Eukaryota; kingdom Metazoa; phylum Chordata; class Chondrichthyes; order Heterodontiformes; family Heterodontidae; genus Heterodontus; species Heterodontus francisci. The sequence goes on from NC_090377.1 coordinate 104,146,133, forward strand.
ACTGCTTCTGTGAGTCCTAAGCAGTCTTGTTGCTACATCCCTGCTGAAAGACCTATGTGATGCTTGCTGTAGTCAAATTGCCTTGAATGCCTAACCATCACAGACTGTTCATCAACCTTGCCTGGAAAGACTTTAAGTGGCATCTGACTATTCGATTCTGGGACACCTCACCCAACCATAGGATTTCCTACCAGAACGTGACAACGGAATTATTTTATTATTCCTTTTATTCCTATGAAACAGCTGTAAACCAAAATCCTTTTTTCCTGGTTAACCATTTTTAAAAATGTATGTGTATGTGCATGAGGACTAGGGAAATAAGGAACTTTTCATATCTATAGATTTATCTCATTAGTGGTTAAGACTTTTTTTGAATAAATAGTTAATGTTGTTGTTGTTTAAAGAAACCTGGTTGGTGTGCCTTATTCTGGGACCAAATAGAGTATCTAATTGGCTATTCTTCGGTAGGTGGGAAAATTTATTGATATGCTATGACCTGTGGAGAAGTGGGATTGAATTAACAGTGCATTTCTCCCGCCTTGGTTGTAACAGTTGTAAGATTCGGAGAGCATGTCCTATTACCATAAAACAAGAGGGTTGCTCAATGTCCTGGGGTGACTGGGCTTCCGCAAGTGGGCTCTTTCAGAGTCCTTTACTTTTTTCTTGGAATTCAGTCTGTTGGTAGGATCACTTGCTTCTCCAGAGTCACATGGGTACTGAGGGGGGGGGGAGGTGCGCGGCATGAACGTTGATCCATTGTCCCACTCACAGTGAATCCCTCTAAAACCATATCCAGTGTATTCCACCTCCACAGTGCCAGTGTCAAAAAAGAACTGAGTATCGGGCGGCACAGTGGCGCAGTGGTTAGCACTGCAGCCTCACAGCTCCAGGGACCCGGGTTCGATTCTGGGTACTGCCTGTGTGGAGTTTGCAAGTTCTCCCTGTGTCTGCGTGGGTTTTCTCCGGGTGCTCCGGTTTCCTCCCACAAGCCAAAAGACTTGCAGGTTGGTAGGTAAATTGGCCATTATAAATTGTCACCAGTATAGGTAGGTGGTAGGGAAATATAGGGACAGATGGGGATGTTTGGTAGGAATATGGGATTAGTGTAGGATTAGTTTAAATGGGTGGTTGCTGGTCGGCACAGACTCGGTGGGCCGAAGGGCCTGTTTCAGTGCTGTATCTCTAATCTCTAATCTAAATCTACATGGATGGTCAGAGACTAAAGCATGATCCCAAACCAACATACTTAGGAGTGACTTTGGATAGAAGCATCTGAAAAAAGCAGCAGCAAAGGTCAAAACCAGAAACAACCTATTAACCAAACTTGTTCAATCTACGTGGGGCACTGTGGCCACTCTGGCCCTATCATACTCAGCAGCAGAGTACTGTGCACCTGTCTGGCATAGGTCACCACACACACATCTTGTTGATACTCAATTGAATGCAATAATGCACATCATAACTGGAACTCTCTGCTCAACAGAGAGTGGCGCAGTGGTTAGCACTGCAGCACCGCAGCCTCACAGCTACAGCGACCCGGGTTCAATTCTGGGTACTGCCTGTGTGGAGTTTGCAAGTTCTCCCTGTGTCTGCGTGGGTTTTCGTCGGGTGCTCCGGTTTCCTCCCACAGCCAAAAGACTTGCAGGTTGGTAGGTAAATTGGCCATTATAAATTGCCCCTAGTATAGGTAGGTGGTAGGGAAATATAGGGACAGGTGGGGATGTGGTAGGAATATGGGATTAGTGTAGGATTAGTATAAATGGGTGGTTGATGGTCGGCACAGACTCGGTGGGCCGAAGGGCCTGTTTCAGTGCTGTATCTCTAAATAAAAATAAAATAAACACCTGTCCCCTGGCTTCCTGTCCTTGCAACTGATGAAAACCCACAAGTTGGTTGAAACCATCTGTACTACACCTCACTTACCACTCCATAATGAAATGTTCAATCCACCTACTGCATGCCTTCCATCTCAGCACCCCAGATGGAGCAACCTTCCTGAGCAAGATTGACTAACAGACATCCTTTGGATCAAGGAATGGAAAACAGGGGAACTGACTTACAAGTTCCTTGTGAGAAACCCCATCTGTCAAATGGCAGGCTTTGAACTACCACGGAGAGAGTGGTCCTTGCTAAACAGATTTAGAATAAGCCAGGGCCCCTGCACAGCCAACTTCCACCGCTGGGGCCTCAGTACAAACCCCTTACATATTTGTGGAGAGACACAAACAATGCCGTACATTATCGAGGAGTGTCCTCTCTACAGACTAAGTGGTGGACTAATCAGCTTAAACTCAGCAAATGAGGAGGCTATCACTTGGCTCCGGAGATTTGCATTCACTAAATAAATAAATGTACCCTGATTCTTCCAAGATGACTGGCCATTTGTCCTTAAGCATCATGACTCTGCTCTAGATGTGTCACATATTTTGCTGTTGTGCCTTCTGAGCCACTGACTCTGAATAGTGAGTTCTTCAGCCTCAACCGCCGGTCCAGGCTTTGTGCACTTGAAAAGGGTGACATCCCTTGTAAAGCATCTTGCGAAAATGCTGTTCCTCTTCACTTAGTCTAGCACGCCAGCCGAGGTGAGGTCCCAGGTTGTGCCCATTGTTCTGACACTGATTTATCTTCAAGTAGCTGTTTCTAGTCTACTATTCCTAAATCCCATCTCAACTTAGTAAAATTGGCCTTTCCCCAATTTAAAACCTTTACTCTTGGGCTATCTTGGTAGTTGTAATCCTTGCTATTACTGCCCTTTCGTTTCTGCACATCTCAGCAATTTGCCTACATTTTTGTTCTTCTGTCACCTCTGACTGGGGGGGTGGGGGGGGGGAGAATTCTAGAGTATAATCTCAGCAATGTGATTGCCCCTTTTTTGTCAATACTATGTTCAATACACATAGCCTCATTTGATGTGCCTTCTAGCATATCATTGCTCCTCTCAGCTGTGATTTTTTTCTTTGACCAATATTACAAACGCCCTCCTTTTTTTCCCCATCTCTAACCCATCTGAAAACCCTGTAACCAGGAATGTTGAACTTCCATTCCTGCCCTTCTTCTTTAATCCACGTTTCAATAATAGCTACGATATCATATTTCCAAATAAAGGCCTGCTCGGGTATAAAAATGAAACCCGACCCGGGCCTGACCTGACCACATCCAACCCGAAACCGACCGGGACCCGAGTCCTTTAAATTTTTCCGCGCCCGACCTGACCCGACTATCGTAATAAAGTTAATGATATCAAACAGGTTATTGTGCTCTACCTTGTGCAAATGTCGTGATCCTGTTCATCCATTCCGAATCTGAGCTTGATCTCCCCCAACTTTCACACACGAGCATCCATAGTGCACTGTAGTGTAGAATCACTTTTGGATGCATGGAAGCTACAGGATGAGCGCAATGACATCATAGAAATGCTCACTCACTCAATGCAGACTCGGAAGAGAGCCCCGACCCAACCCGAGCCCGACACACGTTGTTGGGTCTAGTCGGGTTCAGGTCGGGTAGCCACGCTTTATTTCCAAATGTCTGTCTGTGCCCTCAGCTTATCTGCCTTATTCACTAGACTCCTTGTACTGATGTAAATACCATTAATAATGGAACAACTCCTTTGTTGTCTATTTTCTAGCCTTTGTTTCTACGACCTTCCATACTCGCTTACTATCTCTCCCATTTGCCAAGATCTGTGCTATTTTTTGAAATTTTTCTTTTATTTTTGTTGTATCTTACTTCTTTGGTAGACCATGGCTGTTTTTTTGGACAGTATAGCTCTTGCCCCTTCGGGCTATAATGCTATAAGCGCTGGCCTAGCCAGCAACGCTCACATCCCAGGAACGAAAAAAAAAATACAAGCTATCACTTCACAGCTGCTACTAGGGGGCCCATACACAACTTCCATTACATTCTTAAATTCTTTTCTATTTCATAATTCTACCCATAAAGTTTCCATTGCCTGCTTACCTGTCGTGTCTTCTCATAATTGAAATGATTTAATCACTAAGGCTACTCCTCCATCTCTACCATTTTTCCTATCCTTCCTATAGACTTTATGACCTGGTATATTTAGTTCCCAATCCTGATCATCTTCTAGCCATATCTCATTAATGGCTACCATGACACACCCTCCAAGTTCATTCAATTTGTTCCTTTCTATGCAATTGCATAAGGAACGCTTATTCAGTCACACACCTTAACCTGTTCTACTGCTGTAATGTTTTACTTACATTTCATATTTCTCTCTTCTGGTTTAAGTAGTTTGCATCTTTTGGCTTTCCCTTTGCCTGTATAGTGCCTAAAGCAATATTTCTGACTGTTACTCTATCTTCTTCCCTTTTGTTTATTTTTAAACTATTTATATTATCTTTTCCACCTGAGCAACCCCCCCACCCCTGCCATTTGAAAGTTAAAAGTCCTTGTAACTGCCCTATTTATCCTTTCCATTCGGACTTTGGACCCAGCCCAGCCAATTTGGTTTAGGTGGAGCCCATCCCAATGGTGCAGTTCCTTCCAGGCCCATAACTGGTGCCACTGTGCATGAATTTGAACTCTTCCCTACATTCCCAACAAGGATCAGAACAACTGGATCCTGTCCCTCACCAATATCCTTTCAAGCTGGTTCAAAATGTCCCTTATCTTGGCACTAGGTCGGCAACATACCATGAGGCACTCTTGATCCTTCTTACGAAGGATGCTTCTACCCCCTAATTATTGATTCTCTTACAGTTACCACATTATACTTCTCGCTCACACAGACTCCTGCTGCAAGGTGCCATGGTCAGCATTCTGGTTGTCCTTATCCTCACAGGTAGCAAGTACATTGTACCTGTTGGATAGGATCCATTTCATTGCATCCTTGTTTGCTCTCACCTCGGTTCCCCTCACTCTGTACGCAATTTGTCACAACAACCTAAATTATTACCCGAGCCACATGCAATTTGGCATAGGGCTAAGAATATTAGGGAGATGACCACATGGCTGAAGGAGTGGTGTGGGAAAGAAAGGTTCCATATTATGGAACACTGGCACCAATCTTGGGGAAGGAAGGAATTTTAAGGGATATCAAAAGCAACACAATTTTTACGAAACATATTTACCAAATTTTTCTTTCTGAACAGTGAAAAGCTAGAAACTGTGGTGGTCTAAAGGAACTTGGGGATCCAGTTCATAGATCATTTAAAATATCATGAACAGGTACAGAAATTAATCAAAAAGGCTAATTGAATGCTGGCCTTTATATCTAGAAAATTAGAATACAAAAGGGGTAGAAGTCATGCTTCAGCGATACAAAGCCCTGGTTTGACCCCTCCTGGGGTATTGTGATCAGTTCTGTGTGCCACATGTTAGGAAGGATATATTGGCCTTGGAGAAAGTCCAGTGCAGATTTATCAGAAGGATACCTGGACTCCAGGGTTAAATTGCAGGGAGAGATTTCACAAACTCGGGTGGTATTCCCTGGAATTTAAAAGGTTAATGGGAACAGATTGGATAGATGGAGAGAAACGATTTCCACTGGCTGGGGAGTCTAAGATGAGGTAGTATAGTCTAAAAATTAGAGCCAAACTTTTCAGGAGTGAAATTAGGAAAAACTTCTACACACAAAGGGTGGCAGAAGTTTGGAACTCTCTTCTGCAAATTACAATTGCTGGTAGATCAATTGTTGATTTTAAATCTGAGATTGATAGATTTCTGTTAGCCAAAGGTACTAAGGTATATGGAGCAAAAGCAAGTAGATGGAGTTAGGTCACAGATCAGCCATGATCTCATTGAATGGTAGAACAGGTTCAAGGGGTTAAATGACCTACTCCTGTTCCTATAAAAATGGTCACAAATCGTAGCTCTTTGAATACCAACTTTATGGCACCAACCGGCATTCAGCACCATTTTATATGGGTGGGCTGAGGGCGCAGCGAATTTCCAGCTGTGGGAAATCTGTGTCTGTGTGTGCATTTACCTAATGCTCAATCCATTCTAATATTTAAAGAAAGCCTGGGTGAGGGTGTCCTGTCCAATCACGTCATCTGGCTACACTGGATGTGCATAGTGAGAATAATATCCATCCAGAATTCCAATCCCTACTGCCTACTTTATGCCACCAACAGGGGTGGATTTGATTGGACACTAAAGATTCTTTATGATTTGAATCACGCCATGTCTTGATTCATCATAGTGAGCGTGGGGGAGGGGGGGTGCTCCACAAGCACCAAAGGTCCGCCTGATTGGCCATGCCCACTGGCTCCAAAGATTGTTGAAGCCAGCTGCAAAATTGCACCTTGGCAGCTATTATGGGAAGTGGTTCATGCTGTACAGAGTAGGGATGAATAGAAAATGAGAGGATGAATAATAACATATCTGGATGAGACATCAAGTTATATTTGAAATATACTGTAAGGACTAAACTGAATATGGTAAAGGTTTTCTTGTGTTAGTGGCATGCTTATCATAACTGTACTTTATATTGGCAATAGGAACTTGTGTCATCATGACAATGTCACCTCAATGGCACAGTAATAACAATCAAATTATAAACTCTTCCCATATCCTGTACCCACAGAATAACGCAGCTGGATAAAAATGAATGCTTTCAGCAGTTATTAGTAATCTTTCACTGTCTGCCTACACACTCAGTTGGAGTTTGCTTTTGGCTGGCCCTTAAAGCGTGTAAATCAAAAATAACTACCTAATGAAAAGAGTCAAAATCTTGATAACAAAAATTAATCTTCAAACTGATAAAATATATGTAGTGAAGTAGGATTTGTTGATCAATACTCCACTACTATGATGAAAGAGAAAACACATAGTGGTAGTTTTAAAGTAAAATAGATCTGATACTTATGGCATCAATTTTGTTTGATGAATTAATAAATTCTACAGTGTAAGATAAGTTTCTACAAGAGGTGATGAAGTGTATATAAATCTAGATGGTTTCTTCAATTATTTGAAAAAAAAGAGGTATTAGCGATATGAAAGAGATAATGGGCTGTACAACCCGGTCCCTTTTTTGTTACCTGTCCTTAGCACAATCCTGTATACTTTCCCTGTCCAAACCTGTGCTAATTGTATCTTGAACATAAATCTCTTTACACTGTCCACTTAATTTGTCTTCCCTGATAACTTTTTCCACATGTCCTATGGGCAGAAGCATGGCAGATCAAATTTGATGCAGAGAAGGGCATTCTGAAAGGAGGAGTGAGGATAGACAACATAAGTGAAATGATAAAGAGGGTGCAGGAGCAGAAAGATCTAGAGATTTATATAAACAAATCTTTGAAGGTGGCAGGACAAGTTGGTTTAAAAAAAGCATATGGGATCCTTGCTTTTGAAAATAGAGGCACAGGGCTCGATTCTATAGACATTGGGATCTGTGGCAGGGGGGAGACATGAAGATGGCCCTGGGTGAGGCCTGCCATGGACCTCGACGCCGGGGGTGGGGAGATGGGGTTAAATTAGCGATATGCTTGTAGGGGATGGTGAGAAGGGTTATAGTGTAAAGTTTGTGCAGTTGGGGAGTGGGGGGTAGGCCAGATGGTAAAAATAAGAGTTTTTGGGGGGAGAAGGGGAAATAATTTATTTAATTGTTATTGGGAGGGTGGGAGAGGGGCAAAAGAGAGGTATTTATTTTATTTCATTTAACCTGTCTTTCAGTAAATCAATTTGCTGGTAGGGCTAACAGCTCTTTAAAAATGGCATCAGTGCACACATAGCCTTGGCTATTTAAATGAGCCACAGCGCTTGGAATCGCAGAGGCTCTTTGGCGTGGGCTGGCCGCCATTTTGGAATCCAGCCCATAGAGTATAAAAACAAGGAAGTTGTGCTAAACTTTTATAAATCACTGGTTAGGCGTCATTTGGAGTATTGTCTAATTTTGGGCACCACACATTAGGAAGGATGGCCAGGTCTTGGAAAGAATGCAGTGGAGATATATTACAATTGTACCAGAGCTGAATGATGTGGAGCGATTAGAGAAACTAGGGTTGTTCTCTTTAGAATAGAGAAGTTTAACATGAAATTATTCAACCTTTCAAATTTTTGAGGGGTTTTAGTAGCGTAAATAAGGAGAAACTGTTTCAGGTGGTGAAGGGTTGGTACCAGTGGGCACAGATTTAAGGTAATTGGCAAAAAAACGAGAAGCTAAATGAGCTTTTTTTAATGCAGCGAGTTATGATCTGGAATGCACTACCTAAAAGTGTGGTGGAAGCAAATTCAATAGTAATTTTCAAAAGGAAATTGGATAAATTGAAAAAGAAACCTTTTCAGGGCTGTGGGGAAAGAGCAGGGTAGTGGGGCTAATTGGCTAGCTCTTTCAAAGGGTCAGCATAAGCTTGATGGGCCAAATGGCCATCTCCCATGTTCTATGATTCTGATTATGCTTGGAATGGAAAAAAGTTTTTGGTAGACCCTCTAAATTGTACAATTTGAGATTGTGTAATCTTTCCTCATGATCATTGTAGTATAAGGTTGGAAAAGGTTAATACCAAAGACAGTGAGAGAGCCCTCCCACTATATGAGCAATGATGTAACAGACACATGAGATAGGCTTGAGGAGAAGAAGGTATAGCAGCAAGAAGGACGCTAGCTTAGGTGGCTTGCGGAGAGTGTTTATAGTAACTGTAAATAATAGAGTTGTTAGTTAACCTTTACCGGAGTCTAAGACTTTCTCTAGAACACCTACTAATAGAAGTACAACTAAAAGCAATATGGTGGCAGGGGCGAAAGTGACCAGAAAAATATGAAGATCTCCGTACCTTTGGAAGAAACATCAGGTGAACAACAGAGAAATTTAAAGATAAATCCTGGCGCCATACAGTAAGAAAACTACTTACCTACAGAAGAGGCTGTGAAGAGCTCTGCAGCTGTGGTGAGTCAGAGCACAGACATATAGGCTGCATCACAGAACAGAAACATGGAGGCCTGCAAGTACAATCCAGCTATCGGGTGAGTTACGAAACCGATGGTCGGGGATTGCATTAAAAGCCTTTGAAAAGCTTGTGCTCAGGAAGAAAAAAAAGGGGAAAATCCCAGTCTTTCACTAGGGCTGAACGCAAGGGTGAAGCGCGGGAAACAGCCGAAAAGTGCAGGAACTCTTGAAAAGTGTGGGAAACCATTGAAAACAGCAGGAACACCTCCATTAAGGCAAGCCAACCTGAAAAAAAACAAAGTGAATTTCTCAGATAAAGGCAAAAAACCTAAAAAGCCTATTAAAACATCAGGGAACTCTCAAAAATAGCTGGGACACCTCCATTAAGGCAACAACATCTGAAAAAAAAGCAAAGTGAATTTCTCAAACAAAGGGGAAAATCTTTAAAAAGCCGATTAAAACACTGGATAACTCTCAAACAGCTGGGCCACCTCCATTAAGGCAACCAAGCATGAAAACAAAGTGAATTTCTTAAAGAAAGTTGAACACCCTAAAAATCTATTAAGAAGGAAATATGGATCCAAAATGGGGAATGTCTGAGAGTTTCCAGAATCAGGAGGGACCCAATAAGATTCACAATTGGCTATAATGGAGAAAAAGGTTCCTAAGCTTTAGAATCACTTCACAACTCCATAGAAAATCTGAATTGGAACATGTGTACACCCATGTTGGTTCTGTAAATGCAGTGGGCAAAGGAGGAAAGGGGTAGTGGGGATAGGTAAGGCTAGGATGTATCATAGAAGCAGACGTGATGGAACCATAGGATATAAAACCTGCTGTTCCTTCAAAGGACAATTGCAGCAATGGAGCAAGCAGGCAAGGATGGCAGCCAGATTGGAGAAACAAGTGGCAAGCTTCATGGGGATGTCCGTGTATTTCCTCCTGTTAGAGATATTGAGCTACACTTCATCTTCAAAGGAATATAAGCAAACTATTTAGTTATTTCAAATATTGAGATTTCTGAGAAACAGAAATCTGATTAATTTTCAGGGCACCTGCTTTGTTTTTATTAATTTCACTTTGTCTCAAGTCTTCACTGCTGATTAAATATTTTGGAGCCATGCTAAGAGCTGACATTAAGCTTGGGTACTTAAGTATTAAATTTTCACTGATCGGCTACCTGAATACAAATGTAGATTGGGAGAAAACAGATCTTTGAAATTATCTTGTAACTTTATAACTGAAATGACAATTGAAATCCTGAGACAGCTTTAGGATGCATAAACGGTACTATCCTACCCCGGCTTTCACTCCTTCTCCCAAATCCTCTTGCTCCATCTTCACAAACATCAAATGTGAAGAGCTCCTCGACTTTACCCAGAATCCAAGGCTCTCCACCCAACTGCCTCTACAAGGGCAATTTTAACTCTAACTGCTTATGTAGAAACCAGGTTAATGGGCAGTTAAAATTAGCTCTGTGACTTATCCTTTACGGATCCCACTGTCTTTAATTTTAATCTATTCTTCTGAGCGGGTGGCAAAGGCACCTGCCGAATCCAGTAGAGTCCTTCTTTGACTTCACAGATCAGAGTCTGATGATATAATTAGGGTCCCAACTGTAATTTTAATGCTGTGGCTTATCTATCCAAGTGAAGACATTGGGAAGAAGATCAAAGACCAGAAGAAGCCATTTTAAAAACTTTTTTTTGCTTTCCTTTAGGGGCCAGGTAGTGCAGGAGTGCTCCTCTAGGGTGCTAAGGAAAGTTCAGGCCTTCTCTGCCCAGGACACTCCCAACATCACATCCCCTCACCTGCCCTCTCATGAGACTCTCTCTCCCCCTCCCCTCAAATAACTTCCTGTCAGCAAGAACACAGTTAATGCCGGCCAGCCATCTCCTGCCTTCCTGAATTCTGTCACCCTTTGCTTCTTCCAATCTTCTCCCCAGCAACAATGCCGTGTTCTAGTCCTCCTTCTCACCCCATATTCAGTTTCTGCACTGTCAAAGTCATAAAGAATGTGCTGAATGATTGAATGTAGCTCATCTTCCTCAGCATATCCACTTTCTCCAATGTTGTGACTCCTCCACCTACCAATGTCTCTCCTGTAATCCACTTATGTGGAATGCACTGCCTGAGAGTGTGATGAAAGCAGATTCAGTTATGGCTTTCAAAAGGGAATTGCATAAGCACCTGAAGAGAAAAGATTTTTAGGGCTGCAGGGAAATGACAGGGGAGTGGGACTAGCTAAGTTGCTCTTGCAAAAAGCCGGCATGGACATGATGGGCCAAATGGCCCATTTCTGTGCTACAACTGTTCTATGATTCTATGTGGTTCAGCCTTCTCATGGTTCTATTCAAACTTTGTTGCATTGCAATCATCACAAGGATAATCTTACAAATTCTGCACTCCTGACCTACCCCTTGCATCTCCTCCTGTGCTTGTATGGTCACACCTGGTGTGCCATAATTATATCCAAAATTACTGTGCTATACTTTGACAATATAACTGAAAAACAGTGCTGCCTGTATAGACATGTCATTGACATCCACAATTAATCCTTTGCCTCTTCTATCTATCCTAAGGCTGCTTTTGCATTCAGCAACTATACATTATTATGAACTAAATTAGTTGAAGTTTCCTCCAGCGGCAGGTTAAACATTCAAAGCTATACCTTTCTGTATTGTGCCTCTAGCTTTGATTGCACCAACCTTTAAAGTTGTCACCTTAGGCTAAATTACAGATTTGTGCAACTTCTGTATAATGCTTGAATCCAAGCATGGGTTTCTCACTTGCATCCAATTGTTACCAAGACCACCTTGTTCCATCTATCAAACATCACCCATCTTCCACTCTCTCTTTCCCCCATTTGCTACCAAAATCTTAATCCATGGTCTGAATTTTCAACACAGAGGGGAGAAACAGGAGCCAGGTCTGTCTTTGGGTCAGAAACCAGCCTCCCTGGGAAACTGATTGAAGTTCAGATTTTCACAGGAGTTAGCCCTTAATTGGTATGGGGACGGGTTTCCTGTCTACTTAGAGTCAGTGGGGGTGGGAACGGAGGTGGTCCATTGAAGTTTGGGACTCATTTAGACTTCCATGGCAGCCATCACTAAGCCTGTTGATTGCCCTGAGGGAGAGATCTGTTGATTGTGCCAAAGCCTTCCACAGAACCAGAAGGAAACGAGATGTCACAGAGGCCTGACACCCAGGGCAGAGCAGTCCCTCGCTTCATCGATGCCAACTTGGATCTAATACTGGAGGCTATGAGGGAGAGGAGGTTCGTCCTCTTCCCGGAGGGTGGCAGGAGGAGGCCACCTCATCATGCAGTATGGCACCTCTCTGTTCATCGCCATCTACTTTCTCACCTCCTGTGCCTGCTTCTTCCCCTATGAGATGTCTCTTTCCAGGGCCTCACGGTCCTCAAGGTCCACATCTCTCTGAAGGGCCATGCTATGGAGAGTGCAGCAAACCACCATAATGACCGAGACCTTGCAGGAGGATATTGGAGGGCACCACCAGACCAGTCCAGGCACCAGAATCGCTTCCTTAGAAGTCCAATAGCCTGCTCAATGGTTAGTCTGCTGGGCAGGTGGCTTTGGTTGTATTGCCTCTGTGCCTCTGTCTGGGGCTCTCGTAGTGGGGTCTGTAGCTATCTCTTCAAGGGATTTCATGTCTCCAAGGATCCATCCACACATTTTGGGGATGGAGTGAAGTACTGAGGCAGCCTGGATTGGTGGAGGATGAAGGAGACATGGCAGTTGCCAGGAGGAAGCTTTTGTGGTCACAAACCAGTTGGACATTGAGGAAATGGAAGCCCATCCTGTTGATGGATCTCACTGGCCAGTCACTAGGTGCCTTGATGGTCACATGGGTGCAATTGATAAGGCCCTGCACCTGGGAGAATCCAGCGATGGAGGCGAAACCCAATGTCCTCTGCGAGGCTGTGGTTGCCATTAAATGAATGTATTGTCCAGGTCTGGAAAAGAGAGCATCTGTGACCAGCGACACGCTGTGGTGTGCTGCTGTTTGTGAGATGCCTCTAAGGTCTGCAGCTGATCCTTGGAAGGAGCGTGAAGAGAAGAGGTTCAATGCCACATTGACTTTGAAGGTCACTGGTAGGGCGTGTCAACCAGTTCTGCGAGGTGGAAGATCTTTGGCAATGAAGGCACAGATGTCTGTGACCATCTGCCTGGAAAGTCACAGTCTCCTGTGGCACTGGTTCTCAGTCATCTCCAGGTAGCTCTGTCTTCAGCGGTGAATCCTGTGTTGAGGGTTTGACCTCTATGTCCTTCCTGCCCTTTTCTCTCCCTTGCCATCCTGATGCCTGAAGTTCTGCCCTTTCTGCAGAGGGTGTTACTCCTCATTGCCACTGGGCCCAAAATCTGACAGTCGTGCCCCATTGCCAGCTGCAACCTTCCTTCTGAGCAGATGGCCACACAATTGTCCTTGGCAGCCTTGCCCTCCGCTCTTCTGCTCCTGCAATGCCATGGGGGTGCCAACCCCATTCAAAACACAGGCACTATGTGCCCACTCTCCCTGACATCTGGGCAGCACCAGTGGCACCCCCTTACCAAGTGCCCTGTCCCCCTTTACCTTGCTGACCCTTGGATGGGGCTGGTGTGATGCCCTGGGGCAGCCATGACTGGTTCCCCACTCTTGACCCGCCTGCCTTCAACTGCTTAGTTTCTGAAGGTGCGGGTAACCTGTTTGTCCCTCTAAAAATTTAACATTCACCCCTTGACAAGCTCTTAATGAGATTTTTAACAGATTTAATTGGCCTCAACTGGGAGGAGAGAGGGATTCCTGTCCTTCCCTCCCCGAACCCCCCCCCCCCCACCCCCTCCCCCCACCATCTTGGTGATTATTGCCAGCGCTGGGATCAGTGCCTTGAAATTGGCATGCTGCCCTCGCAAGGACAGCCTCCCCCCAGGTGTGGTAATAACTTATTGCACTGATGGTAAACTCTTCAACCTCAGTCAGCTGAAGGCCAAAACCAAGACAGCAACCACTCTGTAATAGAACTACACTATGCTGACAACGCTCAAGTTCATGCTCATTCTGAAGAAGAACTACAACAGATAGTTGACGTGTTCACCAAAGCCTACGAGAACATGGGACTTACCCTGAACACCAGGAAGAACAAAGTCCTCTACTAACCCACACCAAATGTATCAAATCCAGTGCCTTGGATTGAGATTCATGGTGAGGTGTTGGAAAATGTCCCTCACTTCCAATATCTTGGAAGCTATGTATCCCAAAAAACTGACATTGACGAATCCGATGTGCTAGCTCAGCCTATGGTAAATTACTTACTCGAGATTTTGAGAATTGTGATATCAGACCCGACATTAAACTCAAAGTCCATTGGGCAGTGGTTCTCCCCACACTTCTCTATGGTGCTGGAGCTTGAACAATGTACAGACGCCATTATCAAAGTCCTAGGACAACATCAGCAACGCTGTCTTAGAAGGATCATGTGAATCAAGTGTGAGGATAAAGGAACAAACATGAACATCCTCCAAGCCACACACATGCCAAGTATTAGAGGCCAGGATAATCTCACATCAGCTGAGAAGGACATGACATATTGTCAGAATGCCCAACTTAAAATTGCCCAAACAGGTGATGCACTCAGAGCTATACCAGGAAGCCCATTCACAAGAAGGCCAAAGGAAACATTTCAAACACAATCTCAAGGCCTCCATGAAGGTCTGCTCTGTTAACATCAACACATAGGAAACAGATGCCCAATCATGACCAAAATGGCGATCCATCAACAAAGACCTTCCAATCAAAAAGAGCAGCCACTGAGAGAGAACAGCGAGAGAGAAGGAAAGAGAGGGCAAGCTGCTCGAGCCAACCATTCGCCACCACCTCTACCAGCAGATAACCGGTGTCCTCACTGTGGGAGAGCCTGCATGGCTAAGATAGGGCTCCTAAGCCACCTGCTAGCACTGACATCTCACTTCCACCCAGACATCCACAATGAAGATTCATCCTCGACCCGGGAGATGGCCGATGATGATGGTTAAGATCGATCTATTATCATGTAAGCTGGTATTTCCAAATTAATCATGTAGTTGCAGTCAATTGAGCCAAATAATAATAAAATGATCTTATGCTATGTGTTTTTGCTTTAAGAAAGCTGTGCTTTTATATAGGCATTATTATTTCAAAATAATAGATGTGAAATGTCTTTTGTGAAAGGGATGTGATAATGTGCTATATAAAAGGAAGCCTTTCTTTTCTGTTAGTGCATTCAAGTGTGGTTGCTATGATGCAGAAGTTGTTTAAGTAATCCATAATGATGGTAAAACCTTTTTATATCATCAATTTTAGTGCCTGGGAAACCATGTGGAAAATGACTATTTTTCTTATAAGCCCCTAGTACAAGATTATCAACATATAAAGTATATTGAATTGTGGCCTGAGAACTGCATTTCAGAATGTTTTCTTATTTATGAATTTTGACTGAATTAAAGGTTTGGTTAACAGCATGATGATCCAGTACCTCTACTTAAAAAGTTCCATGGAGATTCACATTCATCTTAGCATCTCCGGAATTGACAGCTATGCATGACCTTTATGATCATTGGATTTATGTTATAATTGACTTTGTTAATGAAATTGACATCCAACAGTAAATGTGGTTTACAGCTTTCACAATGCACTGTTGATTGTACACCAATTTTTAAACTGGTACAATTCAATCTGACAGAGAAGAAAATTCTGTGTAGTTCCTTACAGAATTAAATACCTTGGGATTTTGATCAAAATATTGAGGTGTTTTCCCATGAAGGTATTCAGTAAACCTTTCTTATTTGTTCAGAAACACATGACACAATGACAAATTTGATCAAAAATATCATTGTCCCACTTCAGCATGATGCAATGATGAAAATGAGATATGGCTGTTTTCTCTCATGCAAAGTAATAGCAGGTAAACCCTTTTTGTCCAAAATCTCTGTCCATTTAATTTGCTACACGGAGTTAATCAGAGAAAGCCCATCCCCTAGACCCAGTCTAGTCCAAAACCATGCAGACCAGTGGTCAAAGTATATAAGCCTATCTTCTACAACCTTTGTGTAGATCAGCCAATAAGATTATATTTCCTGAATTTCTCATGAATACCTTATTTGTAGCTGCAGTACTATGTGCTTTCAATATTGAAATACTTTAACTAGTTTTATGTATTCATTTTCTAATTCATATACTAACTAAAATTCTGCTGTAAATACAGTTTCATTTCAAATGTTTTAAGAGCTTTAGCCTTTTCCTTCTCAGTATAATTAACCAACCAGGTATTCATGTACTTGCTCTAAGAATACAAATACGTTTATGTTATGTTGTATTAACCTGTTTTTGTGTTCATGTGCTTTGTCTTTCTTTCTGCTTTCAGCAAAGCTCTTATTTTTGAATTTTGCATTGAGCTCAAGGAGCTTTGTCCCAGGCTTTCCATTGAGTTCTCAGGTGGATGCGATCACTTTAGTGAAAGATGGCCACACTCTGTACCATTATCTCCTCTTCAACCTTTTAAAATTAAAGTACAAATTTAAGATAGGATGAAATAAATGTCATTATTATTTCCCAAAAAATTGAGAAATTTATTTACTATTTACAAAGAAAGGAATTGAATGATCCACATTTAATAATGAAACTACCTATATATTCACACATGGAGCAAACTGGTATAATAAGATAAAATTCCTTTTTTATTATATTCATTAATGCAGCACCAAGCTTTTTTTCCCTCGGTGGGAGCTGTAATGCCCCACAACTGTCTCTTAATGTGCTTTAAAAGCTAAAACTTTTAGCATTGATTTGAAGCCAAAACAGTTTTGCACTGATATTTAAACTTGAAGCACCAGCATTAATTGTACTAAATGTGTACACTTCACTGTATATTTTGGATAAAACTCTTTCACGCATTCCTCCTTCCTCAAAGGCTATGAAATCAGACATAGATTACTTACATTTTGTAGTCTGGTTTCTCGGTAATAGGAGGATGTTCAACAACTGAATGGGTTGAAACAGCTGCATTCTATCTATGGCTCCTGTAAAAGATTTACAACTTACTGTGAAATAGCTATCTTAAACTTTCAACATTTCTTCTGCTCCAACTATTTACTAACAAAATGGTGAAATAAAACTATGGCATGTTATGTGCAGGAAATAGAAAGACACCATTTCTTTTCAGCAACCAATATCACCTTTTATTGTTTGCATTCTTGAAACAGCAATTTTCCTCCAGTCCGAGGTTCCAGATAGTCTGTACACTCTTGTCAATGCACATTTATGTAAAGGATCATCTAGACTGATGCCACCACCTAAATTACTCTAAAGTGGATGTATGGCATCACAGGTGCATAGTATTTAACCATCCATCTGAAATAAAATAAAATGGGCCTCCTCTAAATAAAGTGAATAATGGACAATAATTATTATATACCATTAATATCTAACTAACCAGCACCACTGACTTATAACTCCAATCATTGTTGGCAATTGAGTATAAAACCTGATATCTCCCATATACCTTCTATATATATATATATATATATATATACATAATTTACATAACTAAAATATATATATATATATATTTTAGTTATGTAAATTTTGCATTGTACAGCATAAATCTTATAAAAAAAACTTGTTGATTATTACCCTGTTTTAATATCAGAACATTCTGGCTTTGTTAATATGCAACTAATGTTAACTCTTCATCTATGGGAATTTGAATAAGTATTTTGCATCGTAATGTATTCAGCTCTATTCAGAAATCCATACTGAGGAAAACAGGTCTAAACTAAGCATGCAATCCACAGTAGCTTTTCTTCATAATTCCAACTGAGGTTGATATTCATGTACACACACATATTATTTTACCAGTTCCTTCCTCTTAAGGTAGAGGAGGTGGTTGGTAAATTTCTCCTCCCTCTCCCAAAAAGTACTACTTATCAGGGGATCTTTTTGGAGCTCCTGAGGTATAGGATGTCTGTAAGGGTTGAGGCTCCACAGTTTTCCTGGAACAGCTCACTTGTGTTGCCACTTGGGGAGGGGCAGAAATATGTCGCTGGCATTGGGGCCTTCTGCTAGAGACCACAAGAACACAAGAAATAGGAGCAGAGATAGACCATATGTCCCATCAAGCCTGCTCCGCCATTCAATACGATCATGGCTGATCTTGGGCTTCAATTCCACTTTCCTGCCCACTCCCCATATCTCTTGATTCTCTGTGAGACCAAAAATCTATCTATCCCAGCCTTTAATGTATTCAATGATGGAGCATCCACAACCCTTTGGGGTAGAGAATTCCAAAGATTCACTATCCTTTGAGTGTAGTCATTTCTCCTCATCTCAGTCCTGATTGATTGACGCCTTATCCTGAGACTGTGTCCCCGTGTTCTAGATTCCCCGACCAGTGGGAACAATCTCTCAGCTTCTACCCTATCAAGCCCTTTCAGAATCTTGTATGTCTCAATTAGATCGCCTCTCATTCTTCTCAACTCCAGAGGCCCAATTTACTCAGCCTCTCATCATAGGACAACCCCGTCATCCCAGGGACCAATTTAGTAAATCTTCGCTGCACTGCCTCCAGTGCAAGTTTACCCTTTCTTAAATGTGGAGACCAAAACTGCACACAGTATTCCCCATACGGTCTCACCAAAGCCCTGTACAATTCTAGTAAGACTTCTTTATTCCTGTACTCCAATCCCCTTGCAATAAAGGCCAACATGCCATTTGCCTTCCTAATAGCCTGCTGCACCTGCATGTTAGCTTTGTGGGTTGCTTGTACGAGTACACTCAAGTCTCTCTGAACATAGACACTTACCAGTTTCACACCTTTTCTATTTTTAGGACCAAAGTGAACAACTTCACACTTCCCTATGTTATACTCCACTTGCTATCTTGTTGCCCACACACTTAACTTGTGTATATCTTTTTGCAGCCTCTCTATGTCCTTCCCGCAGCTTACCTTTCCACCGAGCTTTGTATCATCAGCAAACTTAGATACATTACTCTCTGTCTCTTCATCCAAGTCATTAATATAGATTGTAAATAGCTGAGGCCCCAGCAATGATCCTCGCGGCACCCCACTAATCACTGTCTGCCAACTTGAAAATGCCCCATTTAGCCTCATTCTCTGCTTTCTGTCTGTTAACCAATCCTCTGTTCACGCTAATATATTACCCCAACGCCATGAGCCCTTATCTTGCCTATTTGTCTTTTATGTGGCACCTTATCGAATGCCTTTTGAAAATCCAGGTATACTACATCTACTGATTCTTCTTTGTCTACCCTATTAGTTACATCCTCAAAAAACTCTAATAAATTTGTCAAACAGGATCTCCCTTTAGTAAAACTATTCTGACATGTTCTAATCATACTATGCTTTTCCAAGTGCAATGTTAAGACTTCTTTAACAATAGTTTACAGCAACTTCCCAATGACTGAAGTTAGGCTAACTGGCCTGTGGTTCCCCGGTTTCTCTCTCCCTCCTTTCTTGAAAAGCGGTGTAACATTTGCCAACTTCCAATCTGACAGGACCATTCCTGAATCTAAGGAATTCTGGAAAATCCTAGCCAGCACATCCACTATCTCTGCAGCTATCTCTTTTAGAACCCTAGAATGTAGGCCATCTGGTCCCGGGGACTTGTCAGATTTTAGTCCCTCAAGTTTCTCCAATACTTTTTCTCGGCTGATATCAATATCCTTAATTTCCTCACTCTTTTTAGCCCCTAGGTTACTGCCTATCTCTGGTATGGAATTTGTGTCTTCTACTGTGAAGACAGACACAAAATATTTGTTCAATGCTAGAATTCCCTGATGCCTGAAGATATTGGGGAGCCCTTATATTTAAGACCCATGTTTCGCTGCACCTACTTTTGCACTGCACCCAGGACCTTTGCAGACCCTCAGTTCAAATTCTCAGTGTCAGCTTTCTTCAGGTGTTGACGAGCCGACAAACAGGAAACTGAGACTGGAGGTTGGGAACACCCTCTCCATATTCATTAGAATGCTTACATGAAGTCCTGATTCTCTGATTCCTGATTCCCTAATATTTTCCCCTTCCATTTGATCCCTTTCCCCTTCTCTGGGCAGCATCTGCCTTCCAATTATAATGGGTGTTTTTCATGTGTCAAACTTGATGGTGTGAAGTCACAGATTATTTATTCTTTTTGGTGAGTGGGGAGGGTTGACATTACAGTTGAGTCTGATTCTGTCTTCACCTAAGGTCCACACTGTGACCTTTCAATAAGGTTCCTGGATAATGATTATTTCCCCTCTAACCCACGGAGCCCAAGGCCAATTGTTGCATCCCTCATTGCCGCTGGACCTGGCGTCAGCTACTTCAGCACAGAAAAGGGATTGATCCTGGGACCCTCCAGGTACTTTTTAGGTAAGCTCCAGCAAGCTGTCAAGGGCATCTACTGTACTGTAGCTAAACTGTTGCTAAAGTAGAGTTTATCGGGGCCCTAAGTTCCAGTAACATCCTGATCTGAAACACTGCCATCAGAGCTGGCTGTGCTAGTGCAAGTTTGGACTGTCCATACTTTTATGTCTGCTTCAATGTGGCATTTTGCAATATGATTTTTTAAAGTTAATTTAAAAATAAATTGTATTTGCAAGTAGAAGCAAATGTTATTGTATTACCAATGGTGCCATTGTGAAATTTTCTGTTTACAAGCCTGATTAAAGTGTCTTGAAAATTAGATTCCTAGTTAACAGTTCATCCTTAAGCAAATACCTTAATTTCACCTGTCTGGTTCACTGGTTTGAGCAAATTTCCCTCTTCATTTCTGTTGTTTGCAAACTAAACAATGAAGTCTTCCTTTGCATTTTCTAATATTGCTCAGAAAAGCACAGAATGGCAATGTCATTTATTTTGAGATGCTGCGTTTGTTCATTCTCGTAGATAACATTATGAATATTGCCAGCCAACTCCTTATTAAGTTCAGAAGGAGCAGAAGACCCCAAGTCAACAACGAATTCAAGAGATTTAATATACTCCTGTTCATGTGGAGCTTATGTTTATTGCTTTAAACCTGGAATCAAGAACACACTGAAGTATGGTTGAGAATATAATGGCATTGATAGCTTTGTCATTAATCCTCATATCACTGACTCATCTCCCTCTGTTAGGTAGTCCTTGCCTCCAGCCTGTCATTGGCCTGGTAACAAACAGATGGAATTTCTGCCCCTTATAAAGGCCAGCCAATGTAACTGGGTTTTGGCCTTTTCTTATAGGATTACAGTGGGAGAAACACAGTTGTCCTTGATGATGAAGTACAGTAAATTCAGACATGTGATATATATTTTGCACTAAACAGTGGTTTTTGCATCAGGTGGACATCAAAAGTATTAGCCCAGAATTGTTCAAAATGATAGTTTCTAAAGTTGTGATAAATCTATCATATAATACAATTTATGTGTGTTATGCACTCCATATTAGAGATGTGTAAACATCTCTGGGATTTTCCAATGCTTTAATATTGACAATTAGTTGTCAGCATTCTTCTTCATGCTTGTAGGATTTCCCATTCTAAACTTAAGAATTCGCTTAACTGTGGTTTAACAGGAGCATCACAGCTCCTGCTCTGCCACGAGATGGAGCTTCAGAGCAATTTATATATATAGTTTTTAAATGATGTCTAATTTTTTAAAAAAAGATAAATATTATATTATAAATATTATAGCTCAGTCTTAGCTTCCTTCTCAGCCTCTCCTTTCCTCCAGCTGGCTAACTCCACAGCTCATGGCTTGTTCTTTCCTGCCTGTGATCCCCACCTTCTGGAAATTCTGTGGCCTGCACACTCCATTTGAAGTTGCTGGAGCGGGAGATCTCGGAATGTGCCCTGTTAATTACACTTTTCCCCTTGCCTTTCAGCTCAAACATTCCCCCCCCCCCTGTAAGTTGCTGGAAGTGTGAGTTGATAATGGCAAAGTTTGGAGGAGTGGGGTGGTGATTGAGGGGTGTGAGAAGATGAAATTACCTCTGATAACTTGAGTGGGAAAGTTTGTATTGATGTTCTGGTTACCATCACTGCTTAGACTATATACACTGTATGTAAATTACATGATAGGAATGTAATTACAGCAAAGGCTCTTACTGAAATGACATTGATTGAACATGGTGACAGCACCACAATAGGATAATGCTGATGGGCTTCACAGGACAGGAGGGAGTAATAGTAGGACAGCGATACAGTGGTGCTGACTTAAGATGATGCCCCACTTAATGTCAAATTACTCCTGCGCATAGAAACATTGAAAGCAGTGAAATTTATTGGGTGAAGGATCAGATATTATGATGAACTCGATACAGGATCACATTTCCGAACCCAGTTCCGAACCAGTAATCGCTTAATACCTATGGATCTTTGTCATTTCACAATGGACTGTTCATCTTCTGAAAGGATTGGGCTTACCTGGTCATCAGCACCTGAGCAAACATAAAAACAGAAAAGATAGTGGAAGAATAAGAGCCAATTGCTTCAGTAAATGTGTTCAATCAAAAGAACACTAAATGCATTTTCTTTTGATGGGTGCTATTTTGTGTCAAAAGCATTCAGTTCATTGACAAACTAATAGTTCCTTCATTGGGGATAATCTTCTGCTTCTATATCTCCAGCTTCCTCTAAGTATTGCCTTCTCATGGTAAGGGCATCTGTTCAAAGACAGTCATCTCATGATGTTTTGCCCTATCTCTATCTACGATTATGAACAGCCTTCTTCTACAGTAACAAACACGAACAGTTATAGTCAGACACTTGGAGCCAACATTCTCCACCCTCCTTCAATCAGAGCCCCAGACAGGTCATGGGACTTAGGTGAGGGAGACAAATGATCACATTGTGTCATAACAGAACAGTTGTGGACATTTTGTAGCATGGATGCAAGATTCTCTTAGTGACATATTAGCGGATGGGAGATAGTTAAATTGTAGTTTTAATAGGAAGTTCCTGTGTCTATGAGGGTGCTTGTTTTAAGATTCAGTCAATGCTTTTCTCTGCATAGTGACAGAAGATCCATTCCTACGTTGCTCCTTCTGGTTGGATTGTTCAACTTTCCAGGACATCGAAACCAAAACCACCATATAGCAGTCACTACGTTGATAAGCAAGCCTAACTGCCCAAAGACTTATTGGCTTTTCTCCTGGACAGAGGAAACAGAACCATGTACCTCCTTTAAAAACAAATACCTGTATACAAGTGCTGAGTTACTTTTATACTGAAATAGTAAAATTTTCACAGGTGCATGTAGCTTTTAATGCAGGAAAACAAAAGTAAGTTTTGCTGAAAGGTCATTGGCCTGAAACGTGAACTCTGTTTCTCACTTCACAGATGCTGCCAGACCTGCTGAGCGCTTCCAGAATTTTATGTTTTGATAAACAAATGCAGGAATTCCTTTTTTTTTCTCTCACCCTCATATGGGAAAAACATATTTAGCTAGCACGTTTGGATAAATACTTTTGTACACTTTGGCTTGGAATACACATGTGACCTCTGATGTCATGAAATGTAAATATAGGCTCCTGGCAGTAGCCATTTTACACACCACATGGAACATGGTGTCAGAAGTGAGTAGAGGGATTTGAGAGGATTAATATAGCTGTAAGACAGACAGCAGATGTGCAAAACATCAGAGTTTAAAACAACTCCTGTCTGCATCTTTGCACAGGTCATTGACAACTGTTGACACAGTGGTGCAGGGGTTAGCACCGCAGCCTCATAGCTCCAGTGACCCAGGTTCAATTCTGGGTACTGCCTGTGTGGAGTTTGCAAGTTCTCCCTGTGACTGTGTGGGTTTCTGCCGGGTGTTCTGGTTTCCTCCCACAGCCAAAGACTTGCAGGTTGATAAATAAATTGCTCCTAGTGTAGGTAGGAGAATTGTGGGGATGTGGTAGGGAATATGGGATTAATGGAGGATTGGTATACATTGATGGTGTGCTGAAGGGCCTGTTTCAGTGCTGTATCTCTCTAACTGGGTAAGTCACTATGGCTTTGAATTTTCTAGTATCTGCTCCTACGGACATGAAGGGAACAGATAAGAGTAGCAACTTTGTTTTCAATGATGGGGAAGGAGTGTTGCAAACTGTATTGCACCTTAGATCACACTGAGGAGAAAAGCAAGACTTGAGAGATTTTGGAGACCTCAAAGACCCAGAATCATAGATTTGTTACAGCACAGAAGGAGGCCATTCGGCCCATCATGTCTGCACCAGCTCTCCAAATGAGCAATTCACTTAGTCCCATTCCCCTGCTTTCTCCCCATGACCCTGCACATTCTTCCTTTTCAGATAACGGTCTAATTCCTTTCTGAATGCCTCAATCGGACCTGCCTCGACCACACTCTCAGGCAGTCATTCTACACCTTAACCACTGTTATCACATCTTTCTTAAAGTTCAGTGCCCAGAACTGGATGCAATACTCTAGCTGAGGCCGAGCTAGTGTCTTATACAAGTTCAACATAACCTCCTTGCTCTTGTACTCTATGTGCCTTTGATAAAGCCTAGGATACTGTATGCTTCATTAACCGTTCTCTAAAATGGTCCTGCTACCTTCAATGACTTATGCACCGCGGTCCCTCTGCTGCTGCATCCCCTTTAGAGTTAGAGTTGTACCTTTTATTTTATATTGTCTCTCCATGTACTTCCTACCAAAATGAATCACTTCACGTTTCTCCGCATTGAACTTCATCTGCCACTTGTCCGCATATTCCACCAACTTGTCTTGAAGTTCTACACTATCCCCCTCACAGTTCACAATGCTTCCAAGTTTCGTATCATCCACAAATTTTGAAATTGTGCCCTGTACACCAATGTCTAGGTCATTAATATATATCTTAGGAAGAGCAAGGGTCCCAACACTGATCCCAGGGGAATTTTGAACCCTCTACTAATGTCATTTATGAACGCTCTTTGTTTAACACTAGCGCTCAGGAAGAGAGGGAGAATATTGGTCAGTTTGTGACTGTACGCCTAGCTAAGTCTTGTGAGTTTCAGCAACTGAAGGATGATCTCCTCAGAGATAGGATTGTCTTAGGAACAAGAGATCCTGCTGTGAGAGCACGTCTTCTGAGAGAAGAGAAGCTTACTGTCAAGAAAGCTATTGGCATGTGCAGAAGCTCTGAGGTGGCTAATGAACATGTGAAGAATATTGATGGGAGAACTGATGAGGCTGTGCTCTATGTTAAGAGGCAGTCCAAGTCTTCCAAGCACAAATCAATGGTGAAAAGGAAGGACAACTTTCAGAAAAGCCAGCAGAAAGATCAAGGCCAGAGTACTGGATATAAATACTGTGGGAGACACAAAAACGAAAAGGAAGTATGTCCAGTGTAGGGAAAGCAGTGCTCTGACCGCAAGAAGCTAAACCACTTTGCGTGCAAATGTGTTGCCAGAAAGAAGAAAAGTTAGCCTGTAAAGATGGTTGATGGAGAGATGTCAGATGATTCTGACAAATCACTCTACATACTCTAGAACTTATTGGTGTCATCAAGTCACGAGGTAGAAGGTGGTCTGACTGAAGGAGAGCCCAAGCTCTTGTGAGGTGTCAGATTGACACTGGTTCTACGTGCAACATCATGAGCTTCACAGACTTGTGTGAAATTGCACAAGATGGTGACCCGAATATGAAGCCGTTGAAGGTAAATTTGAGGCTCTATGATGGAACGATGCTCAGGACAAAGTAAGCTGAGAGTCCAATGCAACGGGAAGGAGGAAGAAGTTCAGTTCCAGATAGTGGACACTAAGCAATTCCCCTCATCTCGGCTGAAACAAGTCAAAAGCTTGAACAGGTAACCCTCCACGTACCAGAAGAAATTTTCAGTGTTTTGCATGACACCGAGTCATTGACTGCTGAATAAATCCCTGACAGATTACAAAGATGTTTTCACAGGTCTTGGATGCCTTCCTGGTGAATATCATGTCTAAGTAAATGAGGGTGTGAGGCCAACTCAACATCTTCCTAGGAGCATTCCTGCTACCCTCAAGTCCAGCCTGAAAGACAAGATAAGAGGTGCTTGAAAAGATGGGAGTAATCAGAAAAGTGAAAACCCCGACAGACTGGATTAGCAGTATGGTAGCAGCGAAAGTACCTGGAAAGCTGAGTGTGTGTTGAGATCCAAAGGACCTCAATAAAACTTTAAAGAGATCTCACTATGCTATACATACATACGAATTAGGAGCAGGAGTTGGCCGCTTGGCCCTTCGAGCCTGCTCCACCATTCAATAAGTATACCAACTATTGAAGTGATTCTGCATCAGCTTGCCACAGCAAAGGTCTTTACTACCCTCAATGCTAAGGATGGGTATGGGCAAGTGAAGTTGGATGAAAGAAGTAGCTTTCTGACTACTCTCGATGCCATTTGGGTGGTATAGATGGTTGCACATGCCATTTCTAGTGCTCTGGAAGAGCACCAACACAGAGAGCATGAGGTAGTCAATGGTCTAACAGGAGTGGAAATGATCGTGAATGATCTTCTAGTCTATGGATGTAGAGATACAATGGAAGATGCCATTGCAGACCATGACCGGACTCTAGTGGGACTGCTAGAGAGCTCACCAGATGAACCTGAAGTGGAACAAGAAAAAGTTGTAGCTGGAGATTACTGAGGTCAGGTACATAGGGCATGTACCGACAGCTAAAGGACTTCGTCCTGATCCTGATAAGCAGCAAGCTGAGCAGAGCTGCAGCAACCAACAAATGTGAAGGAAGTTGAACAATTTGTTGTATTTGTGAACTAACTAGCCAAGTTCTTGCCCAATCTGTCATCACAGTGTGAAGCCCTATGCAAACTTATTGCAAAGGATGTTCAGTGATATTGGGGCACAGAACAAGCAGCAGCTTTCACTCGCGTCAAGCAGCTCATAACGACAACTCCAGCGCTAAGGCACTATGATGTCAATGAGGAAGTCACCCTGCAGTGTGATGCCAGTGAAACAGAATTTGACTTGGAGCCACCCTCATGCAGCAAGGACAACCAATTGCATTTGCATCCAGAGCATTAACACAAACTGCACGATGCTATGCACAGATTGAGAAAGAGTGTCTGGCTATTGTTTTTGTTTGTGAGAATTTCAACCAATATCTGGTTGGGAGACAAAAAGTGATGGTAGAGTCTGACCACAAGTCACCTCAAAGCATCTTTCTCAAACCGCTTCTATCTACTCCAAAGCATTTGCAAAGGATGCACTTCATTTGCAGCGATATCACTTGGAAGTGAAGTACGAGCAAGGGAAGCAGGTGTACATTACCAACATGCTGTCGAGAGCTGTGCTCCCTTTGAAGGAATTTGATACTAATACAGAGTGCAGAATCTTCCAGATTCAACAAGAAGCAAGAGCACGACAAGCTCTGCAATTCATCAACCCAGCAGAGACATTGAATCTGACAGACAAGCATCTTGCTCAGATCAAGCAAACTACGGGGTGAGATGCAACTCTACAGGAAGTTGTGATGAAAGGATGGCCTGAAACCATCAAGGACACATCTGCTGCTGTAAGAGAATATTGGGCATACAGAGGTGAAGTGACTGCCCAAGATGGCATCTTGTA
Source organism: Heterodontus francisci (assembly GCF_036365525.1). Classification (NCBI taxonomy): domain Eukaryota; kingdom Metazoa; phylum Chordata; class Chondrichthyes; order Heterodontiformes; family Heterodontidae; genus Heterodontus; species Heterodontus francisci. The sequence goes on from NC_090377.1 coordinate 104,173,547, forward strand.
GAAAGGGACTAGGGTCATTATCCCTAAGATGATGAGAAAAGAGATACTGAAGCGCATCCACACAAACCATTAAAGAATCGAGTCTAGTCTGAGGAAGGCAAGAAAAGTGCTTTACTGGCTAAACATGAACAATGAGATTAAGGACCACATCAGCCAGTGCAGTGCTTGCAATGAATATCAAGGTGAGCAAGCTAAAGAACCCCTTAGGACTAATGATGTCCCAGATAGACCATGGATGAAGCTTGGAGTAGACCTCTTTACATTCACCCGAACTGATCATCTCGTCACCATCGATTACTATTCAGACTACTGGGAGTTAGACCAGCTGACGTCAACAACTACCAGTGAGATTTTAGAACGCCTGAAAGCACTTTTCAGGCATCATGGCATTCTCGACATTCTGTTGAGTGGCAATGGCCCTCAGTTCACGAGTGAAGAATTCAGATGTTTCATGAACAATTGTGAAACTCAACACTACACATCATCTCCACACTATACCTAGTCAAATGGAAAGGCTGAGGCGACAGTGAAAATTGCCAAAAGGATCATAAAGAAATCTACTGAATTTGGTACAGATGTGTACAAGATAATCTTAGAGTGGAGAAGCACACCTACTGAAGACATGGGAAGTATTCCAGTCCAGTGGAGAAGCTGCTCCTTCACAGTAAGTAGCTGATGAGACAGATCAGAGTTTGCCAACTGAACAAGAAACTGAACAACCATCAGTCCCAGAGGTCAACTGTACTCCAACCAGTGCAATAGATGAGCAGCAATCACTACAGCAACAATAATCACCACAGCAACCACATTCCCCAGAGAAAGAACACCAACAACATCAAGCAAGGAAACAGCAGACACCAGACTAGGTGAAAGAGATGCATGCACAGAACAAACAGAGGAGAGGAAGAGGAGCTTGTGACCATAAGGGATAGAGAAGAGAGAGAGACAAGAGATGGAATGGTGTGTAGAGGGGAATGAGGTTTGAGAGAAAGGGAAGCAAGAGACAAACAGGAAGGGAAGAAGTGGAAGAAACAGGAGAGAAGAGGGAAATACCCTCAGTGAGAGAGTAAACCAGAAAGAGAAAAATAGAAAGGGAGACAACAAACCAGAAAGGGAGATAGAAGATAAGGTAAAACAGAGGGAGAGAGCATCATAAAATCATAGAATGGGCAGAATGGCCTTCTATGCTGTAACCATTGAGCTCTCTGCATGTGCAATTCAGATACACCTGCTGCCCCACCCTTTCCGCATAATCTTGCGCATTTTTTTATCTTCTGGTGTTTATCCAATTTCCTTTTGAAAGCCACAATTGAATCTGCCTCCATTAGCCTCTCAGGTAGTGCATTCCAGATACTAACCACTCTTTGTGTTAAATGTGTTCTCATGTTGCCTCTGGCTCTTTTGCTAATCACCTTAAACCTGTGTCCTCTGGTTCTTACCCCACCGCAAAGGGAACAGTTTATTTATTTATTTATTTATTATTTATAGATACAGCACTGAAACAGGCCCTTCGGCCCATCAAGTCTGTGCCGACCATCAACCACCCATTTATACTAATCCTACATTAATCCCATTACCCTCTCACATCCCCACCACCACCTATGCTAGGAACAATTTATAATGGCCAATTTACCTATCAATCTGCAAGTCTTTGGCTGTGGGAGGAAACAGGAGCATCCGGCGAAAACCCACGCAGTCACAAGGAGAACTTGCAAACTCCGCACAGGCAGTACCCAGAATTGAACCCAGGTCGCTGGAGCTGTGAGGCTGCGGTGCTAACCACTGCGCCAGTGTGCCGCCCAGTTTCTCTCTATCTACTCTTGCTTTTGTACTCTATTTATAAAGCCAAGGTTCCCGAAATCACTTTTTCAACCTGCCCTGCCATCTTCAATGATTTGAGCATATATACCCTCAGGTCACTCTGCTCTTGCACCCTCTTTAGAATTGTATCCTTTATTTTTTATTGCCTCTCCTCGTTCTTCCTACCAAAATGTATTACTTCACATTTTTTTGCCTTGAACTTCATTTGCCATCGTCCACCCATTCCACCAGCCGGTCTATATCCTCTTGAAGTTTATCACCATCCTCCTCACAGTTCATAATACTTGCAAACTTTGTGTCCTCTGCAAATTTTGAAATTGTGCCCTGTATACCCAACTCTAAGTCATTAATATATATCAATATATATCCTAGTACTGACCCCGGGGAACATGACAGTCTACCATCCTCCAATCTGAAAAACAACCATGCACCACTACTCTCTGTTTCCTATCACTCAGATAACTTTATGTCCATGCCACCACTGCCCCTTTTATTCCATGGACCTCAACTTTGCTGACTAGCCTATTATGGGGCACTTTATCAAATGCCTTTTGGAAGTCCTTAGACACCATATCAACAGCATTACCCTCATCAACCCTCTTTATTTCCTCATAAAAAAAACTCAATTAAGTCAGTTAAACACAATTTGCTTTTAACAAATCCATGCTGGCTTTCCTTAATTAATCTACCTGTGTCCAACTGACTTAATTTTGTTCCAGGTTATCGTTTCTAAAAGCTTTCCCACCACCGAGGTTAAACTGACTGGCCTGTAGTTGCTGTGTTTATCTTTACACCTTTTTTTGAACAAGGGTTTAACAATTGCAATTCTCTAGTCCTCTGGCAGCACCGCCAGAATCTAAGGAGGACTGGAAGAATATGGCCGGTACCTCCACAATTTCTGCCCTTCTCTCAGCAATCTTAAATGCATCCCATCGGGTTCTGGTAACTTATAAGCTTTAAGTACAGAAAGCCTTTCTAATACCTCCTCTTTATCAATTTTTATCCCATCCAGTGTGTCAATTATCTCCTCCTTCACTATGACTTTGTCAGCGTCCTCTTCCTTGGTAAAGACAGATGCACTATATGCTTTTAGTACCTCAGCCATTCCCTCTGCCTCCATGCACTAATCCCCTTTTTGGTCCCTACTTGGCCCCACCCCACCTCTTACTACACCTCTACTATTTATATGACTTATAGAAGTCTTTTGGATTCTCCATTATGTTAGTTGCCATTCTCTTCTCATACTCTCTCTTTGCCTCTCATTTCACTTTTCACTGTAACTTTGAACTTTCTATAGCCAACCTGGTTCTCATGCCTATTATCACCTGAACCTTTGTCATACTCTCCCTTTCTCAGCTTTGTTTTAATCTCTATTTCCTTCATCTTCCAGGGAGCTCTCTCTTTGGTTCTGTACCTAGCCTGTACCTGAAACATCTCCTTAAAGATCACCCATTGTTCCATTACAGTTCTGCCTGCTAATCTTTCATTTGAATTTACATGGCACGGGTCTGTTCTCAACCCACTGAAATTTGCCCTCCTTGAGTTTAATAATTTTACTCTAGGTTTCTCCTTGTCTTTTTTCATAGCTAAGAGACACCATTATGATACGATGATGACCATTACCCAAATTTTCCCCTACTGACACTGGATCCACTTGACACATCCCAGAACCAGACATAGCAATGCCTCCTTTGTCATTGGGTCAGAAACGTACTGATCGAGAAAATTCTCCTGAACACACTTCAGTAAATGTTCCCCCTCTGCCCAGTATACTACTGCTATCCCAGTTTATACTAGGATAATTACAGTCCCCCATTATCACTAGTTTATAGTTCTTCCATCTGTCCATAATTTGTATGCAAATTTGCTCCTGTATAATCTTACCCACTAGTTGGTTGCCACTAGAATATACCCAGTAGTGTAATAGTACCTCTATTGTTACTTAACTCTAACCAAATAGATGCTGTCCTTGAACGCTCCAGGACATCCATTCTCTCCGAAACTGTAATATTGTTCTTAATCAATACTGCCACTCCTCCTCCTTTCATTCCTTCCCTATCTTTCAAGTGTGGTGAATAAGGTTGGTGAGCTTCAAGCACAAATAGCTGTGTGGGAATATGATGTAGTGGCAATAACAGAAACGTAGTTAAAAATGATGAGGACTGGGCACTTAATATTCACACATACAAAGTGTCCAGAAAAGATCAGGAATGAAAAAGGGATGTGAAGTGGCAGTACTGATTAGAGAAGACCGTGTAGTGTTGGAGAGAGAGGATGTCCTTTAGGGGGTAAGGATGGAAGCCATTTGGTTAGAGTTGAGAAGCAAAAAGAATATGATCACGCAAAAAGAGTATGATCAGGTTACTGCGATACTTTATAGGCCTCCAAATAGTGAGAGAGAGATAGAGGAGCAAATCTGCAAGGAAATCACAGAGACCTGCAAGGACTATAGAGCAGTGATATTGGGGGACCTTAATTACCCAAATATCGATTGGGATAATGTTAGAATAAAGCATAAGGAGGGGGAGGAATTTCTGAAATGTGTTCAGGAGAACTTCCTTGGCCGATATGTTCTCGGTCCAAATAGGAAGGAGGCATTGCTGAATCTGGTGTTGGGGAATGAATTGGGCCAAGTGTCTGTGGGAGAACACTTGAGCAAGAGTGATCACCGTATCATAAGGTCTGGAATAGTAATGGAGAAGAGCAAGGAGCAATCTAACATTGAACTTCAAAATTAGAAGAGTGCTAACTTCAATGGGATGAGGGAGGATCTAGCCAGAGTAAAAATAGAACCAAAGACTGTCAGGAAAAACTGTCACTGAACAATGGGTGATCTTTAAGGAAATATTTCAAGGACAGGCTAGTTTTATTCTCATGGGGGAAAAGGGAGGCAAATCAAAGTCAGGGCTCCTTTAATGATAAGGGAGATGAAGAATATGATAAAACACAAAAAAAGAGGGTGTATGATGCATTTAACAGGGAGACGGTGGCGTAGTGGTAATGTCGCTGGGTTAGTAATCTAGAGGCCCAGGCTAATGTCCTGGAGACACAGCAGCTGGTAATATTTTCTTTTATTCATTCATGGGATGTGGTCGACGCCAGCATTTATTGCCCATCTCTGATTGCCCTTGAGAAGGTGGTGGTGAGCTGCCTTCTTGAACCGCTGCAGTCCATTTGGGGTAGGTATACCCACAGTGCTGTTAGGAGTTCCAGGATTTTGACCCAGCGACAGTGAAGAAACAGTGATATAGTTCCAAGTCAGGATGGTGTGTGACTTGGAGGGGAACTTGCAGGTGGTGGTGTTCCCATGTATTTGCTGCCCTTGTCCTTCTAGTTGGTAGAGGTCGCGGGTTTGGAAGGTGCTGTCTAAGGAGCCTTGGTGCATTGCTGCAGTGCATCTTGTAAATGGTACACACTGCTGCCACTGTGTGTCAGTGGTGGAGGGAGTGAATGTTTGTAGATGGGGTGCCAATCAAGTGGGCTGCTTTGTCCTGGATGATGTCGAGCTTCTTGAGTGTTGTTGGAGCTGCACCCGTCCAGGCAAGTGGAGAATATTCCATCAAACTCCTGACTTGTGCCTTGTAGATGGTAGACAGGCTTTGGGGAGTCAGGAGGTGAGTTACTCGCCTCAGGATTCCTAACCTCTGACCTGCTCTTGTAGCCACGGTATTTATATGGCTACTCCAGTTCAGTTTCTGGTCAATGGTCGCCCCTAGGATGTTGATAGTGGGGGATTCAGCGATGGTAATGCCGTTGAGTGTCAAGGGGAGATGGTTAGATTCTTTCTTGTTGGAGATGGTCATTGTCTGGCAGTTGTGTGGCGCGAATGTTACTTGCCACTTATCAGCCCAAGCCTGGATATTGTCCAGGTCTTGCTGCATTTCTGCATGGACTGCTTCAGTATCTGAGGAGTCACAAATGGTGCTGATCATTGAATATAAATTCAATTAATTAATAAAATTCTGGAATTGAAAACTGATCTCATAAATGAAGCCATGAAACTATCATCGATTGTCATAAAACCCCATCTGGTTCACCATTGTCCTCTAGGGAAGGAAATCTGTCATCCTTACCTAGTCTGGCTTACATGTGACTCCAAATCCACAGCAATGTGACTGACTCTTAACTGCCCTCAGAAATGGTTTAGCAAGCCACTCAGTTGTCAAGGGCAATTAGGGATGGGCAACAAATGCTCACCTTGCCAGGGACGCCCACATACCATGAAAGAATAACAAAAATCTCAGGTGAATTCTTCAGGCGAGAACCAGGCCAAATACACTAATCTGAGGGGGGAAGTGAAAAGGGAACAAAGAATCGGAAAGAGAGAATATGAGAATAGAAAGGTAGTTAACATAAAAGAGAACCCAAAAATCTTTTACCAGTGTATAAATGGCAAACACGTAGTAAGAAGTGGGATGGAGCCTATTAGGGACAAAGAGGATGACATGTGCTTAGAGGTGCAGGGCAAGGCTGGAATACTTAATGAGTGCTTTGTATCAGTGTTTACTAAGGATGAGTACGCTGACAGAATATTGGTAGAAGAGGAGATGGTAGAGGTTATGGATGGGGTGAAAATTGATGTGCAGGATGTACTGGAAAGGCTGGCTTTGCTGCAAGTAGATAAGTCACCTGGTCCAGATGGCTTCCATCCTAAGTTGTTAAGGCAAGTGCGATGGAGATAATGGAAGGACTTTCCATAATCTTCCAATCTGCCCTAGATACGGGGCAGGTGCCAGAGATTGGAGAGTAGCAAATGTGACACTCTTATTCAAGAAAGGTTGCAAGGACAATCTTAGTAACTATAGGTTGGGCAGTTTAACATCAGGGGTGGGTAAGGTTTTAGAAACAATAATATAGGAAAAAAGTAATCAAAGTGATTCCTGACAATGCAGCCGGCCACTGACGTCATCATGCTGCGCCAAAGTGCGCACATGTGCAGACGGGCTCCTGCTTTCTGCGCGTGCGCTGCATTCCGACTTGCCAGGACTGGTTAGTGCATGCGCCGATGACGTCATCGCGGGACGTGTGCTTCTTCGGGCAATGCGCCTGGTCGGCGCCAGCGGGTATTCACCCATGCGTCAGGCTCCGCTCCCCCCCGCCCTTCCCCCTCGCTCCTCTCTCAGGCCGCCCCACTCCCCCCCTCGCTCCTCTCTCAGACTGCTCCGCTCCCCCCTTGCTCCTCTCTCAGGCTGCTCCGCTCCCCCTCTCGCTTCTCTCTCAGGCCGCTCCGCTCCCCCTCCTTGCTGCTCTCTCCGGCTGCTCCGCTCCCCCCCTCGCTCCTGTCTCAGGCCGCTCCGCTCCCCCCCTCGCTCCTCTCTCAGGCCGCTCCGCTACCCCCCTCGCTTCTCTCTCAGGCCGCTCCGCTCCCCCTCCTCGCTGCTCTCTCTGGCTGCACCGCTCTTTCGACCGCCATGCTCCCCCCCTCACTGCTCTCTGCGGCCACTCTGCTCTTTCCAGCCACTCCGCACGCCCCCGTCCCCGGCCCGCTTGCTCGCTTGCCCCCGTCCCGCTCCGCTCCCCCCGACCCCATCCCCGGCCCGCTCCGCTGCCCCCCGTCCCAGCCCACTCCCCCCCTCCCGTCCCCGGCCTGCTCACTCGCTCTCTCCCTCCCGCCATTGTGTGCTGCCATGTGTTTAGGTTAGGTTGCCGTCATGTGATTATTTGAGCAGTGCCATCTTTCGTCCTGGCAGCTGCCTGAAGTTGCAGACTGTGACATTTTAGTGGCACATGCTGCAGTTGCGCATGTGCCACTGCAGTGCCACCTAGTGGTAGCATTGTCAACAAACCCAGCCAAAAGTAATAGCATTTGGAGAGGTTTGATTTAATTAAGGATAGCCAGCATGGATTTGTAAAAGGCAGATCATGTTTGACTAATCTAATTGAATTTTTTGATGAAGTAACATGAAAGGTTGATGAGGGAAATGCGGAGGATGTTGTATATATTGCTTTTAAGAAAGTGTTTGACAATGTACTGCATAAAAGGCTGATGAAAAAGATTGAGGCTTGAATGAAATATTTGCATAAGGACAGAAAACAATGTGTCAGCCTGGAGGATGGTAGACTGTGGTGTTTCCCAAGGATCAGTGATAGGATGACTGCTTTTTTGATATGTATATAAATGACTTGGATATTGGAATACAGAGTAAAACTTCAAAATTTGCTAAGGATACCAAGCTTGGAAGTGTAGCAAACACTTGGAACATCACCACCTGCAAGTTCCCCTCCACGTCACACACCATCCTGACTTGGAACTATATCACCCTTCCTTCACTGTTGCTGGGTCAAAATCCTGGAACTCCCTTCCTAACAGCACTGTGGGTGTACCTACCCCACATGGACTGCAGCGGTTCAAGAAGGCAGCTCACCACCACCTTCTCAAGGGCAATTAGGGATGGGCAATAAATGCTGGCCTGGCCAACGATGTCCACATCCCATGAATGAATAAAAAACACAGTGAGGAAGACACAAATTGGCTGCGACAGGACATAGGCTAGCAGAATAGGCACACAAGTGGCAGATGGAATTTGATACATTTTGGTAGAAGGGATAGGAACCGGCAATATAAATGCAATGGCACTTTTCTGAAAAGTGTGCACGGACAAAGGGACCTTGGAGTCCTTGTGCCCCGACCCTTGAAGGTGGCAGGATATACTGAGAGAGTAGTTAGCAAAACATATGACATCTTGAGCTTCATGAATAGAGTTATTGAGTACAAAAGCAGGGAAGTCCTGCTGAACCTTTATAAAGCTCTGGTTAGGCCACAACTAGAGAATTGTGTCCAGTTATGGTCACTGCACTTTAGGAAGGATGTGAGGATCCTTGAGAGGTTAGAGAGACTTACCAGAATGGTTCCAGGGATGAGGGATTTTAGCTACAAGGTTAGATTGGAAAAGCTGAGGTTCTCCTTGGAGCAAAGGAGATTGAGGGGAGATTTGAAAGAGGTGTACAAGATTATGACAGGTTTAGATATGGTCGACAAAGAAAAGCTGTTCCCATTAGCTGATGGTACAAGGGCTAGGGGGCACAGATTTAAGGTTTTGGGCAAGAGGTACAGGGGACATGTGAGGAAGAACTTTATTATGCAGCAAATGGCAATGATCTGGAACACACTGCCTATGAGGGTGGTGAAAGCAGAGACAATAAATGATTTCAAAAGGAAATTGGATGGACACGTAAGGGAAATAAACTTACAGGGCTATGGGGATAGAGCTGGGGAATGGGACTGTGGATTGTTCTACAGAGGACCGGCATGGACTTGATGTGTCAAGTGACCTCCTTCTATGCTGTAATGACTCGATAACTCTTTGACTCTCTCCTGATCAGCTTGTATCCAGGAATATTTAATACCTAGTTATGCCACTTTTTGAGCCAGGTCTCCATTATCACCACGATATCATATTCCCAAGTGGTGAGATGTGCCTGGAGCTCAGCAACCTCATTTACTATGATCCATGCATTTACATACATGCACTGTAAACCTGAATTAGATCTTACTGTATTTCCTCCTAGTCTGACCCCATCTTACTATTGCTTACTCTAGTGCTATTCTGTCTCTCCCAATCCCCTTCTTTATCCTTCCTAATGCTACATCCTGGTTCCCATCCCCCTGCCAAGTTAGTTTAAACCCTCCCCAACAGCACGAGCAAACTGCCCCACGACGATATTGGTCCCAGCTTTGTTGAGATGAAACCTGTCCAAACTGTACAGGCAGAGAGAGAGATAAAGGGGCAGAGAGAGATAGAGGGGCAGAGAGAGAGAGATGGGCAGGGGGGCAGCAAAAGAAAGGGGGCAAAGAGAGGGAGCATGAGAGAGCGGGGGGCAGTGAGAGAGAGAGAGGGGCAGAGAGAGAGGGGGAGAGAGTGAGAGCAGAGAGAGGGGACAGAGAGAACGAGAAGGTGAGAGAGGGGGCAGAGAGAGACAGGGACAGAGCGAGAGAGAGGGGACAGAGAGAGAGGGGCAGAGAGAGAGAGGGGGCAGACAGAGAGAGAGAGAATGGGGCTCAGAGAAAGGGGGCAAAGAGAGAGAGGGGGCAGAGAGAGAGAGAGAGAGAGAGAGGGAGCAGAGAGAGATAGAGAAAGAGAGGGGCAGAGAAAGATAGAGAAAGAGAGGGGGCAGAAAGAGAGGGGCAGAGAGAGAGAGGGGCAGAGAGAGAGAGAGAGGGGCAGAGAGAGAGAGATGCAGAGAGAAAGAGTGAGGGGGATGACACAGAGAGGGGGGAGGCCACACAGCGAGGGGAGGATGACACAGAGACAGGGGTTGACACAGAGAGGGAGGGGGAGAGATAGACAGAGACAGAGACAGACAGACAGACAAAGAAATGGTAGAGAGAGTGATCAAGATCACTCCTAACAGATGGATGTCTATCTGGAATACTCCACATCGCTACAACAAGTGTATAGGCAAACATTGACTACTTGTCCCAGCAGGTATCTCACTAAATCAGTGTCCAACATAGTGATCAGAAAGCGTCAATAAATTAGTCTTCTCAGTTAAAGCTTCTTCACAAAAATGCACCTTTGTTGTTGTTTTGATTAATAGTAAGATAATTTTAAAATAAATTATAAATCTTACAGATAGGCAATAGACAACCGAGTGATCGAGCTTCAATTGGCATATCACCTGGGTGGGCTTTGCAATATCTGGCACTAATAGGCAATAGAAACAGTTTGGTTCTAAAGTACCGTATGGATTTCTTTCAATGAGAATACGATACCACAGACTTAGTAAATACTTGACTTAGCTTTTCAAACAGTGATCTTTTTCGTGATTGGATATACATTGAGAGATAACAAAAGATGTTGCCTCTTGTGTTGGTATTTGGATGTGTATCAATGCTTCACGTGTCTGAGGTGCCTGACCCACCAACACAGATTGATAATGGATCTGAACAAAGACACAAACAAAAGGTAGACCCTGACTTCTCTGCACTCCAATATCAAGCCCAACCAGCAACTAACTCTACAACAATGATAATACTTACCAATTCAATCATTACAAATATCTGCAGAACATATTTTCATAAAACTAACAATCTAACAAAACTTTTAATAAACTTCAAAACTGGCTAATATTTTCTGAATAACTTTTTAAAGAATGGGCTTAATGTTTAGATTATTTGAATCCCTGGTGCAATATTTGCAGACCCATGGACAAGTTTAATGCTAATTTTGTTTTCTTACCCAAAAGAACAGTTCTTCAAAATATGAGAGTATTGTCAAGCTATATGAAATTGTATTAAAATGAGTATGTATAAAAATTATAGAAATTCTTAAGATCTGAAACTGGTCACATTTCTGACCTGTCATGAGCTCTTGGTGTCCTCAAAATCACAGCATAACATTTACCGCTCAGTAATTTATTATATGTGAAATGCTTTGTGATGTTGCCAAGATATGTGATAAGGTGGTCCATAAATGCTATCTTTCCTTATTTATGTAATTTATCATCTATTTTGAATCAATTGAATTCAAGTCTTTAACGCCTATCTTCAAAGCATCTTCATATTCCACTGAATTAGATCACACAGAATAGATCCAGTAATCGCTTGTGCGTCACATACTCCACAGCTCAATATCCACAGGCAGATGCATTTCATAATCAGTGTGGGTAGAACTGGTAATTTGTACTTCTCAAAGCACTTTAGCTGCTTGTTTTTTGCAATGCTTGCAGGGAGAGGGAGGATAGTGACAACTTGTGAATAGCTGAGAAATAGTTAAGACTCAGTAATATTTTGGAATGCATCATCCTCTTCTTTGTAATGATGCTTAAGAAGTGGAAATTGTGAGACTTTGCCCATGACTTTAATAATGGCGTTACATTGCCCCATTTCAGAGAGGCGGAGAAAGGATGAACTGGTCTCTTTTAACTGCCTGACCCTCAGCTGACTCAAACCAGTATTCAAAATGAAACCAACTCTTGACCACCATAAATCTTGACATGTCACTTCTCTGTAAACAACTTCCCTAGTCACCAAGGCTCTTGTTGTTTATTTAGCTTAAGGCATGTGACATCCAGTAAGTTTGTTTTATTTACACAAAGTTCAAATTCCAAAGTCCTTCCAGTGACCATTTTATTTTTAAAAAACAAAGTCCAACATCTATGGAATCACTTCAGTACTCCAAATGAATCCATCTCCACAAATCTAAAACATGAGTTCCCAAAAATATAAAATAATGGAAGCACTTTCATATCACCTACATCCTTGGAAGAATTAAAAGCTATTTTTAAATGTGTTTCATTACAAAGTGTGGAAAAAGAACAAATTAAAAAATATTAAAACACATTTACACACTCATTCTTATTCACTTTTTACCTTAACTAATACAGTTATGCCCTATACCATCTTTGTACTCAGATAATTCAAAGCAAGGTTAAATTCTAGACAAGGCATCAACAATTGCATTATTTTGCCCCGCGATGTGGATAATCTTTAAGTTATCAAAGTAATTCATGACAACGCTACGTCATCGCCGACGTCATCAGGATGCGCCGCGGTGCGCATATGCGCACACGGTCTCATGCCCTCTGCGCATGCGCTGCGGTCCGGCTTGCAGGACTGCTTTGCGCATGCGCAGATGACACGGTACGCACATGCGCACACGGTCTCCTGATCTCTGCGCATGCGCTGCGGTCCGGCTTGCCAGGACCGTTTTGCGCATGCGCAGATGACGTCATCGCGTTACGTCGTCTTCCTCGGGCAACGCGCCAGGTTGGCCTCTGCGCATGCGTCAAAGCTTCGGCGCGACTTTTTGAAAGTGGAAGGAGGAGAGGTTTCGTCGGGCATTTTCTCGCATTTTATCTGAATTATTTATTCGTTTTGGAGACTTACTTCATTTTTATTTGACACAGGAGATTGTTCCAAGGTAAGTTGCTCTGCCTTTGTAAGTTGCTTTGAAAATATTTCCATTGTCTGGGCCACCGCATGTTCTCCAGTCCCTGTTGTGAGTTGCTGTGTGCAGGCAGTACATATGCTGCAACCTACCGTCTTAACGGTCACTTTCGTTTTTGTAACGTTTTAATGGAGTGCATTCTATATTTCTTATCTCATCTCATGTTTCCCGTGAGGAGACTGGACTGGCTGCGGCAACAGACTCTCCGCTGGCAGCAAGGACTGGCTGATGAGATGGAGCCATTTACTATGCCGAACAATTGCCCGGAAGCACCTTCGGATGGAGGTGGCCACGCGCTGGACATCAGTCACGTGTCACAAACCCTGGATCCTGAGCGTCTCACCCCGGCCTAATGATCTGATGGACCATACATATGCCTGCCTGTTCAAAGCTCCACTTCCCCTACCTGCGGTACCCTCTCCTTGCTGCTCAGTTACACAGTCACCTGTTCCTGCACCCATCAGGGCAGTGCACATGGACACACAGTTACCTGTTCCTACACCCATCAGAGCAGTGCACATGGACACACAGTTACCTGTTCCTACACCCATCAGAGCAGTGCACATGGGCATACAGTTACCTGCTCCTACACCCATCAGAGCAGTGCACATGGACACACAGTTACCTGCTCCTACACCCATCAGAGCAGTGCACATGGACACACAGTTACCTGCTCCTACACCCATCAGCGCAGTGCACATGGACACACAGCCACCTGTTTCCCCATCCGCCTTTGAAACAACCATGCAGAGCCTTGTGAGACTCCGCAATTGCCAGCTGCTGCCTGTCAAGCAGAGAGGGCGTCCAAAGGGGTCAAGCACTTGGGGAACATTCAGCAAGAAGAGACTGAGCACGAAAGAAACAAGCATGCCGTGTCCAGTGGTAGCAGAAATGTGAATGCTCTTGCTGTGAACACAACTGGTGATAGTAGTAGGTAGGATTAAATGGGAATGGATGGGAAGACGCACGAGTAACATAACCACTAGCAGGGAACTGCTGGGCA